>NW_017729032.1:41953273-41954113 GCF_001723915.1 Gavialis gangeticus
CTGTCTTGCTTGGGTGGTGTCTCCTCGTCTTCCTGCGGCTCCCTCCCCCACTCATGTTCATCTTGTGGTCAGTCATGACTCCCAAGTCTCTTTTGATGTGGTGCTAGCTAGTGTAGCACTGCCGAGCCTATAAGTGCAGTGTGGGTTCTTTCTTCCAAGGTAGAGCATCTTGCATTTCTCAGCATTGAATGCCATCAGATTTTGTCCTCCCACCTTGTAAGCCTGTGAATGTCAGCCTGGATTGCCAGCCTATCCTTTGGGGTAGTCAATAGAGAGGCAATTGCATAATAGCTCAAAATACAGTCTTACTCTTGCATATTGTGTGTGGGAGAGTATGTCAGGTGTGGTTGGGTGGTGGGTGGGTGTGTCTGTGGTGGGGGGTAAGTTGTGTGGGTGTATGGGAGGGTGTGGGGGGTTGTGGGCGTGTGTGGACAGTGAGGTGGGAGCTTGTATGGGAATGTGGGTAAGGTGATGTATGGGGTGTGCATATGGGGGCCCACCCACATGCCCCTCACCCCATGGTGCACAGCCCCCATTGTGGTGGCAGCAGCAGTCAGTGGGCCCCTGGGGTACTTGTGGTCCATGGCAGACAGAGCCCCCCATGGCAGGCAGCTCTGGCCAAATCCCAGGCTGGCCCTGCTCCATTGTATAGGACTCCCCACAGCTCACATGCAGCTCCTGGGACTGGGCTAGGAGCCATGCACTATGTAGCCAATGGCCTGGCCCCACTCCCTGCTGCCATGTGCCACTGGTGGGACTCAGCCAGGAGCAGCAGGGAACTCCATGTGATGGAGCCAGGACAGCTTGGCCCCCCTCCCTGCACCCCCAGCCTAGTCTCTG
>NW_017729032.1:41959113-41964154 GCF_001723915.1 Gavialis gangeticus
GAAGCATGGTGTATGGGAGGGTGTGGGGGGTTGTGGGCGTGTGTGGACAGTGAGGTGGGAGCTTGTATGGGAATGTGGGTAAGGTGATGTATGGGGTGTGCATATGGGGGCCCACCCACATGCCCCTCACCCCATGGTGCACAGCCCCCATTGTGGTGGCAGCAGCAGTCAGTGGGCCCCTGGGGTACTTGTGGTCCATGGCAGACAGAGCCCCCCATGGCAGGCAGCTCTGGCCAAATCCCAGGCTGGCCCTGCTCCATTGTATAGGACTCCCCACAGCTCACATGCAGCTCCTGGGACTGGGCTAGGAGCCATGCACTATGTAGCCAATGGCCTGGCCCCACTCCCTGCTGCCATGTGCCACTGGTGGGACTCAGCCAGGAGCAGCAGGGAACTCCATGTGATGGAGCCAGGACAGCTTGGCCCCCCTCCCTGCACCCCCAGCCTAGTCTCTGGAGCTGCACATGGCAACAGGGAGCAGGGCCAGGCCTCTGGCTCCATTGCATATGGCTCCCAGCTAAGTCCCAGGAGCTGCATATGAATGACATCGAGTCCCATGAGATAGAGCCAGGTTGGCATCATACTCCCACCAACCCAGGCCCCACATTCCTGCCACCCTGCCCTGGCACTTCCACCAGCCCTGATGTGAGCTTCATGCTCCCACAGCCATAGCCCTGCGCTGTGGGCTTCATGCTTCTGCTAGTCCTGGCACTGGCCCCACATTCCTGCCCAGCTACAGCTTTCCCTACAGCCTGTTCCACTTCCCTACCTGCTTCCCAGAGTGCTGCATCAGGGACAGGAGGAGGAACTGCTGGAGGCTGAAGAAGCCAAGCGGTTCCCCAGGTGGCTAAAGCAGTGGCAGTAGCAGCCCTGCCCAGAAGCTGTTCATGCCTAACGGGTCAAGGCCAGGGCCAAGGCCAGGGCTGAGGCCCTCTCACGAGTGGGGGTGGGAGTGCCACATGCTTCCCTGGTAGGAGTGGTCAGGGCTCAGCCCCAGGTGGAGTGCAGCAGGGGCAGCTGTGGGCCAGGCCAGATATAATTAATGGGTGCCCATCCACAGGCCAAATGAAATGGCCTGATGGGCTGGATCTGGCCTGTGGGCCATATTTTGCCCACTCTTCATCTAGTCCAACCCCCTGCTCAAAAAAAGACCATCCCAGCCAAGGTTTTTTATCAACCCAAGTCTTAAAAACCTCTAAGGATGGAAATACCACAACCTCTCTGGATAGCCTGTTCCAGTGCTTTACTACCATCCTAGTGAGAGTTTTTCCTAACACCCAACCTAAACTTCCCTTGCTGCAACTTGAGACCATTGTTCCTTATTGTGTCAACTGCCACCACTGAGAACAATTTAGCTCTCTCTTCTTTGTAACCACTGATCAGGTAGTTGAAGGCTAAATCCCCCTTCAGTCTTCACATCACCAGACTAAACAAGCCCAGTTCATTAAGTCTCTCCTCATACATCATGTTTCCCAGCCCCTAACCATTTTTGTTGCCCTCTACTGCACTCTCTTCAACTTGTCCACGTCTTTTCTGTAATGGGGGGCCCAAAACTGGAAGCTGCACTCCAGATATGGCCTCACCAGTGCCAAATAGAGGGAAATAATCACTTCCCTTGATCTGCTGGCAACACTCCTATTAGTGCAGCCCAGTATGCCATTATCATTATCTACTAAGTGCAGGACTTACCCTTATTCAACTTCATGGGATTTCTTTGGTCCAATCTTCCAATGTGTTTAGTTCTCTCTGAATCCTATCCTATGAAGAGGTTGATGATAAGATCTCTGTGGCTTCAGGGGACAGGGTGAGAAATAATAGTCTTAATTTTTAAGAACAGATATTTAGGTTAAGAATTGGGATGAACTTTCTCACTATGAGGGTGGTTAAGCTCTGGACCAGACTACCTAGAGTGCCTGTGGAATCACCGCCCTTGGACATTTTAATGTGGATTAGACAAATGACTAGCTAAATGATATCCCAAAGTTCCTTCCAGCCCTAGTTTTGTATGATTTTATGACATTTAAAATCCAGTTGCTGTGTATCTTTTCTCAGAATGAGCGGGGGGGAAGACAGAATATCAAAAAAGTAGAAAATACCAGTGCTAAAGAGAGAGAATTAGTGAAAGTGGGCATTGCAGATGCTTGGCTAACAGTGCATTCATATTGGCGAGATCTATGACCTACAGTGACAAGCATAATCATTAGTTTTAATGGACTATAATAGAACTCTACTGAAGGAGAAACTCTTTGAATGCTGTACTCAAAAGAAACTTTAATAATGTCTAAAAAAGAATTAGAAGAAATTTGTTTAGTATGTGCAACCCCAAGTACAATTCTAGACCTCAGTCTTGCACTTAATTTAGTACTTGGAAAATCACGTTGTGAAATACAATACTCTAAAAATCTTTGCTTATCCTCCAAATAGAGCAGGGCAAAAAAAATTGTTCCGTTTCTTAAATCTGAACTGAAAACAAAGAAAAACAACATTGACCTTTTTGTGATGGAGCCACGTGAAGAAAGAAAATACTTTTTATCAAATCCTGTTTAGATGGTTGTTAGGTGACTAGTACAGTTGTGATGTGAAAATATTAGAAGAGAGTGAAAGCTAGAGAAAAGCATTCAAGTGAGATTTCTTAACATTTTGACTTCTGTTTGTATTAAATCCACTGACCACCAATGCCTAATTGATGCTTGAAAGACGGATGTCTATTAGACGGTGCAGACAGAACTGCAGCTCCCAGGTCTAACTGATGGTGCCTCACAGAAAGCGTCATGAGTTAGATTGATCCTCCCAACCCAGTTAGCTGTTGGGTTGGGAGGCTGGGAGATCAAACTCCAATTTGGAACTAATTCAGGGAGAGAGGCTGCATGTTTGCAGCCTCTTTCCCTAGCTCTGCCTCCTCTCTCTCAGTTCCTGTGCTGACTCAGAAAGGCTGAAGGGAGAAGGTAGGGGAGGGAGGTCTGTTCTGAGGTTTCCCCAGCTGCACTGCAATGGGGGAGGGTGAATTGGAGACCCCCCCAAGGGGGGCTCCAATCTACCCACCCCACCCTCCAGTGTCAGCTGAGCAACCCCCAGAATGAGCTCCTTCCCCCCACTGCCATTCTGAAAACAGTGCCAGGAGCAGTGCTGGCTATGTCAGCTGATCCCTTGCTCCCAACAAGCACAGACAGAAGTTACTGAGGTAACTCCACTTTCGACCGCCTTCATCTGAACCCTCATGTAATGAAAATTCATATTTTCACATGATTGGACCTTTTTAAGCGATCTGCAGCCATACCTTGTGTTTGGTCATGACTGTTGAGTGCTTTCAGGGGCCAGATCAAGTGAAAATTGTCACTTCTGTCTGTGTCTAGAGAGTCAACAGCATTTCCCCATTCAATTAGTACTATGAAGATTGCTTACTGCATATACAAAGAGAAGACACTGACAGTTTGAGGGTAAAATCACATGTAACAATTGAACCATTCCAAAATGTCACTGATTGAACTGATTGACAATTGTCATGGGTGAATAGTGTCCAGACATTCATTACCCTAGCATTCCCAGTAGAATGGTCACTTCTTAAGCACTCAAGGGCTGTGGCTCTGACACAAGGGTATAAGCAGATAGAACAGTAGAAGGAAATAATGAGACAATTATTTTAAGTGGTAACAAACTCATAGACTCTATGCATCAGAAAAGAATTGAGAGACAGTAGTACTTCAGTTGGGTTAAGAATATGCCCATTCAGATGATGTTTAAAAAATGATCAGAAGCCCCTCTTTTATCCAAATATATGCTTTTGTTTTAGTTTAAACAAAAGGTTACATAATCACCTCAGAGACCCATATTGATTTCACTCATAAAATCCAATTGTTGCATGCTGAATAAAAGCCCATAAAACAATATGGAGTTGAAGTACATAAAAGAACAAGAAATAACGCAATAAAACTGGGAGGGGCAAGAAGCATGTGAAGGGGAGAGAATGTACTATGGAACCCACAGAAACAATCAGGGAGGAGTGTGAGGAAAGGAAAAGGGACCCTGCAGCCATGCATTCAGGCCCAAGGCCCCATGCCCTGCACCAGCCGGGCATCAGCCCCAGCCCTGCCCAACTCCTCCTTTCTAAGGGAGCTTCAATCTTCCCTCCCCCACCCCACCCCACCCCACATTTTTCTCCAGAGGAAATGGAAAGCCCAGATCCCTGGTCATTAGGTAGTTTATTACGAGTGCCGTGGCAGATGTGTATTTAGAAAAAGAACTTGTAAGAAGATATGATCATAGACCCAATGGAAGACCAATAGAAATCAATAGACTTATTTTCCATCAACTTCAATGAAACCAAATGTTTACATTAATTAAGGTGAATTGTTATTCCACACATAACAGAGAACTTAGCAAAACTGTAAATGTGTTTTGATTTCCAGTATTTTCTTCCATTTGTTTCTCTAGAGCAGTGGTTCTCAATCTATACGCCACAGTGGGCCACTATTGCAGCTCTTAATGTGTTGTGCACCGCACCTCATAGCTGAGGGGGCCCCCAGGTGCCAGCTCTACAGGGCCAGGGCCCACAGCTCCCTGCCCCCACCCCCAGCAGTGCCTGAGTCACACTTGCTGCCCACACAAGGTGGCAGCTGCTCCCCCCCACGGGAGACATGGCCAGAACGGAGCCCAATGGGGAGGGGAGGGGAGGGTGCAGGCTCAGGGCTCCCCACCCTGCTGCCCTCCTCCCAGAGCCTCCACAGCCCAGTGCGTGGGACCTGGTGCCAGCAGGTGCGGAGACTTGGTGCCACTGTCAGGAGCACCAAGCCGGCTGCATCACCATAGTGAGGTGTCCCCTGCCTGCCCGGCAGTAGCAGCCCTGTGGAGTTGTGCCCCCTGCTGCTGCCAGGTAGGCAGGGGCTGCATCTCCATAGTGGTTTGGCCAGCATGAGGTTTCCAGCAGTGGCACTGAGCGTCCCCACCCCACTGTGCTGTGGAGGCCCCCAGGGGGAGGGCAGCAGAGTGGGGAGCCCTGAGCCTGCAGTGGCTAGTCCACATCCACCCCTGCTCTGGGCACAAA
>NW_017729032.1:41969154-41971691 GCF_001723915.1 Gavialis gangeticus
GTGCGTGGGACCTGGTGCCAGCAGGTGCGGAGACTTGGTGCCACTGTCAGGAGCACCAAGCCGGCTGCATCACCATAGTGAGGTGTCCCCTGCCTGCCCGGCAGTAGCAGCCCTGTGGAGTTGTGCCCCCTGCTGCTGCCAGGTAGGCAGGGGCTGCATCTCCATAGTGGTTTGGCCAGCATGAGGTTTCCAGCAGTGGCACTGAGCGTCCCCACCCCACTGTGCTGTGGAGGCCCCCAGGGGGAGGGCAGCAGAGTGGGGAGCCCTGAGCCTGCAGTGGCTAGTCCACATCCACCCCTGCTCTGGGCACAAATTGGGGGAATATTTGTCCCTCCATGCCTCCCTCCCCAGCACTGCATGCAGCAGTGGGAAGCCACACCCTGCAGCCCCCAAACAAGCTGCCTGTGGCTCTGTCCCACTCCCCAGCTGAGCCCCACAGCTGCATGTTCCTGCCCCAGCTCTGGGCCCATGCACTGCCCCAGCTGGGCAGTGCCCCCAGGCCCACCCCTGCTCTACTCTACTCTACTCCCTCCCTCACCATGGGGGCCTCAATCTGCTCCCCCATGGATAGACTGCCCTCCTCCCATTCCAAGGAGCCCCTTGCAGGCTGGAACTCTGTCAGCCTCCAAGGGGAAAACCACTATTTCCCACATTTTTGTTCTTGACTCAGACAAACTATCTTTCCTTTCCTTTCCTTTCTTTTAACAGGAGATCACACGGGCTGCAGCAGTGTGCTGGTTGAACTGCATGCAGCCCATGAGCTGCAGGTTGAGAACCACTGCTCTAGAGTGTCTAGACAATGCTTTGTTGATGCATTATAATGAAAGCTGGCACCCCACTACTCCATAGACCAGTGGTTCTCAACCTTGTTAGATTCAGGGTACCCCTCAGAAAGTGCCAGCTTTTAGCTTCTACTCCACTTTTGGCTACGGAAAAAATAATAGAGCAATTTCTATTGCAAAGAACTCAGAAAGACTACAATAGGTCAGAGTGGATTTAGGGCAACAGACTCTTATTTGAAATCTGTGAGTTCATTTTGTGATAAGGCCCGTATGTTGCCTAACAACCTAACAGTCTTAACATTGTGTGGCACTCTGTGGCACCCTTGAAGGAATTTAAAGGCACTCCAGATGGCTGCATCACCCTGGTTAAGAACTGCAATAGATGATGCCACTATTTCCGACGGATATTACATCACACATTATAGAGGTGCTGCAGATGTAGGCTAAGGACAACAGCTGGCTTGCAAAGCACTTCCATGTAACTTTCCATGTGAATTACTTCCATGTAATCTGTAACTTCCTTCTGTTAAACTGGTGAAAAACCTGCCAAGGGGATTCCACAATCAAACCTAAAATTATAGATTATCTGTATGAAAACCTAATATTATCTATATGAGCCTTCTGGTTAATGTACATTATTTGATCACTTCTGTATCTGGATTCAGAGGTAACATGATAGTCTTATAGTCACCAGTTGCAGAGCCCACATGTTTAGTTCAAGATGAAAGGACTAACACAATCTCAGACAGTCAGATCTGGTGCAACTTCCAGGACCAGTCAACACGGTGGCTTATCATATCTCCATTGGATACTGAGTGGTATTTCAAAGGGGATGAATTAACTTAGAGACAAAACAATTAAAAAACCTAAAACAAATAAATAAAAAACTTTCCTTTCCAGTCGGTAAAGGACTCAGTATTTTAGCAGTATAGTTTTAACTACACTTCAAGGTTTTTAGGGTGCTACACAGTGCACAGAGGAAAAGGGAGTCACTTTAAATGAGGTCCAACTCTGTCAGATGCAGAGATGCTAGGAAGTAATTATGTCTGAAGAACTGGGGTATATAAAGATCTCCTGCAGAGTGTCACAGTGCCCCAGGAAGGCTTTCTGTACTACAATTCCCACCCACCCACAGCATCTTACTCCTGTTATTTTAAACAAGATGGTAGATACCAGTATTTTCCTGTACTCCTTTTGGCACCAGAAACCTGTCACTGCTAGTTTCTGTCTCTAAGTTTCCATCCCTCCATCCTTCTCAAAATCCTCTCCCTCAGTTCTGTTTTCCCCAATCAAAATACTCTCTCTCTCTTTTTTTTCCCCTTCTTCAGAGTCATTTCCCTTCTCTCACCTCAGTGACAAAACAGCTACTGAGCCCTTTCTCCCTTTCTGCTGTATCCCCAAATGCAGCAGAGGCTCCCCGTACACTCTAGTCAGGAAGTGGCCGGACCTGGCGGGGTAGGAAAGTGTCAGCCCCTCTCAAGAGCTGTCAGCGCTCGGCTAGCAGCAACCCCGAAGCTGACCAGCCCTTCCCAGGTGGGAGCCTTCTGCCTGACAATGCAAGGAGCCCGGTGAGGGCAAGCCCCCCTGTCCAAAACGTGAGGGGAGGGCAAAGCGCTCTCTCTGCTTCAGCAGCATCCATCACAAGCGACTAGTGACACGGCTCGATTTGCTTTGCCTATAAGGCAGGGAAGCAGCGGCTGATACTGTCCACGCTCCCCTCCACAAGCCTCTTACAACCGCATCCTCCCTCAGCCC
>NW_017729032.1:41973376-41975090 GCF_001723915.1 Gavialis gangeticus
GCCCCCCTTGCTGGTCGCTCCCCTCCTGCGCGCGGCGGGGCTGTCCCCGGTCCCTGCGGGCGCTGCAGCCGGACGGCCGTGGGGCAGGGGGCGGTGCGGGGAGCGGACAGACCCTCCCCAAATCTTCGCGTTTCCTCAAGTGCCCGCCCCCCGCGCGCCTTCGGCTCCTTCCCGCTGCCCGGCAAGAAGAGGGCGCCCCGAGCCCCCTCACAAGGTCCCGTCCAGCCCCGGGCTGTGGGGACCCCCCTCCCCGCGCTCCTGCAGCCGCAGCCGCGCCGCCTCGTCGCCTTTGGGTGCAGGCGGCCGTGAAGCGGCTTTGCACCCTCTCCTCCAGGAGCTGGGGGCAAGCGGCAGCGGCAGGAGGAAGCTGGAGCCTCGCCCCTGCCCCAAGCCGGCTGCAACCCCCGGGCAGCACCTAGCAGGATCGGACCCTTGCTCCAGCGCCGCCGCCGAGGCGGGTCCAGGTGAGCGCGGCGGGGCGCACGTGGCAGCGCAGGGGCGGTGGCACCCGCGCAGGTGCTCGCTTGTCCCGTGGCGGATCCCGCGCCTGCGCGATTGAGGCGCGGAGCCCCACCCCCCCCGGCCGGAGGGACGTGACGGGGAGCGCGGGGCTCTGGCAGGTAACAGCCCCCCCTCGGGGAGGTGGTTGGGTCCGGGGGGGTGCGGGTGCTCGGCTCAGGAAAATTTCCGGCGCGCATGGAGGCAGGGTTGCCGGGTGTACTGTAATTACCGTATTTACACGGTGATGTCCAGTAGCACGCGCGATCAGCAATAGTAAAACGTGTATCCAAACGCACGATAATTTCCGAGGGAGCTGATGGATGCAGGTCCCTCTCAGAGACTCTTTTGGGTTTGCTGTCAACACTTTCTTATTGCGGCTCGCCTCCCAATAAAGAAATGCTTCAACTTTGACCCGGGTCTCACTCCCTCCTTGGCAGCTTGCAGAAGCAATAGAAACCAAATCAGAAAAAGACCTCTTTCCATTTGTATTTGCATATTTTCCAGTGTTTTCCAGCAAATACAGTACAGTTGCAACTTACGTGAGGGGTTACGCTCCGGAGTCAGCGCGTATGGCTGAAAGCGCCGGGCTTCGGCGCCGAGCAGCCGCCTCCGCCGCCGGGCCCGGACAAGGCGGGCGTGGCGCCGCACAGTCCGGGCGTGCAGGGCAACAGCACGCACTGCTCGTCCCGCCAGGGCAGCCAGCTGAGCGTGAGCCCCCCCGCCATGCCGGCGCGTGCAGGCAGTGCCGCACGGCGCCGCGCTACACGCCGGCACCCGGCGGCCTGCCCCAGCCCCTGAGCGCGTAAAGCGGAATTCGCGTAAGTTAAATAGACGGAAGTTGCGACTGTACTGCACAATCATTTTGAACTTCCAGTATGATCATTTCATATTTAAGACTTGGCAACAGTGAGTGGAGGGCTCGGGGGGGGGGAGCAGAGGGGACCTCCTTTGTCCTCGTGATGCTGAGCCTGCCCACATCCTGCTGAGCGGATGCAGCTGCTGCTTCGTGCCTACCCCTCCACAGGGCCTCTCCTGTCCCTGCAGAAATGAAGCCTGGATGGTAGGGCATAGTAGAGTAGAGAGAGCAGAGTGCACTGTGGCTTACAACCTCATTTTTAGGCCCAGGATAAACTTCAGCCCTGCTTGGAAAATGCCCCATCTCAGTTCCTGCTCTTTTTTTGCCTACAAAAAAATAGACCCCCCCCCCCCCAAA
>NW_017729032.1:41975182-41977665 GCF_001723915.1 Gavialis gangeticus
CCCCCCCAAAAGAGCAGTATTTTTTTTTCTGTTACAAAGAACCCAGGAACACCCACAACTGGATTCCTGTTTGAAACTTCTACCTGTCTTGAGCATCACGGTCACATGCCTAAGGTCCTGCCATGCATTACATATATTATGTAACTGACTGGTCATCCTCCCTATAAATTTAGACTGCCAGAGGTGCAAAGTAATTATCGCAGTTAACTGTTCAGTCCTGCAATACACTTAGACTAGCCAGATGTGCAAAGTAAGATTGGTCACAAGTACAAAGTAGTTACGATGCAGTTAACTGGTTAATCACGGAATAAATTTAAACTTGCTGCACATATTATCAAACCATAAAAATGTCCATCCAGCTATGAAAAGAGTGCTTGAAAATGGTTTGCAACTTTATAGCTGGTTACTGTCCAGCTTTAATTTGATTGTGTGAAGGGTGGTAAGTAAATGAACATGCATGGCACCTGTGAAAGGATCTCAAGGCACCCCAGGGCTCAGTGGCTTTCTGTTTGAAAATCACTGGTACAGGCAGACCAGCTTCCAGCATAGCCTGTATTGTTCTAGTTATAAATTTAATGTGGTGTATAACCCTACTACCCATCATCGGATTCAGTTCTAAGAAAAACAACTTCTCCGTGCCCCACAGCACAAGTTGACAACTACAGATAGAGAGTCTTTTAATGATTTAGGATCCTTGCAAAATCTCACAAGACACCCCACTAGCCAAGGAGATGACTCAAAAGGGAAAAATGTTCTAAAAATCCTAGAACAAAATAAGTGGTTTTGTACCAAAAGTGATTTTTCCCAAAGGTCATCCCATTGTCATCTTGCCTAACATTTCATGTCAGGACAAATTGTTTAAACTTGCAAACATTTTCCATTTAGTTAAAAAATAAGTTGGGTCCTTATTAAAAAGCCAAATTTGAATCACAGCTCTGAATTTAAGCGTCAATGACATAGAGCCCAAACCTGGATCTAAACAGGCCTCGCTTTTAGGCATTCAAAATCCAAAATTTTCTAAGTTGTGAAGGATGTAGGGAAGGGGAAACTGGTTGCATGGGATTTTTTTTTCATAAGATTCGGTTTGTTGGAAAATGCTAGTTTTGCTGAATTCAAAATGTTTCACTGTTTGTGTTGACAAGTTTCCAGTGAAGCGCAGGCAGGGTTCCGGCAGAAGGTAGAATACTTTCCTGCCAGCTTACCTTGGCCTGTGTTGTTGTCCTGTGGCTTTAATTGTAACCATGCATTTCGTGTCAACTTGTTAGACTGTCCCTGTGAACAAAGGTTCATTTCTGAATACATGAAGACTTAATCCTTAAATGCCTAAGCGAAGATCTGGGCTCAAATGTTTATGCTATTAAAAATAAATGGCAGTCCTCCTGCTGAATTCCTTGGGATTGGGACTTGATCCTGAAATGCTACATCCATGACTTCATATGTATTTTTGTCTAATTTTGTGCACCTGCATTACAATCAGGTAGTCCAGTTTTCAATGACTTGGAGCCCAAGGCATCAACAGTATGTATTTCTACCCTTTTGGGTTTCCTCGTAAAACAACTTTATATTTAGGGAAGGAAAATATCTATCCTCAAGGTTGCTGGTTTTAGGAATAACCAGGAGTATATATTGTAGTTTTTAGTGATTGATCAGCAACAATTTGGAAGCCTACTAGTGCCTCAATCACTATAATAAAATACATTCTAAATACCTATAACTTTTGACATTTGATTTTGGAATTTTTATCATGGAAAATCAGAGCTTTCCCTACCCCCTTCACTCACCAGGACATGGTTCAGCTACAGCTGTCCCTCCCCACTGCTTTGTGGCACTGAGCAGCCCTGATATACCAGTGCCCTGCCCATGCAATTGCCACTCACTCTCAAGCCCCAGTGCCCCAGCCCTGCTGGTGCTCCTCAGTACCCACCCAGACCCCTTGGCTCTGCCAGTGCTCCTCACTCCTGACCCACAGTCTCCTAGCCTTGATGGTTCTGCTTACTCTACACCCATAGCCCCCAGCTACACCAGCCCTGCTGGAGGGGCCCAACTCCCAGGGCTATAGGGCAGAGACCCAGGCCTGCAGTCCCCTGCCCCCACCGCAGCACTTGTTCCTTGGCTGCCACCTGCAGGAGGCAGCAGCTGCTGCAGTGGAGTGGAGCGCAGAGGATTGTGCACAGTGGCGGAGAGCCAGCTCCCCTGCCACCCTCCAGACAAGCTGCTTGCAGCTTTGTCTTACTCCCTGCCTGAGCCCTGTGGCTGCACATGGCCCTGAGCCCCAAGCTCCACTCACCACTCCAGCTGAGCAGCAGCCCCAGTACTGCCCAACTCCCTGTCTTACTATCGGGGCCTCAGTCTCTCCCCACTCCCACCCCCTGATTTACCTGGCAGGAGCTGCAGGAGCTGCTCTCCAGGTTGTTTGGCTGTCATGTGCATATGTGAGCACGCACATGGAGCCCGCTGCTTGGGCTCCCACTGCTTGACCGGCC
>NW_017729032.1:41982665-41999354 GCF_001723915.1 Gavialis gangeticus
CCCCCCCCCCCCCAGCCCCTTGCAGGCCACAACTCTGCCAGCAACTTTCTTACATTTTCTTCCTTTAAAGGAGAAAATCTGTTTTTCTCCTTTAAAATGAGAAAATCCAGGCTTTACCGTGTTTTCTGTGGTGAACAGAAAACCCAGTTTCCTGTTAATCAGTTATTGTTTCCTATATTTCAAAATATTACCTAGTATTAAACCTTGTGACTTGTGTTTAGGCATGCCCTATATCCTGTATAATTTATCTTCTACAGTCTGTTTTCCAAATAAAATTTTATATTTCTGCACAGCATTTACAATTACAATAATCAATGTATGAAGAATGCAAGAGCTAGCTTTATTTTTTATCAAAGGCTCTGTATATAAATGTGAAATAAGCAATTTTGATTCCAGTCATTGAATGGGTAATAATTTGCCATTTTCATTGAATTATTTTATTAACTGCTGTCTTAGATTTTTTTTTAATTTTATTTTTGAAGCTGAAAAGAATTCCTTTAAAACATGTAAATCATATTTGTATTTAACTTATGAGGATGTACACTTACCAGTATAGTGGTATTTTGTTCTTCTTTTAAATTCCGTTCAATGTTTAAGATTAGCTTCCTTTTGCTTTTAGTGCCTGGAGTGTTAAGTTGTGGGTTTAATACAGCAATATTAATAGGTAAATTTGCACTTTTTTCAGTTAGAGGTAATATTGTCACGTTGCCATTTTAAATGAGCGTGCCTAGCAAGGTTGGTGTTCATTTTAAATCAATTACAAAACATGAGTTTAAGCAAATAGAGAGGTTAGTGTCACAAACTAGAGTGTATGTAAGTTTTTTACAACAAAAATGATGAATTTTTTATCTGTGGTTATGCCTCATTGACTACAAGTTCTAGTGTTCTAATCCATATGCTGCCTTTGATATGCAGCTTTCATACAACATTTCTAAAACATCTTAATGTATTGACTTCTATTAGATGATAGATGTACAATTTGTTTATTTGTGAAGCATAATATAGGGCATTTGTGTTTGCTTATACTTACAGTAAAACTGCAGTTTTACTATGAAGAAGTATAGACAATAAAATCACATTTGTAATCTACGTTTTAATAGACAGGCTTCTCTTTCCTTGAACTTTATGAAAATATATCATCTGTGCAAAACATTGTTCATGACAAATATTTGGTGATATCAACTTACGATGAACCCAGAATTCCATGTGATTTCTACTTAGGTAAATTCTTTGAATAAATATCTGATCTTTGTTCCAAACTGCAAATGCTTTGTGGGTGACAGATTTAAAATTGATTTGGCAAAATGTTGGAGAATACAGCACAGAAGTAATGTGCAGAATGATATGGAAAATTGCACCAAGATACTATTGTTTAGCTAGTTTAACTCCTGGGCATTAGATTTTTACAGTCTGGGAAAATATTTAGTTAGCTTTTGCTCATAATTCTACAGATACCCTGAGATTGTATATACTTGGTGTCTTAATGCAGAACACAATTATGAGAGGAATGAGCTGGTAGAGAAAATTCATAAAAAGTGTGAATGACGACTGGGAATTGTTCAAAAACACTTTACTAGGTGCTCCAAAAACCATAATAAAGAAAGAAAGGTACAGTAGTTAAAAACCCTGGATTAGAAGGCAAATGAAAGCAGCAAGGGGAAAAATTAATTAATGGGGGAGTGGGGAGGTCGAAACTGGTAACATTGCTTGCCCGTTTGAAGATGGGAACTGATGAAAATTGATAAGGGAAGTAAAACTACACAGGAGAAATCTAACAGCCGCAAGAGTTGAGTACAATTGACTTAACTACATTGGGAAGAAAAAGGAATCCTATGAATGAGATTTGTCCTCTAGTACATGGAAATAGCAGAATTGTCCAAAGACTGTTATTTAGTCCCTGTTCTGTATTTGGGATAAACCAGGTGAGATTATCAATATTCTTTAGTCAAGGAATACTTCCTTTTCCATGAGTAACTTCGAGGATATGAAATAACATCTGCTATGGTTTGAATTTTTTTAATGAGTAGGTCTTTATAACTTGCATCCAAGAGTTTTAAAACAGCTGGTGAAAGAGTTTTCTGAATTGCACTATTAATGTTGATTTTCAGTAAAGTTTTGAGAAGACTGAAAGAAAGCTAATGTTGTGTCAATATTTAAAAAGGGTAAATGAGATGTCCTGGGTAATTGTAAGCCTGTCAGACTGATATTGATCCCAAGCAACATAATGGAATTGCTTATGTGGGACTTGATTAATAAATAATTAAAGGACGGTGCATAATTAATACCAGTCAACCTGAACTTATGGAAGATAGATCTTATCAAAATAACTTGATCTTTCTCTCTCTCTTTGAGGTTATTGTTGATAACCTTTTATACTGAACTTAAGAGTTGTGTAAGGTGTTTTTCTTGGTACTGAGGATCATTTTGATTAAGAAATGAAGATAAAAAAATCAACATGGTGCATTTAAAAAACTGGCTAATTATACTTTATTAAAATAAAACAGAGCAGGGAATTATTTTTAACTATTTCTAGTGAGGTCCTGTAGATATTGGTTCTTGGCTCTATTCTAATTAACTTTTTTGATCAATGTGAAAGAAAACAAAATAAATAGTTCTAAAGTTGGAGTTGGCACAGTGATCAGGCATTTGTTAAATAATGAAGAGGTCTGGTCTATAGTACAAATTTATTTAAACATTTTTGCACATAGCTTGCTGACCAAATGTATAATTAATTATCTGTACTAAAGCACACAAGGTAAAATGTCTAGGAAAAAAACTGTGGGCTCTGTAGAGAGCAAAGAGGACTCTACAGAAGGAAGGAGAACTCTCTCTTCTTTTAAAAAAAACAGTTTAAGATCATGATGGGTAATCAGCTACACATGATCACCCAATAGGATTCTGTGGCCAAGAGGTTGCTAGATATATAACTAATAGGGGACTGTCAAGCAGGAGTAAAAAGGCTATATTGGTTTTGTGTTTGGCATTGATACAATAACTTCTAAAATATTATGTCTAGTTTTCCCTTCAAGAAAGATGATGAAAAAATAGAGAATGTTCAGAGACAAGCCACAAGAGTAATTACAAGATTGGAAAATATGTTATTTTTTGAGAATCAGTGAGGTTGAGGTATTTAGTTTTCTAGTGAGAATGTTGAGGGTTGACAGGCACAGCCTGTAAGTACCTACATGGGGGACAGAATTTTGATAAGGGGTAGTAGATAAAATTTCAATTATCTCATAGATGGAAATGGAAGGTAGATGAACTTCCATTTATGTACTTAGATATAAGGAGCAAGTATAGTTGATCCCAAGTATAAGTATAACAGCAAGGATAATTTACCCTGGGAATAATTTGATGAAAGCTATGGTAAATTTATCTTCACTGAACATTTTAAAATCAATATTGGCTACACTTTGAAACAAGATCCTCCAGTTCACACTGAAAGTCAGGGAAGTTCTCTTGTCTGTGCTTACTTAGGAGATAAAACTATGTGATCTAAGTTTTACCTCTGGTCTTAAGATCCTAGGAATGTATAAATATTATCAGTTTTTTCTAATACACTAATAATTTAAGCATTCCACTCTCAAATTGTGATTCATATGATATTTGACAATTTCAAGTAAGTACAGTCTGTTTTTTTTAACACTCAATGCATTTTGTAGCTTACAAATTCATGTACCTAAATTGGGATGGGTAATTTAAGCACCTAAGTTTCAAGTATTTTCTCCACAAGGCAAAAAACTCAGTAGGCCTTTAATTTTGGGTAGTGCTTCCTTTTTGAACTGTCTATGGTAGGTGCCCTAGGTGCCTACAGTTAGGCTTTTGTACATGCTCAGAAATGACTCAGTATGCTAGCAGCAGTGCTCCTAGGAATTGGGAAATTTTGGTTCAAGTCTCCTCAGGATAAGGAACATAAGAAATACTTCTCCCACTTCCTGAGTTAATGCTTTAATCAGTAGCTTTGGGTGTAGGATGGATGCTCCTGCTGTTATTTGTAGGGACCTACTAAATTTGGGGTGGCTACCTGCTGACTTCACAGTCTGAGTACGGCACCCATTTTCATGGGCCAAGCCTGGTATCTCCCCCCCGTCTCTGATTGGTCAAGGGGCCCCAGAAGTTCTGCCTCTGCCCATATACTGACAGATGGCCCCAAACCAGGCTTGCCAAGGAATCAACTAATGGCTGCCACTGGCTTGATCAGGGATTAAGCCCATGGAAGTAATTGACAAGTTACTATTAAACAGTCTAAGCACCTAATTAAGGTTTAAAATGAAATATTAAAATAAAGCTATGGACACCATGAATTGCAAATAATACTAACTATATGCACTTAATTACAACTATATATGCTCAAGGATGCTAAGGAATTTGGCTGATATGATTGCAGAGCCACTGGCCATCATCTTTGAACACTCACAGTGATTGGGTAAAGGTCCTGGATGATTGGAAACAGGCAAATACAGTGCCCATATTTAAGAAAGGGGAAAAGGAGGATCCGGGGAATTACAGACTGATCAACCTAACCTCAGTTGCTGGAAACAACATGGAGCAGGTCCTCAAGGAATCCATTTCTAAGTACTTGGAGGAGAAGAAAGTGATTAGAAACAGTAAGCCTGGATTCACCAAGGGCAAGTCATACCTGACCAACCTGATTGAGTTCTATGATGAGTTGACTGGCTCTGTGGATTAAGGGAGACCAGTGGATGTGGTGTACCTTGATTTTAGCAAGGCTTTTGATATGGTCTTCCACAACATTCTTGCAGGCAAACTAAGAAAGTATAGTTTGATGAATGGACTGTAAGGTGGATAGAAAACTGGCTGGGTCATTGGGCTCAGGGGTAGTAATCAATGGCTTGATGTCTAGTTGGCAGGCGGTTTCAAGTGGAGTGCCCCAGGGGTCAGTCCTGGGGCCGGTTTTGTTCAATATCTTCATCAATGTCCTGGATGATGGCAAGAGTGCACCCTCAGCAAGTTTGCAGATGACACCAAGCTGAGGGGAGTACTAGATACATTGGAGGGTAGGGCTAGGATTCAGAATGACCTAGACAAATTGGAGGATTGGACCACAAGAAATCTCATGAGGTTCAACAAAGACAAGTGCAAAGTTCTGCCTTAGGATGGAAGAATTCTGTGCACCAGTATAGGCTGGGGACTGACTGGCTGGGCAGCAGCTCTACAAAAAAGGACCTGGGGTTACAGGGGACAATAAGCTGAATATGAGCCAACAGTGTGCCCTTGTTGCCAAGAAGGCTAACGGCATACTGGGTTGCATTGCTTGGTGCAGTAATGGATCATGTTGAACCAGGAATTCCATCCTATGAGCACAGGCTCTGGTGGAAGCAATACGGTGCCATGTGAGTCCCTACTTTGACTGGTGATAGACTCCCTGTACTGGACCTTATGACCTGGACAGTGCTTGAAGGATTTGTTTGAAAGAATACACCAGGTTATCCACCATGGGAAACTGTGCGCCAGATGTCACTTACTTGGGACAGAATGTGCACCGTGCAGGTAACATGAATAGTGTGGAGCAACATTCCTTGGTACATCAGAGAAAGGCCTGCACATGTACATGGGTGGCATTGTCAGACAGGAATGCTGAGATCTTGTTAAAGTCTACACCATAGCTGACTATTTCCTTCATGATTACTTGGGACACAGTAGTAAAGGTTTATACCATCCAGTGCTGGCAATTTGCTGTTCTTGAATGCCCAGTAACACCCAGGATATATCCTAGAATTCTGTGGCTAATACACAGTCAACTTATGAAAATGTCTATTGTAGTTAAATGCAGTATGCTGCTCAGTTAATATGTTTCTTTAAAAAAATAAACTTTGTGCTTATAACTGTTGCGGATCACTGTTGAAGCACTTAGTTAACTGCAAAAAGTTTGTGTGCATGTTTGTGTTAAATGTAAATTACATAGATCACAGATCAAATTCTATTACTTTTGAAACTAATGGATTCTACATCATTTTCCATGGACATATTCATAGCCTAGAGTATTCATGTTGTTATTAGATGCCTAAAGCTGTTTAAAATATTAAATAAATAGTTTAATACAAAATATGTATATAGGTAATAGACATGATAAATATTAGTGGATGTCAAGGACGGGTGCATGCAGTGCAGATTGTCTTTCTGAGAAGCAGTTTTATTTGCAGAGATCATTTATCATATACACCTGCCATCACTCTGAAAAATTTCTGGGTTATAACCAGCTGAATGTAAATTTCTTTATATTAATATACTTTGGCAGCCTGTTTTTCAGGTATTTTTATAGTAGGAAATGACTTGATTATATATTTTGTTTACATTATTTTAAAAATCCTTAATATTTAACTGTATGTAATGTAAAGAACCATGACTCACCCTCAGAAGACAAAGTCAAGGAAAGTTATATTTCATTATAAGCAAAAAAAGAAACACTTGCAATAGAGATTCAGTTATATACAAATAGATACACTGGTAAAATCAAGTGCAGTTAGGAGACACCTGAAAGTCATAACTTCCTTTCTATAGTAATTAGCAAGGCATCCTGTGTTTCCAAGGATCTGTTGAATTGGGAATATTTTTACACACTTTTCCAGTGATGAGATTTGATTAAGCAGGATGTAATATGCAGTCCCATTAAAAGTGATTTATGACTTAAAGGGTGTAGTACAGAAGTAGTTACATTGTTTCTGTTATATAGTAGTAGCAAGGTATAAAAAGAGCTAAATCCTGTTGTCTTGCTTTCTCCTCTCAAAATAGAGGGTGTGAAATCAATTCTGTTCCAGTGCGCAGATAACTGTCCCTGGCTTTCCTTTTGAAGGCATTTTTCAGTTGTTCACCATAGAAATCTGCTATGCAGAATAGTGGGTGTTCGTGCCAATACCTTAATTCACTGACGAAGCCATCCATGGGAAGAAAGTATTGGGCAACAGTAGTCTGGCTTTGGTAGTGCTCCACAGGTAGGAGGTTAGTTTTCGCTAAACTTTACTTGAAAGTCTCTCTACAGAAAATTTATTCCAACTTTTTGCAGGATGAGAATGTAGGAATTGATAAACTGCATCAGGAACCAAAGTCCACCTACTCAGTATCTTTTCTTCCATAGCAAAAGAGTTTTTTTTTTTTTTATTTCATATTTCTGATTTCATGCATTATCTGATCTCTGCTTCCATGGCAGTCACTGATTCAGAGGTAAAATGGTACCCATTTGACGTCTTTCTTTTAGAGGCATTCAGCTCTTCTAGCTTAGAGGCAGGGATCTGCTCATTGTCAGTAATCATAATATATAGTGTATAAACAGAGATTGGGAGCCTTTTGTTATGCGGTTTTCTTCAGGGTTCTTTAAAGTGTTAATAGTGTCAGTTAGTAGAGTTAATAAAGTCAGTCCCATTTATCTTAACGGTTTGCAGTAGTCAAGCAATTCTTTCTTTGAAGGTATTCTTTAACTCTTATCACAGTTCTGAAATATATGACCCAATTAATTTTCAAATTGAAGAATTCAGTAGAGTTATGAGAAACTTGATGCCAGTCCTATCATATCTAAGGCTGCAAAAAGAAGTCCCAAGAAACTCTACCAGCGATATAACTATGAAATTCATATGGAGAAAATGAGACCTATAGAAGGTCCCTGAAGCACCTTATGGTCATATATTGATTAGAGGTGCACCAATATATCAGTTGCATATAGGATTGGAACTGATAAAAGGAAACTTAACATTATTGGCTATCAGCTTTTTTTGGCCAGTGTAACTGATAATGTTCACCGATAAATATAATATGCCTTCTGGATGCCACATGCATGCGCGTAGCTGCACGCATGCACATAGCCAGGAATGCAGCCGAGCAGCATGAAGACCAGTGCCCTGCAGATAAGTCTGTGGAGGGGAAGGGGTGTGGGGGAGGGAAGGAGTGTGGGGAGGCAGATTGAAGCCCCAACGGTGAGGGAGGGAGTGGGGCAGGGGCAGGAGCTGGGGGTGCTGCCAAACCAGGGTGGTGAATGGGACCGGGGGCCAGGGCAGGGAGTGGACAGAGCCACAGGTAGCTTATGAGCTCATCTGATGAGCTTTAATGCAAGTGCTGCTGCCATCATTTCTATGCACACGAATGCTTTTGAGCAGAGCCAAGGGTGGATGCAGGCTGCCCGCTGTGTTCTCAGGGCTCTCTGCCCTGCATCCTTTGCCCTAGCAGCTCTGCACTGGCCATGTGTCCCCTGCCTGCCCAGGAGCAGGAGGCATGACTGGCTGCCCCCTCTACTGCCAGGTGGGTAAGGGATGTGCGGTAAGTGCAGGACCCCTGGGGCAAAGGCAAAAGAGTGGAGAGCCCTGAGCCTGGAGTGGTCAGCTTGCACCTGCCCTCACTCTGCTTGGTTCTGCTCCAGTTAAAAGCATCCCTATGCTTAAAAATGGAGGTAGCAATGCTTGAATTAAAGTTCATTAGATGAGCTTGAGTTCAAGTGTCCCGTCACCATTTTTAAGGGCCAGGACACTGATCCCCTGAACAAGCCACCTGTTGCTCTGTTCTGCTCCCTGCCTCAGCCCCAAGTCCCATTCACCACCCTGGCTGGGCAGCATCCCCAACACCTGCCCCTGCCTGCCCTGCCCCACTCCCTCCCTCATCATGGGGGCCTTGATCTGCACCCCCCGCACACTCCTTACCCTCCACTGACTTACCTGCAGGGAGCTGCTTTCCATGCTGCCTGGCTCCATTCCTGTAATCAGTTATTGGATTGGTATCAGCTGATATGGCTGGTTAATAATTGGCTATTGGTATTGTCCAAGAAAACCTTTATCGGTGCACCCCTAATATTGATTCTAATTTTCCTAATAAAACACAGTTTAGCAACTAAGTCTATTGCACTCAGTCTGCTATGAACCTATAAAACCTATATATGAAAGTCTTTGATGTGGTTATAGATCTTCTTACGACATGTCCCTGGGAAGGTGTTCGATTAGTCTGGACTTTGTATGTGATGCAGCATTCCATTTGATCTTTCAAGCCATATCTAAATTTACCTTTGTAGGCACCTCCAATTTGGCATGGCAATTTCTAAATTTTGGTAGATTGGTACAGTATATTTCATATGCCAAATTACTCCAGTCTTCTGGAGGAGAAGACTCAAGGAGGGGGGCAATACAATGCTGTGGTTCTTTCTTCCTCTTCCCCTGATAAGGTGGTGATTCTGTCCTCACTGTCATGCTTTAACTTCAGAAGTTTTCAACAATTGATGAATAGGTTGTTGGATTCACTCCAGATTTCTTTGGAAGGGATCCAAAAGACTCCTAATAAATTTTTAGACATCCTTCATCTTAAGACACTGGGGAGAGTTGCCAAGAAATTATGCTCTTTTAGAGCCTGCAATAGCAGAATGGCAGGATGAGTCTTCCATAATACCTAGTCTTGAAGATGTGTCTGCAAACAGGGTCAAATATTTATAGCCCCGCCAACTGTTATGATCTCTTGCTGTTTATAGGATTCAGTGGGACCTTCTTAGTCATTGAGATTAGTTCTCTGTTATCAGAAGCAATCAAGAAAAATCATTTCTTTTGTAACTGATCAAGCTCCAACTTAAAGTAGTTAGGAGTAGCATGAGCAAAAAGTCTATTGGAAAGCAGTTTCATAACTGTACTGCTGTAATGGTTAGAACCTTCTGATTTCAACTTAATTAGAGGTCCACCAATGCATTGGTCCATATGATATTGGCACTGATAAAAGGGAAATTTACGTTATTGGTAGTCAGCTTTTTTAACTGATATGACTGATAATGTTGCCAATAAATGCCATGTGCATAGGAGCAGCTGCAGAGTACATGTGGCCAGGAGTGTAGCCCAGCAGATGGAGAGCCGCATCCAGCTGGTAAGTCTGTGGGGAGGGAAGGGGCAGGGAGGGATGAAATGTGGGTGGGGGGGCAGATTGAGGCCCCCGTGGTGAGGGAGGGAGTGGGGCAGGAGCAGACACTGCCCAGCCATGGTGGGGTGGGGCACAGGACAGAGTCGGTGGTTCATCTGGGGGTGTGGGTGGAGGGCGGCTCTTGCCGGCTGCCTTCTGTGCGCTCGGGACCAGAGCTGCTCCAGCTTCTTCCCAGCAGTTGTGCTCAGACCAGGCAGGGTAGAGTGGGCAGCAGTGGTGCTGGGAGGGCGGGGCCTGCAGAGGGATCTATTCACTATAGTCTGCTCCCAGCACCACCACCACCACCTGCTCCACCTGACCTAGGCAGAGCCCCAGCCTAAGCGCAACTGCTGGGAAAAGGCTGAAGCAACCCCAGTCCCGAGCATGTAGCAGGCAGCCCACCCTTGCCCAATACACAGATCTGGGGGGCACATACCTCCCATGTCTGTCCTGGGGGTGTGTGCAGTGGTTGGAGCTCCCCCCACCAGACCCCTGGATGAGCCGCCATCCCCACCCTGGCTTGGTAGTGCCTTTCCCTGTCCCAGCCCCACTCCTTCCCTCACCAAAGGGGCCTTGATCACCCCCTCTTCCCCCCTCACCCCTTGCCCACAACAGACTTACCAGCTGGATACTGCTCTCCATGTGCCAGGTTGCGTATTGGCAATCAGATTGAGATCAGCCGATATGGCTTGTCAATAGTCACCCATCAGTATTGGCCCAAAAAATCTTTGTCAGTGCACCCCTAAACTTAATTATTATACCCATTGCCAGTTTAGACCCATTTGTTCTCATGCCAACATTGTCCCTTATCCTAAATTGCTCTTCCTCCCTCATAATTACTCTATCACATATTTATAGACAGCAACTATATTCCCCTCCCAGCTAGGCTTGACAAGCCAAGCTGTTTAAGTTTCCCTTTGCAGATTTGGCTCTTTACTAGCCTGATAATTATGGTAACTGCACTCTGAACATTTCTATTTTGATTTCTGTCTTGAATGTAGGTGACTAGAATTGCATGCAGTATTTCAGAAGTTGCACTTCCAGAAGAGGTCTCACTGCCTTGTTCAGTTGCATAAATAATTACCAGTGGCTCAGGAAATACCTCACCTGGTATGTCCAAGAATTGCATTTTTCCCTTTTCATGATTAAATTGCTTAGTTGCTACTTTCCAATGCTACACTCAGGCCTTTTTCCACTGTTATTTCCACCTAATAAGCTTGCAATTTTCTGGAAGAAAATCTGGTTAGTCCTGAATTTTTCATCATTACATTTTAGCTTATTTCTGTTACTCTAGTCCAGAAATGTCAAAAATGGTTTGTGGGTCATCCAGCCTAAGGAACCAGAAGTAGTGTGGGGGTGAATTGCTGTGGTGTTAACCTCTGGCTGACAGAGTCTCTGTCTTGCCAGGGCTAGTACCCAGTGGGTTAACGCTTGCCTTGTCATCAAATTCCGAATTGTGATCCCTGTTAGGGATGCAGTTCTGTGGCGCAGCCTTAACCCTTTCAGTGCTGTCTCCACTGATGTAGCAGCTCTGGTAGCCAGGGGGAGAGGGAGCTGTAATTAATGCCACCAACAGTCTTACTTACAGATATTGCACTTGCTGATCTCCAGTAATATGGCAACCTGTTTAACTTGATAATAGGTACTTTTAATGTATCTTTTGGACCTGTGATTTCATGTACTGGTTCTTTCTGATTCCTGGGGTAGAAGTTACCTGTGTCCTTTGTTTTGTATGCATTGAGCTTGTTGACTTTTGTTTCCACCTTTGCAGTATTTTTCAGTCCCCATGCCCTGATTATTGCCATTAACCTCACATGTCTCCCATACTTTTGTTCCTTATTGACTTTGTTGAAAAATGAGGCAATCAGTTTATAAGCAGACAAGGTTCTATGAGTAAATCTGGTACCTGAAACCTTGAAAAGAAGAATTTTTCCAACTATTTTAGTAGGTCTAAAAAAAGATATTGGATTTACCCAAAGAACCTTGTCTGCGTATGTCCTTTTGACCAACATGGGTACAACCAATACCCCTGCAATCGGTTTATTTATTTGTGGGGGGGGCATACCTATACTTCATCTTTAATCTCTACTCCATCCTTGATGTGTAGCTCCCCCCTCCCCCCTTTTATCCTTAGTCTCCTTAGTATTTATTTTAATATTTTTGCAAGACCTAACTTGACTTGTGGCAATTCTCACTACATATTTTGACATCTAAGAAATAGCTGTATTGTCTGTATTGATCAGACTCTTTTCCATTCTTTGTACACTCTGTGCTTGCTGTTAATATCCTTTTTGAAGTGGTTCTTCATCTGGAGGTTTTTTTCTCTTGCTTAGGTTATAGACTCCAGATGGTTTTTCCTTCTCTTAACCTAAATTCCAGGCCTTGATGCATTCAATTTCCTAAACTGCTTAATCCATTTGAGCTCACTAACTAGTTCTCTTTTGAAAAGCTAAAGCGTGTCCTTTTTGAAATTGTATCTTAGTTAAAGACCCCCTTTTTTATATAATTCCATTTAATTTAAATTGGATCAACTCATGATCACTCAATCCAAGTTATTTTCTACTACCGGTTCTTCCACAATGTTCTCTTTCATTACCCAAATCAAATGTAAAATCACTGAACCAGCAAGAGGTAATGTTACTCTTTGGAAAAAAATAGATATTACATCCAGGAACATCTGGGCACTACCACTATCAGTAGCATTTCTTTTCCAGTCTATATACAAACTTGCCGTGGGAGGGTGAAAAATTGTTGCATAACCGATTGCCAGTTCTACCCTAAGCCTAGTATCTTTTCTTGACTAGATTCCTTCTATTAGCAGGCAAACATTGTATTTTCTGTCTTGCTAAGAACACAAGTTCCCTGGGTGTATCTGGTAGTCCTTTCTTAGCTGACTGCTTTTCTCATCAATATTGTTACTTTCTTTCTCTGTGTCCACCTTTCTACTCACTGATATTCCTTTATCCATTGTCATATCTTTGTTCACCCAATTTTTTCCCTTTCTCTTTACTATTGAAATTATACAAGTCTCTTCTAGCCTTTTCCTGTCGCTTTTAAATTTCTTTCCAGCTATGCCATTCTTGATTCCCAGAATACTATTTTCTCAGGTATTCAGGAGAAATCCATCTTTCAAAAAAAAAATTCTTCCTGTAAATTTATCTTGTGATTACTTGTGATTTGTCAAGTTCTATTTAAATGGAAGTTAAATTGAATTAATATGTATAAGTAATAAATTTATTTTATAGCCCTCTTTCATGTATCTGACATATTTAAGATATACATTTTATACATATTTTATTTAACAAATTTTCTTTCAATTACAACTGATTTTTATTAAGAAGGGAAAGTAGTATCTGTAGTTAGTTAATTGAACAATTGAATCTCCTTCAAGTTTTTAAAATGAGTAGATCTCATCCTATTTCACCTCTGTCTTATTCAGCTAGCCACTAGTGCCTTAACTTTGAATTAACAATCATATGAATAAACTGAAATGAAAAAAATATTCTTTGTACATTTGAAGAAGATACAGCTAGTAAAATATGGCTGGCACTTCTAAAAGGTCATTCAACTCACTACAAGACTTTTCGACACAATGATGATAGTGATATGAAAACCTGTATAGATGAACATGATGCTTTCTATTGTTGCCATTTAGGTTATATTTCTATTTTAAAGTTATCTGTTTAGTTTAAATAATTTCTACTCATTTTGACTGTATATTGTATAGGCCATTCAAGTTGCCATAGCAGGCATACAGTCAGTGCTCAGGTGGTAGTTAGAGACCAAAACTATTCAAACTAGCCAGGCATGAGCACTTTAAAATCTCATGTGTGCTTAAATCTAGTACTCACCTCCATTTTTTTTAATTCTGCATCTCCTCTCAGGCTCAGAGAAGTGCCCAGAATTGGTTTAGAGCAGCCAGCTTCATTTCTTTCTTATTTAAATTCCTTTGAGATTCAGTCTTTGAAAGAGTACTCTGTACATCCCTGGGGAGGTCCAAGTCAGTAGGCAGCCAAACTAACTCACCTTGACAACATCAAAACTATGGCATTGGTCTTCTTCCCTCCTCTTCCTCTTCCCCGCCCCAACAGTAAAGGGACAACTAATTGGTACTCATGTCAAAATAGTGAAATACAGTGTACTGGCATGGGTATCTGTTTGGTAAGTGCTAGAATCTCGTTGGTTTCTATACTACACTCAGATGAGTGCAGGAATGTATTAAAAAGGTATAAAAGATGTTACCCTTCTGTTGTACTTCACATATGTAGCCCCTACATATTTCTGTGCTGCCCAACAGTTACTAAAAGTTGTTATACTCACTGTGTAGTTTATTTAAAGATAATAAATACTACATGCAATAATCCCGAGACAAAAATAAATGGTGTGCGGATGGAGCCCAACCAGACCAACTATTTGAAATGGCTTTAAGGGGATAATGCTGGAGAACAATTCTTTACAGAAGCCTGCCTCTTTTAAACTGCACTGTGCCATGAATGGGACTTCTTGCCACTCTCAAACCTCTTCAATGGTTGCAGAAACCTTGAGACTTCATGGCATGAAAAGGCTATAGCTAAAATTTTCTGGGATCTGATTGCACCTGCATTAGTACTATTCATTGCATCTGATGATACTTGGTCTTCTGGGATTCCCATGGAAGCTTGCAGGGGCTTAGACACTTCTACAACAATATCTCTGGTGCAGCTGGTACCATCCTAATATCCCAAAAATCCAACCATAAGAAGATATGTCATTCCATCTTGATTAGTTGACCAGGTACCCATGTAGCTTCAATTAATACTATGGTAGCTGCTTCTCTGGTCTCTACTTAAGAGAAAAGAGACAGACGCCCTATTGGCAGTTAGACATCTGTAGACTGTTATCATTATTCTTCTCTGGCCCATTTCTACCTTGGTTCTAATGGATTATGAAGAGGTAGTTAGCTATGTTAATCTGAAGTCAGGCAGGGTAGATTTGCATTTTATAAAAAAACTAAATCAGATAGGTATAGCATGAGCTTTTGGGAAGCCAAGCTTACTTCAACAGATTCTCTGAAAGGACTAATGGACTATGTTCTTCCTTCAGAACCAGCCCTCTCCATGCTGGATGATCTGGTAGGGGATTTTCTGTCTTTGGTTGGTTGTCTAACAGAGTACCAGTCTGGCCTCCCCTGTACAGTTCCCATTGGTACTGCTGTTGTCTGTTACTACTACTGCTGAGTTGTCTTAATCTGAGTGCAGCTCTGGTGCAGACACTGAGACTGGTTAGCTGCTACCCTTTGTACCGCCTAATCAAGCATGGTTTCTAAAGCCCCATGTGTACATAAAGAGCCTGCTCTAATGCCATGTCTTTGTGGTCAGCTGAATGTACACCTGTGCTTGGCCTTTGGCATACGTACTGGGGGTTGCCGACCCCTGAACTAAAACATACTAGAGATTACTTAGAAGTGAAAAAAGATTGACTGGACTTGCATCATGTCTTTGGCTCCAGGCACAATGACAGATGTCATGGTTAAGATGTTGAAAGACCTATCACCTGCTTCCCTTAACATAATTGCTTGGTCCAGTGCCATTCTACCTGGGCCTGCATCAGTTCAGACCAATGTCCAGCCTGAAATTGTCCTGAAGGAGTTTGTGACCATTTGACCTTGTCATCCCCTGGGGCGCTCTGGTGAACAGATGTTTCCTCAGATCCCAGTGAGCACCCCTGATAAACTTATAGGCAGCCACCAGATCACCCCTGAGCCTCTACTTTTCCAGGCTGAAGAGTCCCATGCCTCTCAGCCTCCCATCATAAGGTCTGTCTTCCTGACCTCAGATCATGCATGTTGCTCTCTTCTGGACTCTCTTAAGCTTCTCCACATCCTTTTTGAATTGTGGAGCCCAAAACTGGACGCAGTACTCCAGCTGTGGCCTCACCAAGGCCGAGTACAAGGGGTGACTACCATCCTGGGATTTGCTTGAGAAGCATCTATGGATGCAAGCCAGCGTTTTTCTCTCTTTACTAGCCGTAGCATCACATTGAAGGCTCATGTTTATCTTGTGGTCAGTCGTGACCCCCAAATCCTTTTTGTCAGTAGTGCTAGCCAGTGTAGCACTGCCAAGCCTATAAGGATGCCATGGGTTTTTCTTCCCAAGGTGGAGAACCTTGCAATTTTGGTTTTAAACACCATCACATTCTCATCTGCCCATTTCATGAGCCTGTCCAAGGTTAGCCTGGATTGCCCTCCTATCCTCAGGTGTGGTCACTTTACCCCAGAGTTTGGTGTCATCAGTGAACTTGGCCAGTCCCCTTCTGATACCAATGTCCGCATCATGAATGAAGATGTTGAATAGTGTTGGCCACAGGACAGAGCGTTTAGGGACCCCACTGGTCACAGGGCACCACGATGATTGATTTCCATCAACTGCCACCCTCTGGGTCCGACCACAGAGCCAATTCCCAAGCCATTGGATCATGGTGAAGCCAAGGCCACAGTAGGCCAGTTTTGCCAACAGGTGATCATGGGATATCAGATCGAAGGCTTTTTTAAAGTCAAGATATACAACATCAATCTCTTCTTCCTTGCCTAGGTGATAGGTCACTTGGTCATAAAAGGAAATAAGATTGGTCAAGCAAGACCTACCCACAACAAACCTGTGCTGGCTATCCCTCAGGATGCTACCATTGGCCAGTCTGTTAAGAATGGCCTCTTTGATGACCTGTTCTAAGACATCTGTTCTTCCCCAGAACAGAGGTCAGGCTGATGGGCCTGTAGCTTGCCAGATCCATTTTCCTCCCCTTCTTGAAGATAGGCACCACATTGGCCTTCTTCCA
>NW_017729032.1:41999391-41999990 GCF_001723915.1 Gavialis gangeticus
ATCTTTGGGCATTTCACCAGAGCACCAGGAGCTCTCGAAGATCTCTGCCAGGGGCTGAGCTATGATGCTTTCCTGCTCCTTGAGTACCCTGGGGTGTAAACTGTCAGGGCCAACTGACTTGGAGGTGTCCAGCCTCTCAAGGTGTTCCTTCACAACGTCAGCATTGATGGAGGGTAAGGAATCATCCTCACCCAGGTGTTCCTGTCCTGTAATGGGCAGGGGCGCCCCTTGGGACTGGTGAAAAAACAGAATACCCATTTAGCAAGTTGGCTTTTTCCTGGGCATCGGTTGTCAGATGTCCCATCAGGTTTTTGCAGGAGTCCTATCTTGCCCTTGGTTTTCCTCCTGCTCCCCACAACTCTAAAAAAGGACTTTTTATTGTCCTTGATACTTGTAGCTAGCTGGAGTTCAATCGCAGCCTTGGCTTTCCTGGCTTGCTCCCTGCAGGTCCAGACCAGTGTAGAATATTGCTCCTCGGAGGTGAATCCCATTGTCCATCCTTTGTAGGTCTTTCTTTTTAGATGCAGGAGGTCCGCTAGTTCCCTGCAGAGCCAAGGGGGCTGCTGTGCCCTTTTGCTACATTTCCTCTGAGATGGGAT
>NW_017729032.1:42000178-42003375 GCF_001723915.1 Gavialis gangeticus
TTGCTGACTGACTTGCCAGCTTTACGGTGGATGGTGAAGGTGATCAGCTCATGGTCACTGTCACCCAGCTTCCCTTTGATCATTAGGTCGCTGATTAGGTTGTCCCCCGTAGCCAGTACCAGGTCAAGCAGTGCTTTACCTCTTGTTGGCTCATTGACTTCTTGCATCAGGTAGAGCTCATCCACACACGAGAGAAAGATTTGTGACCACTCTGATTTGGCCGAGTGCTCTTCCCACGCAATGTCTGGGTAGTTGCAGTCTCCCATGGCAACCATGCACCAGGACTGTGCAGCTTCAGTCAATTCCCTGGCGAACTTCTGGTCAATATCTTGATCCTGGCTAGGAGGTCTGTAATAGTCTCTCACCATTGTGTCCCCTGTTCTGTGTTCCCCATGGATTTTAACCCAGAGGGTCTCCAATCGTCCACCCTGAGTGCCAGTGTTGGCTTGCAGGGATGCGTAGCTCTCCTTGACATAGAGAGCTACACCCCCACCCCTTTTGTCCACTCAAGCTCTCCTGTACAGGGTTTTGCCGTCTATACCCGTGGTGCAGTCATGGGTGGAGTCCCACCAGGTCTCCGTTATCCCTACGACATCGTAATTATGTGTGTTAAGCAGAAGGACAAATTCCTCCTGTTTATTCCCCTATCTCCTGACACTTGTGTACAGGCAGGAAAGTGTCCCTTTAGGGGTTCTTGCCTTGCCTACAGCTCATGCAAGGGTTGTGGCAGGGGTAGGCTTCCTTAAGTGCCTTGATCTGCTGGCTTTGCAAGGGTTGCTCAGTGCCCCAGCAGTGGCAGTAGTCCCCCCATCCCCCGGCGGGCTTTGTTTAAAGCCTGGTGGAGCAGGTCAGTCAATCTGGCTGAGAAGAGCCTCCTTCCCAGTAGAGAGAGGTGGATGCCACCCATTCCCAGCAGCTTGCTGCCTCTCTCACCAAAGAGCAGAATGTGGTCATGGAAGCCAAAGCCTTCCCAATGACACCAGTGCCGCAGTCTCTGGTTTACTACCTCAATCGTCCTCTCCCTTCTCAGCCCATAACCCGAGACTGCGAGGATCGAAGAAAAGACCACCTGTGCCCCCAGACCCTTTAGCCCCATTCCCAAATCCCTGTATCGCTTTATGACCTGGCTGGGAGTGTGCCAAGCCATGTCATTTGTGCCCACATGGATAAGGAGCATAGGGTAGTGGTCAGTGAGCCGGAGAAGCTCAGGGGTCCTCTCCACGATGTCTCAGATACAGGCTTCCGGGAAGCAGCAGACTTCCCAGGCTAAGGGGTCAGGGTGGCAGATTGTCCCCCTCAGGATGGAGTCTCCCATGACAAACTCTTTGCATTTTGTCTTAGGGAGAGTGGGGGCATAGCTACACTTGAGCCTGTGCTGTCTACTGGAGCTGGCAGCTTAGCAGGTTCTGCTGGAGCTGCAAGAGGTTCATACCTGTTGCAAAGCACCAGCAGGGTGGGGACCTTGGTGCAGCCGGCCTGGGGGCCCTTGACCACCTTGGTCCAACCCCCTGGCTAGACAGCATGAGAGGTCCCTGAGTGCTCCCTTGTTCTGGATGGTGACCGTGGTCTACCCTCTGCCTCCAAGGGGTGAAGGGCCTGGTAGTAGGAGTCAATCTCCCTCTTACTATCCCTGATGGCATGCAGTCTCTGGACTGTGGCCTGGAGCTCCTTCAGCTGGTGTGCCAGAGACTGCAAGAGGGAGCAGACCTCACAAGGGAAAGTGGCCATGCTTCCAGACCCCAGAGCCTGAAAAAGTGTCAGGCAGCCTCCGCAGCCAAGAGCCAGGGGCTCTATCTGCATGGAGCCTGGAACCATGGGCTCCATCTGGGTGGAGGCCTTTGAGGAGCCAGAGGGGGGAGCCGCAGACCCCGAGGGGACCCTTGGTTTGTGGTGCGTGCTGATCCACATTTTGCTGCTGGTAGTCTGGCTAACTGTGACTACTTACCTTAGGGGCTCACAAGCAGACCTGTGGGCCCTCCCGCTCACCATTCTGCACAAACTCCGTGCTAACTTGCACGCGAGGCAGACAAGCACGCCTGTTTGTGCGGCCTGTTTGTGAAACTCTGGTCGCATGGCTCCCTGGGGGCTGGGCCACGTAGGATCTGGGGGGGCAGTGTCGTGTTCCTCCCCAGCTTGGACTCGGCTGCCCCGTAGCTGTCTGGGGTTGGGGTCCCTCCCTCCCTGCTGCGGGCCCCACCTACCTCTGGCTGTGCTGGAGGTCTGGGTCAGAGTCCCCCTGGGGGGTCCCTAGGCTCAACAGAGGCACAACAGGCTTCCCCTGTGCATCTCACGCTGGAGCCAGGGACCTGGACACATTAGTGAAAAGGGGTTCTATCCAGTTTCTGTCCAGTTATTTCTCTCTAGCTTTCTTCTTCCTGCTCCTTTGTTAGGTGTCCTTCTTCTGAGAACTTGTTACAGCAGGAAGTTTGCACCTTACTGGTTTTCAGGCCTACATATCTCAGGGGAAAGGCATTCCACATCAGCTACTACTTGAAGCCAAAGAGGAAGGGGGGATGCTATCAGTCTTAAATTTTAGAAAGCTCAAGTCCAAGGTGGTTACTGTACCATCCTAAGTGGGGGATAGATTTTGTATTTCATCATATAGGACTCTTATTGCTATAGCATAACTTACAGGTAGAATAGAACTATTACCGGTACAAGAGATTAAGCTTTTGGCCTCTGAGAGTTTGTACCATTATTGCTAACCTATCCCCTGAAAGTGGTGACTACTTATGCATGTTTGGATGGTTGGTTCATGAAGAGGTGATTAGGTTTGATTAGGTTTTTTGGGAGATTCTCCAAACATCTGTGAGGCTCTTTCAGTCTCAAGATCTGATGATCAACCTTCAGAAAGCACGTGCAGATGTAGAAAATCAGGCAGTGGTGTAGATTTGTGGTTGGGGAGGGGAGTAAAAGGCTGATCCAATTAATTGCCTATCTCACTGGGAAAGCCCAACCGTCTTACTGTCCCTTAGGTGCCGGTGAGGTGAAAGACTATGAGACTCCTAAAGCTGCCATTTTAGACCAGCTCAGCTTAAGTGAGAAGGCTTACTGTGGATGGTTTAGGCAGAAGATTTGGTTCTGACTCCCATCCTCAAGCAGCTGGGTTGCCTGTTCTTGAGGATTAAAACTGAAGGACTGTTCCTCTGGGGAAACAGTGGAACTAGTCACCCTGGAGCATTTTTGCTGGATCTTTC
>NW_017729032.1:42008375-42013488 GCF_001723915.1 Gavialis gangeticus
TTTTAGTTTTTTGGGAGATTCTCCAAACATCTGTGAGGCTCTTTCAGTCTCAAGATCTGATGATCAACCTTCAGAAAGCACGTGCAGATGTAGAAAATCAGGCAGTGGTGTAGATTTGTGGTTGGGGAGGGGAGTAAAAGGCTGATCCAATTAATTGCCTATCTCACTGGGAAAGCCCAACCGTCTTACTGTCCCTTAGGTGCCGGTGAGGTGAAAGACTATGAGACTCCTAAAGCTGCCATTTTAGACCAGCTCAGCTTAAGTGAGAAGGCTTACTGTGGATGGTTTAGGCAGAAGATTTGGTTCTGACTCCCATCCTCAAGCAGCTGGGTTGCCTGTTCTTGAGGATTAAAACTGAAGGACTGTTCCTCTGGGGAAACAGTGGAACTAGTCACCCTGGAGCATTTTTGCTGGATCTTTCTACAAGGACCTTAGGAATGGATTGCCACCATCAAGTGAGCAGCTTCCACCAGCCTGTATGATTAGCAGAAAACTACCTCTAGGCTGACCTTGCTTGCCAGTTGCCAGGGATTTCAAGCCTTCTCCTTTTTCTCCCCTTCCCATCCTGGCATTGTACCATCTACAGTATGAGGAAGGGGTCAGGCCCCAAAGCCTTCATTATTAGGCTAGTTGTGGGGCTGGGTAGGAGCGTCTTCCCTTTTTGGAATGTGGGAAGAGAGAACTGAGATTTTTGGCAACCCTCAGAGATAGGAATTGGTGACGGAGAAAAAGGAGTCCCTGATGTGTTGCACCTGTGGGCAGGAGAGAGAACAGGATATAGGATTGTCACCTAATGCAGTATGATTATACTTCTCCCCATGCCTTGGAAAGGGAGGAGAAATCAGATGGATCTACCAAATATGTGGTCCCGGAAGTTTTAGAGGAAACCCTAGTTCTGGGGTTGGTGGATTCCAGGACTGGACAGACTTTTGTAAGGGAACAGCTTATTGCAAGGGGTTCAAAGGATAGATGTAGGCCACATACATGGAGATGTCTGGCCTTACCCTGTGGCTGGTGTCATGCTGAGAGTTGGGGGAGAAAAACTGTAGAGATGGAATTTGCAGTTGCTCAATGTCTGCCCCACCTGGTGGTCTTGGGCCAGGCCTCGTGAAAAATGCTAGTATATGTGTTGTTGGTGATCCACAATGGTCTCAGAGAAGAAAGGCTAGAGAAGGGCTTCTGGAACCCTGAGTGGTTTGGGCCTAGACTAGTATCATGACCAAGTTGGATTCAGGCCAGGAGAGAGAGAAAAATTTGGCAGAGGTCAAAAAAAGAAAAAGGCAATGGGGTACAGTATAACATGGAACCCACCTCACTAACTGTCCAAGGGCTGTCCCTGAGCCACCTGGAAGGGATCTAAGGTCTCTGGATATTGGGACCAATTTAATCGAGAGTCAGCAAAAGTATTCTGCATTTAGCCAACTGCATGAGTGCCTGGCTAGGGCCAGTAGTATTGATGGACCAGATAAAGGGTTCCCTGTTGTCTCATTGAGCTAGGGGGAGATCTGCTTGAGAGGATCTGCTTGTGAGGATCAAGTGGGATTAGCCTGTCAGACTCAGTTCCCAGCAGGTATTGGAATCTGTTCTTCAGGCTGGCCTGCCACATACTGTGGTTGAAGCACCCAGGGTTCGATAAAGCTCAGGAGCAGATGCTAATCCAATTATTTTGGCTGGGCATCTGTTTGAGCAGGAGGTACGATAGTCCTTGATGTCCCCAGTACTAGTTAGTGAACTCAAAGCTTGTCGCCCTGTGGGGCCAGGCCAACCCTCAGGATCTCAATATTGTGCTGTTAGGAGGGCGTGGTATACAATTGCACATGCACACACTCATAAATCAATTAGGCGCATATACACACTCTAGGTGCATGCACCCCCACTGGTCGTGCACACGCACACTACCAATCCAGGCACATACACATCCAAAATTACCAGCCTAAGCAAATGCACGGCTATTACCAATTCAAGCACCTACACGCAGTATACAGACCAAAAGAAATTAGACCAGAACCAATTATCAATACCTGCACACCCAATACACATACACGGATCACTAATTTGTATACATAGGTGAGTTCCTAACTCGGGTGTTGTGATGTGTATAGATGTATGTGCTTGGTGTACTTGGGATACCTGGGGAAAAATTAAGGTAAGGGAAACTGGGACAGAGGGTGCAGGGGAGCTAGAGAGGGTGAGGAGGAAATTGGGGCTGGCTCCAGGAACCAGGAGAGGAGCTGCCAGTGCTGGGAGCTGGAGAAGGGCTCCAGCTGTCAGGAAACCTGTGGGGAAGTTGGTGGCAGGCCATATGAATGTGGGGGAGAAGGGGCGACTAGAGAGGGTGTGGGGGAAAGCTGGAGAACACAGAGGAAAGGGGGAAAGGGGCAGGAAAGGTTGGGAACAGAAGGAGGAGAGAGAGAGAGTTGGGGAGAGACAGCAGGAGGCAGAAATGAGCGGGGCTTAGAGGCTAAAAGTGGCAGGAAGAGCTGCGGAAAGACACGGGAAGGAGGTGGTAGACAGCAGAAACAGGGCCAGGAGGCTAGAAGCAGCAGAAATGGCGGGAAGGTCTGTAGAAAGATGTGGGAAGAAGGCAGTGGATGGCAGGAATGGGACTAAGAGACAGCAGAAAGCAACAGGGCCAAGAGGCTGCAGCTGGGGAACAGAGAAGGGACAGAGAGGAGCTGAGAGGTGGCAGGAAAAGGTGGGGGGCAAGCTGAGAGAGAGAGAGAGAGACTGGAACTTAAGATGAGGAAGGGACCAGGACTCAGTAACATACAACGCAAGTCGGGGTTACAAATGACAGTGGTTTTATTGAACGGGGAGATGGTGACACAGTATCTTACTGGTGCAGGGGCTGAAGTCTGGCAGGAGAGAGAGTCCAAATTGGAGGAGGAAATGTGCAGGTGATATCTATCTATCCCAGGCTGGAAGTTGGTCCTCGATGGCTAGTTGGGGTCTTCTTCAGCTCGGTGTTGTCCAGAGGGAGTTGCTGGCAGGGCCTCTGGGGTGGATAGGCAGCGTGACGTGGAGCTGGTCTGGTTCATGTAGAAATGGCATTCCCACTGGGTCTCCCTTCACTGCCCCGTTTTATAGGGGCAGACCTTTTGTGACCGTAGTGACAGGAGTCATGCCTAGGTAAGGGTCAGCCCCTGGTGTACTGAGCATATGTGCTGCATGCAGAGATGTGCAGTTTCGGGTGTCTGTAATGGTGGGGTACAATGGTAGAGTTGCTGGTTCTGCAGGGTCTTTTGTCTTTCAAATGCGGGGTCCTTGTCTCTGTTCCTGGGTGAGGTCCATGGTTCCTGGATGAATCAATGTGAGGTGATGGCCTGGTCGTTACAGACCTTTCAGTAGAGGCCTGCTACCATTGTACTTCAGTAATTCCCAATCACTCTCATTCATCTGGGAACCAATTTACATGGGAGGGGTACATGAATCATACAGTTGCAACACAGGGGATGCCCAGGAAGAGGACACAAGATGGAGGCTTGACATACAGAATGGAAACTTGACATGACTTATGCTAACTTACATATAGGCCTAAAACAGTAATCACACAATATAAAAGCAGTATAAACATAATAATTATCACTTATACAACAGTGGGTATCGATATCAAAATAGCAGGGAACTTGTTTGCAAAGAGGGGAGAGAAAAATAAAACTTACTACCCAAAATAAAATGTTAAAGCTTATCTTATATCTTAACTTACTTATAATTATCTAGAGGGAATAAAGAGAGAGAGGAAAAGTCAGAAATAGTTGGGGGAGTGGAGGGAATGCATATCCATATATAAAAGAGAAAGAAAGAAAGAAAAAAGAAACTGGGGGGTTATGTTACAAGCTGACCTATAAGGCTCTTCTAGTCCCATTAGTAAGTACCCCTTTGACGTCATTGGGGTAAGCCTTGTTGGACACTTTGATCCAATTTCAGAAGCAGACCACTTTCATGGTGGGTTATGCCACCTGGTACCCAGAAGCTATAGCTGTCCAGTCTGCTACAGTGCAAACAGTACTCACTGAGCTAATGGCCATATTTTCCCAGGTGGTAATGTTTCATAGTTGTTAGGGTGGGAAGAGATGAGCAGGTCATCTAGTCTGACCCCCTGCCATGGCAAGAAAAAGTACTGGGGTAAAACGACTCCAGCAAGGTGTTCGTCTAGCCTCCTCTTAAAAATCCCCAGGGTAGGAGCCAGCACCACTTCACTTGGAAGTTAGTTCCAGATCCTAGCCGCCCTGACAGTGAAGTAGCACCTCCTGATATCTAGTCTGAATCTACCCTCTGCCAGCTTGTGGCCGTAATTTTTTGTCACTCCTGGTAGTGCTCGGGGGAACAGGGACTCCCTCAATTCCTGCTGGTCCCATCTGACTAGTTTGTAACAGGCAGCTGGATCCCCCCTCAGCCTTCTCTTGTGGAGGCTGAACAGGTTCAGGTCCCTTAGCCTCTCCTTGTAGGGCCTGCCCTGCTGCCCCTGATCATGCGAGTGGCCCTCCTCTGGACCCTCTTGATGTTGTCCACATCCCTCTGTTGTCCACATCCCTCATGTTGATAGACCTGGGCTCAGTTTTCACATCCTGGCTAGAGGTATGTGGCTGCTAACGTTCATTCTGTGAAAACTTCTGTCTGCCACGCCAGGACTGATAGGCTGGTAGAACAGATTACCTGAACATTAAAGGGGAGGTTGTTAGAATTTGTCACCGTGTGACCCAGGGGTGAGCAATTATTTTAACTGCAGGGACGCTTAATGAGTTTTGGTGGGCTGTTAAGGGCTGCAAGGGTAGTCCCCCTCCCCCCCCGACAGGTGCCCTGCCCCCTGGTTGCCATCTTGGGACTGGAAGTCCCACCCCCAACCTCTGACCTTTCCTACTCAAAGTCCCTCCCCTCACCCCAGAAGTACTCCGTTTGGGAAGGGGATTGCCATCTTGGGAAGGGGGATGCAAGGATCATTCTAGGACTCTCAAGGCAGTCTCCCTTTTAATCCCATAATTACATCAAGGTGTGGTGGGAAGGCACCCGAGAGGCAGAGCGGGGCACGGTTGCAGAGCCACTAGAGGGCATCATGGCTGCCCCGGGGACCCTAACATGCTACAAGGGTTGTCTTAAATCATGCCCCCCCCCT
>NW_017729032.1:42013567-42017052 GCF_001723915.1 Gavialis gangeticus
CCCCCACAGACATATACTGCAGCAGGGCAAGCAGTGGCAGGGGGGAGGGGATATAAGGGCAGGCAGCAGGGGAGTCAATTGGCCTGACCCCAGCCCCTTCTCCTAGCTACCTGTGCCCTTCCTCCCCATTGTACTTAAGTCTAAGATGAGGGGCTTCTTTTCCCATGTGGAATAGGGGGAAGGGGGACAGAATCTTATCTTGGATTTAAATAAATATGGTATTTAAAAATTAAGGTTCTTGTAAAAAACTTATTCTAAAGTTTGCTCACTGGGCTGATTCTTTTTTGATATATTTTTCTTGGAGATCCTAGGAAGACATCTATATGCCCTATTTACCCAAATAGAAGGAAACGTTGAATGTAAGATGACCCCCCATAATTAGATTCTACACACACAACTTTTATACATTTATTATAATATTTCATTTAAGGACTCTAATTATTGGAGGATCATCTTAAAGTTGCCCCCCTCCCCATTACTGCAGGAGGGACATTATAGGGCAAGCGGTGGGGGAGAGACAGTGGGGAAGGCACTAGGGAGAGACACAGGGCAAGCAGAGTGGAGGTGGTGGGCCAGGCAATGAGAGAGGCAGGTAGCTGTGCTGTCTGCCCCTCCCCACTTGCCCCCCATTTTGCTTGCCTCCCACCCCTACAGCCTCAGACTGCCCTAATTTCCCCTTCTATCCCTTCTGCCTCTGCCACCTGCAGCCACAGGTTCCCATCCTCCTTCCTCCTGTCCCCCACCCCCTACCCATTCCCCCAAACTCTTCCCACGCCACTTGCTCCTCCATCTCGTGCCTTATCTTTGCTCCATGCTGGCAGGCTCTGTCATTGCTTCAGCCTTGGGGCGCAGAGCGTGACTTTGGCTTGGCCCTGTAGTGGTGGCACGCAGCCAGCACACTGTTCCAGCCTGGCCCTGTAGCAGCAGCACTGGCTCCCTGCCGCTGCTGCTGTAGTGCTGGGCTCCAGCTATACTCTGCCCTAGACTACAGCAGGAACAGAGCCTGCTGGTGTGAAGCAAAGATAAGGAGGAGTTTAACTGGAGGAGGGGGGAAAGAGGTTGTGGTTGGGGGGAGAGGTTGTGGGGGGAGAAGGACGGGTCTGTGGCAGAGGAGAGGCAGCAGGGGATAGGGAAGATGGCAATTAACCAGCTCCAGCTTCAGCCCCAACCCAACTGCTTCCATGCTCAATTGTAAAGTGAGGGGCTTTTTTCCCCCATGTTAAATGGAGGGGGGTGCGAAACATTGTCTTCCAATCAAGTAAATACGGTAAACTTTATACCACATATCCAGAAACACAGATAATTTCCACAGATCATACACGTTTATTCCAGAATGTGTTGTGTCTCATCCAGTGTACCAGATATCCTTACAGAAACCATGTGAGTGCAACCAGACTAAAATTATACACCATAATAGCCACTGCAAAAAGGTAAAAAGGCAGAGATATTAGAACATAGGTAAGTGGACATTTTTCACAAAAAAACTATTTGCTGTCTCAGCCCACAGCTCTGGTGCTGAAAGGAAATTTCCCCAACACCTTTACAAAATGAGCAGAGAAAAAGAAATTCAACAGCCTATTGGACCAGGAACTTAACATAGAGGATGAATTCCTAGTCCGTTATAATTACAGTGACCATACACCTTGGCTTGGCCAGGACAGTCCTGCATTTCATAGGCTGTACCAGCATCTCGGCTGATTGGTGAAAATTGAAGCAAAAATCCCAGATTAGCAGGGATTAGCTGGGGCAGGACAGAACAGGGCAGGGGAGAGAGCACTGCTGTGAATGCAGGGTGTGTCTGTGTGTGTTTGTCCCAGGTGGGAGAGGGGTGGAGAGGGACTCTGACTCCTGCCCTGAAAGGAGTGGGGGGAACCTTCCCCTCCTGCCCACCCAGCTGCTGATGGGGACCTGTGTATGGGGGGATGGCTCCAGGTTCTGCCCTGGGACTGTGGTCCTGGCCAGGCTGGGCCAATTAGCAACTGTGGCAGCAGCAATAAGATGCCAACCAGATGCAGCCATTGCTGTACCAGGTCCTTGTATATGCTGCCTATGTGGGGGGAAGCAGAGCTATGCGCCAGGCCATGCTGGCCACAAAGGTGCTGTGTGCCTCGTGTCTATGGAGTCTGGTACCGCCTGTTCCAGTCCATGCCTTCTTCCAGGCACTGCAGCTGGGAGACAAGGGGGTTCTAGATGGGTTTGTGCCAGGTGAGTGGGAGCATACATTAGGCTGTGAGTGGAATTTCTGGGGCTCAGGATGCATTTCAGTTGGGAGGCAGAGCGGCATGGTCTGCCAGATGATTGCGGGGGGGGAGGGGAAGGCAGGCACCACTGCTGCCTGCTTGCCTGGTGCACTATGCTGCTCCACCTCCACGTTTGCCTCTGCCTGCAGCAGAGCTACTGATTTGAGAGGGGGGGCAGTGTTCCGGATTTTCTAGTCACTCTAATTATAATGTTCCTGTTACTCTCTAACCCAGGGGTGGGCAAAATACGGCCTGCGGGCCAAATCTGGTCCACCAAGTGATCTCATCCTGCCCATGGGTGTGTGCCTACCAATTCCCTGTATCTGGCCCAGCCCTAGGCTGCCTCTGCTGTGCTCACATGGGGCTGAGCCCCACTCACTCCCATGGGGGCAGCATGGACTAAGCTCCCACCCTCGCTCATGTGGCACAGCCCTGACCTCGGCCCCAGAGGTAGGAAAGCAGCAGTGGTGGGCAGGTGGGTGGGAAGTGGCAGCTGGGCAGGAGCGCAGGACCCATGCCAGTGCCCCAGGGTTGGGGCAGGCAGGAGGCCAGGGCGGGGTGGCAAGACTATGGAGCCTGGGCAAGCAGGGATGTGGGGTCCACCTAGCTCCATCGTGCAGGCTTCTCCAAAGGTCACATGCAGTTCCCAGGTTCTCCACCTGAGCTTCATGCCTTTGGGGGGAGCCCCACGTGATGGAGCCAGCAGCCTGCCTACATTCACTGACATGCAGGTCATGGGAAACAGCAGGGAGCTCTGTGCTATGGAGCCCAGCTGGCTCCACCCTTCTCCCTGCTGCCCTAGCTGAGCCACTTGACCTGAACTGCTGGCTTCATCGCACAGGGCTTCTCCCAGCAGTGTGGGGCTCGGTTGGAGATCCCAGGAATTGCATGTGAGCTAGTAGCCAGGCCATGTACAGTCCACTGGGACCACGTGCCAGAAGGGGGCTTCACCTGCCATGGGCTGTGAATGCCCTGAGGGCCCGCCACCTGCTGCTGATGCCGGCAGCCGGGGCTGTGCACAGTGGGGAGGGGGGGGTATGTGAGGGGGAAGTGTTTGTAGGGGGTCCCCACATGTACACCCCACCATACACATGCATCCACACCCCTCCACATACTCTCCCTTTCCATACACCCCATACCCACCCACACATCCCCACCCACGCATCCCCATAAACACCCCTTACACCTCACACACATAACCACAGCCCCCAGAAACCCCATACCCACCCACACTGCCTCCACACC
>NW_017729032.1:42022052-42027302 GCF_001723915.1 Gavialis gangeticus
CATAGAGAACAATTGTTTTTTTATCTTCTTTGTAGCAACCTTTGTTGTATTTGAAGACAACAAATCCCTCCTTGATCTTTTCTTCTCCAACGTAAATAATCCCAGTTCTCTCAATCTTTCCTTATATGTCAAGTTTAGAGTTCTATTGACTTTTGTTGCTATCCTCTGTATTCTTTTTTAGTTGTCTGCCTCCACACCCCCAAGAACCCCCACACATATACATAGCCACAGCCCCCACAAACCCCATACTCCCCGTTCCCCACCCCTTCCCACAACCCCCCACCCCATATACAAACACACACACAGATCCCATACCTACCCACACATACCCCCTCAACACTCCCACCACAATATACAAGAGTAAGACTTAATTTTAAGCTATTATACAATCACCTTTAGATACACTATGCAAACACACACAAATCAGGACAAAGATATTTTTTGAAATAAAAGTAAAAAAGTACTTGCCACTTTGAGGCCCAACGACTCAATACTGAGGCGGAACAGCGGTAGCGAATGAAGGAGAAGGAGACCAACCCAGCCTGCAAATCCCATTCCTCCATGCAACAACATGCCCCCATTGCCAAAGAATGTGTGAATCCAGAATTGGGCTTCTCAGTCACCTGAAGACTCATCAAGCCTGATGGATGTCATCCTTTACTTCGAGGGACTGCTGACAATCGATCAACAAAAAAGAGCATTTTTTTTAAAGAGAGTGTATCAAATAACTAAATAATTTCATGCACCTAACAAAAAATGTTAGGTTGGTACATAATGTATATCATTTAAAAGATATCCATATTTATTAAATTTAAGCTGAAACTGTATAATTATAAATGATTCATCCACACAAATATTGTCATCATTCCCTCTTTTTATTAAGTATACCATAAGAAGTATTGTGTTATTTTATTCAAAATGGCACCAATAAGTGTATGTAAGCTCTTCATGGTTTACCTATATGTCAAACACATTTTTGTATTTTTTGGACTAGATTTTCAAATTGCTGGAATAACTTCCAAAGGGTCTTAGTGTACATAAGAATTGTTTCCTTAGTCCTTTGAAGTCCCTGACCACTGGAAGGAGGCCAGCACTGCAACTAAACAGGTGCCAGGTTAAGCAGGAGAATGGACATACCATGCTGTTTCAAGACCCAGAGCAGGGGATAGATGAGTTGTACAGCAAGGCTTTCCAACAGAACAATGAGGACAAGAAGATGAAGTGGGAGGACCTGAATGGAGCTGTGTGGAAGGTGGTCTCTTCAGGATCCAGGCTGCATGCTACAAGGGAAACTTCTCCAGTTCAGCTGCATGATGGGTATGACACCCTTGCACCACTGATGGAGGAAGGACTGGAGACACTGGCTCCAGAGCAGGAAAGGAGGCAAGCTCCTGTCCAGAAGAGGGGACATATAGAATCATAGAAAGTTAGGGTTGGAAGGAACCTCTAGGTTATCTAGTTCAACCCCATGCTCAAAGCAGGACCATCCCCAACATCATCCCAGCCAAAGCTTTGTTTAGCCGGGTTCTTAAAACCTCAAATTATGGAGCTTTCACCACCTCTCCAGATAACCTGTTACAGTGTTTTACTACCCTTCTAGTGAGAAAATTCTTCCTAATATCTAACCTAAACTTTCCTTGCTGCAACTTGAGACTGTTACTCCTTGTTCTGTTATCTGCCACCACTGAAAACAATCTAGTTCCATCCTCTTTTGAATTTCCCTTTAGATAGTTGAAGGCTGCTATTAAATCCCCTCTCAGTCTTCTTCTCTAGACTAAATAAGCCCAGTTCCCCCAGCCTCTCAAGTCATGTGCCTCAGCCCCTGAACCATTTTTGTTGCCCTTTGCTGGACTCTCTCCAATTTGTTCACATCCTTTCTGTAGTGAGGGTCCCAAAACTGAACACAGTACTCCGGATGCAGCCTCACCAGTGCTGAATAGAGGGGAGTAATCACTTCCTTTGACCTGCTGGCAACATTCCTATCAACGTAGCCCAGTATGCCATTAGCCTTTTTTGGAACAAGGGCACATTGTTGGCTCATATTCAGCTTATTTCCCACTGTAACCCCCAGGTCCTTTTCTGCAGAGCTGCTGCCTAGCTAGTCAGCCCCCAGCCTGTACTGGTGCATGGGATTGTTCTATCCTAATTGCAGGATTTTGCACTTGTCCTTGTTGAACCTCATGAAATTTGTTTTGGCCCATTCCTCCAATTTTTCCAGGTCACTCTAAATCGTAGTCCTATCCTCCAGCATATGTACTATGGGGAATGTAGTAGTGTTGTGGTGGGTGGTGGTAGTTGGCAACTCGTTCTTGGGTGGAAGGTGTGTTCTGCTGGCTGGATCCAATTACACAGGAGGTCTGCTGCCTTCCAGGGTCCTGTATCTGGGATGTGATGGAGAGTATTACAAAACTCATCTGGCTTTCTGACCACTACCCCATACTGCTCATCCATGTGGGAGAACGAATGTCACAGGCAGAAGCAACCCTGGGCAGGTCATACGTGATGGCTGGGCTCAAGGGGTTGGGGGTGCAGTTGGTTTTCTCTTCCATCTTTCCAGTCAGGGGCCAGGGCTCCTGGAGGGACAGTTATATTGAGGAGTTCAACTGGAGGTTCAGGAGATGGTGCCATAGCGAAGATTTCAGATTTTATGATCATGGAATGCTGTTCTGGAATAGAGGCTTGTTGGGAAGAGATGGCATACACCTCATGTCATGGGGGAAGAAACTGTTTTCTTTCAGGATGGCTGACTTGCTGGAGAGGGCTTTAAACTTGGTGTGTCTGGAAATGGGTGGGCAGGCAGAATGCAAGTTGGGGGACAGCCAAGCAGGAAAGACATAGAGAGGGCAGTCAGGTGTCAAGAGGCAGGAATGATGTCAGAGCAGGTGGGACCTGGGGCTTACAAATGGGGGACTTAAGGGTCTATACACAAATGCTAGGAGTGTGGGGAATAAGCAGGAGGAACTGGCAGTCCTGCTAACAAATAGGGAATATGTTCTTGTCAGAATAATGGAGACCTGGTCGGACACCACACCTGACTGGGCTGTATGCGTAGAGAGCTACAGGCTGCAGCCTGCGCCTGCCCCAGGTACAGATCTGGGGGGCACAGGTCCCTCCTACACTCTGGAAGTGTGTGCAGCAGTGGGGAGCTGGCCCTCCCCCGGATGAGTCACCCGTGGCCCGTCCTTCTTCCTGCTGAGGTCCTTCAGTCATGCATTGTGGCCCCAGGCCCCAAGCCTCATTTGGACAGCAGCCTCAGCCCTACCCAGCTCCCTTCCCCCTCCCCCCCGCAACTGCTGAAGTTGCTTTGCAGGCTGCCTGGGGCCACATGCGTGTCCATGGACATGGCTCCCCCTGTCTCTCTGGCTCCCTCCCAACTCCCTGCAGGCTAGAACTCTGCAGGGAGCTCATTGCAAAATAGAAACATCCGTGGGTTTCTCTTGTAAAACAGAGGCATTTGCCTCTGGTAAAAAGTAAAATCCACATTTTACTCCATTTTTCCATGGGAAATGGAAAACCTGGATCTCTGCTGATAATAGATAGTCAGGAGAAAGCTGAACTTTTTACTGAATACTTTGCATTGGTGTTCCTGCATGCAGATGGTGTTTGCCCACCTGGTTGGATACTGGACGGATGCGGTGGGGGGTGATTGCCAACCGGTGGTCAGTGTTGAACCGGTGAAGGAGCACTTAGAGTGGCTGAATATGGTCCTTCAGCAAGACCGGACGGACTACACTCGAAAGTGCTGAGGGAATTGGCTGGAGTCATTGCGGGACCATTGGTGAAGGTAATTGAGATTTGTGGTGCTTGGGAGAGGTCCTGAAACACTGGAAAAGGGCCAGTGTGGTGCCAGTCATTACGAAGGGGAGGAAGGAAGATCCAGGAAACTAGAGGCTGGTCAGTTTGACCTCAACACAGGGTAAAATTTTGGTAAAAAATTATCAAGAACTCCACTTGTAAAAGACTGGCATGATGCTGAAGGTTAGCCAACATAGTTTCATTGTGGGCAGGTAACATCTGACCAACCTCGTCTCCTTTTAAAATCAAGTAATGAACCACTTAGATGTGGAAGATGCAGTTGATGTCATGTACTTGGATTTTAAAAAGGCCTTTTATATGGTTTCCCATGATGATTATAAAAAATATTGGGAGATTGTAGGCTGGCAGAGTCCAAGGTCAGGTGGGTTGGGAACTGGCTAAGGGGTCAAACCCAGAGACTGTTAGTGGACAGGTCTATATCGTCTTGGCAGGAGGTGGCCAGTGATGTCCTGCAGGGTTCAGTTCTTGGCCCCATTCTGTTCAATATCTTTGTCAACAGTTTAGATGAGGATGTGGAAAACATGCTGGCCAAGTTTGCGGATGATATTAAGTTGTGGGGAAAGTGGTCATGCTAGGGGATAGGATGCGGATCCAAGGAGACCTGGACAAGCTGGAAAGTTAGGCAGGGTGGAACTTGATGTAGTTCAATAAGGATAAATGCAGAGTGCTTCATCAGGGAAGAAGTAAGCTTGAAAGGAACCTCAGGGTTATGGTTGATCACAGGATGTACATGAGCTACCAATGTGATGCTGTAGTCAACAAAGCTAATAGCATACTGGGATGCATTAACCAACGCATCATGAGCAGGGTTAAGAAAGCGATACTTCCTCTCCACTCGGTGCTGGTGAGACCCCAGCTGGAGTACTGTGTCCAATTCTGGGCACTACACTTCAAGAAAGATGAGGAGAATCTTGGAAGGGACCAGAGAAGGGGCACAAGAATGATTAAGGGCCTGGAGGACAAACCTTATGAGGAAAGACTAAGGGATCTAAGACTGTTCAGCCTGGGGAAAAGAAGACTGAGGGAGGACTTAGTGGCTATCTGTAAGTATGTGAAGGGTGAGTATTGGGAGCTGGGAGAAAAACTGTTCGTTAGTGTGTTCCAAGGGAGGACAAGGAGCAATGGCCATAAACTGGTAGAAGATAGTTTCAGGTTGGAGATAAGGAAGAAATTCTTTCTGGTAAGGGTGACCAAAATCTAGAATAGACTTCCCAGGGAGGTGGTGAAGTCCCCGCCCTTAAAAGTCTTCAAGAGGAGACTGGATAGACATAGTTTCATAGTTTGTAGGGTCAGAAGGGACCTAAGCAGATCATCAAGTCCAACCCCCTGCCATGGCAGGAAAGTACTGGGGTCAAACAACCCCAGCAAGGTGTTCATCTAGCCTCCTCTTAAAGACCCCCAGGGTAGGAGCCAGCACCACTTCTCTTGGAAGTT
>NW_017729032.1:42027382-42028939 GCF_001723915.1 Gavialis gangeticus
GTTCTCATCCGCCCACCCCTGTAACCTGTCTAGGTCTGATTGCACCCTATTTCTCCCTTCTAGCATGCCCACTTCCCCCCACATCTTAGTGTCCTCTGTGAATTTCAACAGGGTGCTTTTTACCCCCTCATCCAAGTCGCTGATGAAGATGTTGCACAGTACGGGCCTGTGAACCAAGCCCTGCCGAACCCCACTGCCCACATCCCTCCAGGTCAAAAATGACCCGTCCACCACCACTCTCTGGGTACGGCCCTCCAGCCAGTTTGCGACCCATTTGACTGTGTAGGTGTCGACGCCACAGTCCCCTAGTTTTTTAATGATAACGGGGTGAGAGATAGTGTCGAAGGCCTCCCTAAAGTCTAGAAAGATTATGTCCACTGCTACCCCTGCATCCAAGGATTTGGTGACCTGGTCATAGAAGGCCACCAGGTTGGTCTGACAGGACCTGCCTCTAATGAACCCGTGTTGGTTGCCCCTAAGTGTAATCTCCCCCGCTGGCCCCTCATGGACATGTGCTATGATAATTTTCTCAAAGCTTCCCCAGGATCGGGGTAAGACTAACTGGCCTATAGTTTCCTGGGTCCTCCTTCCTCCCTTTTTTCAGGGATCTTGCTGGGATCATTTGATCTCAGCAGTATTCCTGCCCAGAGCAGGGGGACTGAATTCAATGAACTTTCAAAGTCCCTTCCAGACCTTAATTTCTGTGATTTCTATGAAGTCAGGGGAGCAATTCAATAAGAGTAACAGAAAAAGAAGATTGGGGAGAAATTTTAGTTTTCTGCAGATATACAATTTGCTGTTTATGTATTCTGCAAGGGGAATTATAGCAATGTGTGCCATTGAAATAAATTTCTGCAAATGGGAGCTTGATAGGAGGAAAATTTATTTTTGCCTGGTAAATTTAGCCCTAAGGCAGGCAGTGGTAAATTCATTGTCTATGGTAAACTATACATGATACACAGGGCACGTTTTGTGTTTTTATTCCATTGATTAAAAGATTCAAGTATCTTTCAAATAGCTTTTGTGAATTTATAAGGCAAACATGGTATGAGTAAACGGCACAATTACTGTTCATAGTTCAATTTAAACTGAAATAGCTGTTCAGAAGGTCAGAAAATTTAATTTGGGAAATGAAATTTAATTAATAAACAGGAGATTATAATGTACTGAAATCATAGAGCTTTCCTAAATTGTAATGAATCATCTTTAATAAAAGAAAGTAGCCTTTGAGTATTTGTTGAAGTGCCTGAAATCCTGCTTGAAGCTCTTCTAACTTGGATTGTTTCAGTGTCATTCAAATATATACAGTCCCCTCACATCTGAAGCACGTCAAAATGGTACTGAAGCATGCTGTGATGGTGTTCTTCAGCTAGGGGTCTGTAGAATAGAGATCTCAGTGTATCTTCCAGGTCTAGTTTCCAGAGATTCCCTAGGACTGCTGATTACCAGGAATCCTGGTTTTCCCTGATTTAAAAAAAAAATCCCTAATTTTCGGTTAAAAAAAATAACCCCAAATCCACATTTTTCTGTGATTAAAATGAAACACCGCTAATATAT
>NW_017729032.1:42029366-42061401 GCF_001723915.1 Gavialis gangeticus
GGGTTGGGAGTGAAGGCCACAGGCAGGTCTGGGGGGCTGCAGGCTAGGAGTGAAGGGCACCAGTGGAAACTGGGGGCTGTAGGTTGGGAGTGAGGGCCATTGCAGGGGAGGGGGAGGGTGGACAGCAGGTTGGGAGTGAGGGAGACCAGCAGGGCCAGGGGGCTGTAGGTCAGGAATGTGGGGCACTGGCAGGGCCAGGGGACTATGGGTTGGGACTGTGGGGCAGGGGCAGGGCGCTGGCATAGCAGGGTTGATCAGTGACACAAAGCAGGCAACTCCTAATAACCTCAATTTTGTGGCCAGCTACTTTGGCTTGGGCAAGCCCATGGTGAGATTAGCTCTAATGGAGATGTGGTATAATGGCCAGAGGATGCGGATATTGCAGTTTTTCCAACTTGCCAAACTTCAGGAAGTTATTGCAGGATTTCCCCCCACCCCTATTTTTACAGGTTTATAATTTGGCCAAATTTGGATGGATTTTATAGTCTTTTCTTAAATTATAATCACAAGGCACAGAGGCCACTCCCTTGCCAAACTTCAAGTGAGTACTCCCAAATATGGGGGTCCTAGTACTTCTCAACTCAAACCAAACCCAATCCAACCCAAGGAACCCCTCCCCCGCCCCAACAAACTCCATAAATAAGGCTTGCAAGAATGCTATGTGAACAAAAATAATGTGTCTTTTATAAACCTTATTCTTGAAATCTTGGAAAGAAGAGTTCAGAAGCTTTACAAATCAGTTCATCCTGATGCCTAGCATGGAAAATTTAAGCCAAAATGGTTAAAGACTGGCAAAGCTCTAAGCAATTGAAAACAGTGCCAGGCAGGTTCAGTAGCACCTCATAACACCTTCCATAAAAACTGTCAGCCAGTTGGGCAGTTGGACTCAAAAGAAACTCAATCTTAAACATCTTAGTCATACCTAGCCTTTCATTTTCTTTGTGTTTTAGGGGAAACCAATGAAGATAGTCTTCACATATACCTTGAATGTACTGAACTTCAGAATGTTTTAAATCAAGGGCAAAAGACTGAATTAAAAAATCAAGGTCTTAAATGTGTATCCACCCAAGCAACCAAATGCAAACAGGTGTTATCATATACAGTTAGTGGTCCATCATAACAACCTTGTGTAAAATGCTTGAATAATGAAACATGATTTTTTTTCCTTTGGAAGGTTAATTGATGTATTTTTTCAATTGTTTTGTAATGCTTTTTAATATAAAGTCAATAATGGAGCTTATTTGAAAAGAGATGTGATTAACAAGTCATAGAAACGTTTACAAAAGTAAAAACAAAGATACTTTTGCAGTTATCTTTAGTTAAAATATGCAACGTGACAGATATAAATGTAGACTCAGTAGAGCCTTAAATTTATGAACGTGAACTTCCTTTACTGCATAGCTTCATCAGAAGTACTGGTGACAATACCATTCTTCCTTACTATTTTTGGCCAGTGAGACAAGTTACATACTGAGGTATGTGTTGTTCTGATCAGTGATGACTTTTGATTTAGCAGTTTGTTGAAGAAAGTAAAAATTAAAATCTTAAGCTAGCATCATTTGCTTAGGTATGAGCTGTGAAATAATTGTACTTGTTCTTACAGATGCTGTTATGCAGCCTGCTGATTAAGTGGCTGTCTTGCCCAGCCTGCTATCATTAGTCCTTCTTTGCCCAAACCACTGAATATATACTATGAAGTTTGAAATGATTGCCAGTTCTGAAGAAGTGATGCAGAAATTTCATGAGGAGTTGATCCATGCAAATTTCATAGACTGGTAAGAAGACTTGTCATTCAAACATTTACCTAGAACCTTGTAGCAGCCTAATTGCTCCTCACTGAAAAAAAATAACCACAGATTTAATCTAGCAGTGCATCTAAATATGCACTGAAGTTGAGAATGGGCACTATTAAACACTTGGAGCACATCTGGTGGCCTACAGAGCACTGCATTTAGTTCATTTGGCTTTTTTGTCCCACCCCAAGAGGGAGAAGAGACATCAAAAGGCATGAGCTTTCTATCCTTTGGGACAGGCAGAGCAGACAGCTGTTCCAGTGCAGACAGACAGTCCAGATAGTAGTATTCACAAACAGCAAAAAATGAGAAATAGCCTTCAGCAGATAAGGATGAAATATTTTCTGATGAAAAATGTTGTAATAATTGACAGTGGTGGTTTTACTATTTCTTAAACATGGAAATGTCATGTGACTTGTGGAAGTGACATAGGAAGTTCTGTGCTCTGTTATTCACAGGTTTGGTTTCTAATGTTGCATTACATTACTAAAGTAAACAAACAAATGTTTTGTTCATTATATTGATTTTTGGCTTACACCTATGCTATTTGATTAACGGTGCATTAGGCTGACACTTTCCTATATCATAGTACTTAGGGCTGGAAGGGACCTAAAAAGATCATCAGGTCATCCAGGCAGGAACGGGTGCCAGGATCGTATCACCCCAGCCAAAAATCTGTCCAGCCTCCTCTTGAAGACCCCCAAGGTAGGAGAGAGCACCACCTCACTTGGGAGCCCATTCCAGAGCCTGGCAGCCCTAACTGTAAAGTAATGTCTCCTGATGTCCAGCCTGAACCTTCTCTCTAACAATTTGTGGCTGTTATTCCTAGTGATTTCGGGTGCTGCCCGGGGGAACAGAGCCTCCCCCAATTCCCGCTGGTGCCCCCTGGTGAGTTTGTAAACATCCACCCTATCCCCATCTCAGCCTTCTCTTGTGGAGGGTGAATAGGGGGATAGTTCTAGTTCTCAGCATTTCTCTCATTTCTCCATTCTCAGTTATCTGTTCCAGTGCTTAACCACCCTCAGTTATAAAGTTGTTCCTAATATCCAGTCTAAATTTCCCTTGCTGCAATTTAAGATTTGTTTCTTTTTGTGTGCCCCTGGTCACAGAAAATAATTTAGTTTATTACCATGTTCACTTCTTTATAACAACCATTATCAGGCTCTCTTTTGTCTTCTTTTCTCCAGACTAAATAATCTCAGTTTGTTCCTGCCCTTTTTCATAAATCACGTTCACAATTTTGGAAAATGTTTTACTTGTTCTCTGCTGGGCTTTTCCTTTTTGTTCATGTCTTTCTTGAAGTGTAATAGAAACAATAGTCCAGATGAGATCTCACTGAAAGAATCACTTCCACTGATTTGCATGCAACATGCCTGTTAATATATGCCAGAATTCCATTGGCTTTTCTGGGTTTTCTTGCAAGAGCACACTGGCTTGCATTCAGTTTGCAGTCCACTTTAACACCCAGCTCCTTTTCTGCAGTACTGCCACTTTAGTTTATCATTTCTCTGTTTGTATTTGTGCATTTGATTGTTTTAACAACCTAAGTTGAGGAGTTTATCCTATTGAATTTGACCCTACTGAATTTCATTTGTTTAATTTTGCACCATATTCAGTTTGTCCAGATCATTCCTAATTCTGTCCTCCAAAGTGTCTACCTCAACCAGCTCAATATCTATTACAAACACAATCCCATGCCCCAAATAATATGAAACAGCACCAGACCCAAGACGGACCCCTGTAGAACCCCGCTTGACACCTCCTTCCCAGTTTGCTGTTCAGCCATTGATGACTACTGTTTGTGCAGGAAGAATCGGGGATCCTGGTTTTAGGTACATTCTAAATATCTGTATATTTTGGCATTTGATTTTGGTTTTCTTATCATCGAAAATCAGAGCTCCCTCTGCTCCCTTTATTCACCAGGATGTGGGTCCAGCTGTGCCTGTCCCTCCCACCTCCCACCACTGTTTTGTGTCGCTGAGCAGCCCTGATATTTCACAGATGTCATAGACATTAGGGTTGGAAGGGACCTTAGAAGATCATCGAGTCCAGCCCCCTGCCCCAGGGGCAGGAAGTCAGCTGGGGTCATAGGATCCCAGCAAGATAAACATCCAATTGACTCTTAAAGGAGTCCACAGTAGGTGCTTCGTGCACGTCTGGCGGCAGTCTGTTCCAGGCCTCAGGGGCTCAGACAGTAAAGAAGATCTTCTCTGTCCAGCCTGAAACAGTTTTGGAGGAGTTTGTGACTGTTTGATCATGTCATCCCATAAGGTGCTCTGGCGAGCAGGCATTCCCCCAGATCCTGATGTACAGCCCCTGATAAACTTATAGGAAGCCACCAGGTCCCCCCTGAGCCTGCACTTTTCCAGGCTGAAGAGTCCCATGGCTCTCAGCCTCTCTTCATAAGGCCTGTTTTCCTGTCCTCTGATCATGTGCGTGGCCCTCCTCTGGAGTCTCTCAAGCTTCTCCACATCCTTTTTAAATTGTGGAGCCCAGAATTGGATGTAGTACACTAGCTGCAGCCTCACCAAGGCCAAGTACAGTGGGAGGATGATGTCCTGGGATGTGCTAGAGAAGCATCTATGGATGCAAGCCAGAGTTTTGCTTGCTTTGCTGGTGAAAATCCCAGTCCCAGGTACCCCAGCTCCTGGGATTCCAAAGTATGGGAACAAACACTCCCACCACTCACTCACTGGGAGGCATATGCGCCTCGGTGCTCACTTTCACCCCCTGGTGTTGGAGCTACAGCACTTTACCTAAAAAGTGACTATTCTACCTGGAATGTTCTGTCTGTATGTGAACATCTCTTACCCAGTCAGTTGTTAACTGGTTCATAGTTAGTGGCACCCTAAGATTTCATTTTGAGTTTCCAGTTTTGAAGAATATACTGTTTAGACAGGCCAGTTTCTTGCCACTCTTTCTATCCTTCCTTTCCACTGGTATAGCCTGCTCTTATGACCTTACTTTGGTGTCCTTAAGGTACAGCCAGTTCTTCTGGACTCCTGTTTCCCATAGACTCACTTGCAGTGGTGGATCCAGAGGGGATGCAGTGATGTGACTTCATTCCCTTTTTGTATTGCACTGTACCGTGGGAATCTCTGGGGACTTTTTAGAGTCCTTAAAGCAGGTGAAAATCCTCCTGCCCTTCCTGCTTAAAGGAGTGCCTCTCCTGCACCCCAGTCTGAAAGGCAGACTGAAGGAAAAAAGATCTTTCCTTGTGAACTGAGTCTGCTTATTGCTGTGTTCTCTGTGTAGACTGGAGGCTTTAGTGGCTTTTACCTGGCCAAAACTTAAGTAGCTGAAACTTCTATTCCCATATTTCCTTTCCTTCAAAGCATACTCCAGTTTCCAGAAGCTGTTTTTTAGGGGAGGAAAGGTGTGTATTGTATGAAGGAATATATGGTACTAGCATACAGTCCTCTGAGAAGAGCTCTCATCCATTCAGCCTCCTCTCTTGTTATTTTCATTGTCCATCTTTTTCACCTCCTTTTTACTGTCATATTAAATTTATGTTATATTTTAAATTAAAATAAGGGTGGTAAATTGATAACAGTAGATTATAATCTTAAATAAAACAAGTAGCAAGGTACCTACTATGCAATTCTTCCATTATGTTGGGAGTAGTTTCCACTGAAGGAATCTGTGGATAAGAAAGGAGTTTAATTCTTTGTGTTCATTTATTCCCTGTCCTATCTCAATCTGCCAGTGGCAACGTGTGTCCCTGTTTATTATGAATTACACTGAGACCAAAAATCCATTTCACTTCACTTATAGCAGCCTTCCCCTAACTTGTGAAATCCACTAGAAGGGTTCAGCATGAAATAAATTGCATGCCTTTCAGCTCCATATTACATTGCTAGAGACCTGCTCTTTTCATTGTTTTTTCTGTGCGCGCCTGCATATCTTTCTCCCTCTTTGATGGGGGCTTGCCTAGTATTTTGGGAATTGCTGATCTGCAGAGTAACTGTCCACAGTAATAAGTCTTCTTCATCCTTTAAACTAACCAGTTCCTTGTCATCTTTTGTACTTTTCTTTCTGGTCACTTTATTTTCAGTTTCCCTTCATATGAATGTGTTGGCTGTTGTACAGACAAAATAATCCTCATGCAGCGATCCTTTCCAAAAGAAACTACTGGATCGCTTCAGCTATCCCTGTTATGCAGATATTGTTCACTAAATCTTACTGCATGTCAAGTCTACCAGAAAATGAGCACACTTACATGCCTCCACTTGTCTTTCTCTGAGGTCCTCAGTGGCTTTGAAACGCCTGTTTCTTTCATGCTTTAAACTTTTCATCCTGCTGTGATTTCACACTGGCAGTGAATAGAGAACAGTTACTGTTCCCAACAGCAGACACCAAATGCCAGGGCTTAAGTGACTTTGTTCAGTGCTTGTTTTTATTTCAAATGTAGGTTAAGGCAGGTGTCTAACTTGCCAGGATTTTTTTAAAAATTTAATCTTTTAAAATATTTTTAACAGAGAGTTTCACCAATAAAACTGGAAACACAGTGAAAGGCTTTTATTTTTTACACACAGATACACTGAGAACATCCTAGTGATTAGGAATAGAATCAAGAAGAAAAGATGGAAAAAGAAATACAAAGAAAATAAAGGAAAATGCTAACTTTACCAGCTTTATTTGCTGAATGAATGTTCAAACTTAGTCCCTTTGCATCTTGTTGAAATGAACACTGGATCTGTACATACCTGGTATACCAAATGACAGTGTAAGTGTGCATATATATATGTAAAGATTTGCAAGGTTCTGTCTGTTAAATTTGTTTTGTTAATAGAAGGAGAGTCAATTTTTTTCTGTCTCCTATGATCTCTGAGCAAATAGTCAGCACTACAGAATTAGCAATAGATCACCTCTGTTACATTCCTCAAAGATCAGATATTCCAGATACATTCATCTTAGGGTACTCAGCACTGAATAGCTAATTATTTTGTTTTTATAAGTGATGCAGAATGTATGACCAGTAAGGAAATAATTTAAGTGTGACTAAAGAGCAAAGCAACTCCTTTGTTTATTTGTAATGCCCCAGCATCTGTTGGGAAAGTGATCTGGCATTTTGTTCAGTATTTGGCTGTAAATAGTTCATTCACTTCTATCCCCATGAAGACTAAGTGTTCAGACTCTGCCAACATAAAGGGACGAGTAACTGGAGTGGTTAATCCTACTACCTCAACCGTTTGGTTGCCCCCAAATGTATGCACTGATTTGCCATGTTGGCTAGAGTGGTAGTCACAGCTCTGATGTACTGCCAGATTTGCATAAACAGATATTCTCTATCCCAATTCCAATGGAAATAAAATGCAGAAAGGAAAAAATGTCAGGACATGTTATTTAAAAAGTAGCCTGTTAAAATTCTTGTAAGTATTCCTGGCAGACAAGGTTCTTTGGCTAAATCTGATATCTTTTATTAGACCAACTCAAATACTTAGCAATCTTTGGGGTTTAAATACCCTACGTCAGGCTAAGGAAGCACATGCAGTTAGTGTGTGCTCTTCCTGGATGGAATAAATAGTAAAGAAGCCAGAGGCTGGTATGCATGCAAGAAAGGCAGTCAGTGAAGATGTAAGTTGAGAAGTCAGTAGGTGAGAGACAAGCTGGGGTGAAGGGACATGCTAGGGGATGTCACCTAAGGACAGAGGTGCTAAAAGAATGGGTGGAGCCTATTTACTCGTTCCCCCATTCTGCTTGCACTTCTGGCTCCATGTTGCAGCCATGTGGGCAATCTGCGTCCTGGAGTACAAGGTGTTCTAGGAATTGTACTTTTGCTGAGTGGCAGTGGAGTTCACTGTTGCTGGGAACACTGTTGACTGCATGTTCTGCAATTCATGGCCACCCTGCATGGGCTCTGCTGTCAGAAATGGGGTGAAAATTTCCCCTAGAAGCAGCAAACTCCACTACATTCTGGAGACCTAGAAATCCCAGAACATTTTGCACCAGGTGCGGCTGGTGAACTGAGGCAGGTGGTGTGGGTGGAGCATCACACCGGGAGCGACCCACTGCCTTGCTTCTCCCCCATGACCCAGTGCTGTAGGGAGTGGAGGAGCCACGCAGAAAACTTCCTCCTCACTGCTTCTCACCCTCCCACTGCCCTGGCAACGTGACCCTGCATGCAGGGCTGCAGTGAAGGCAGTGGCACGGGGCTGTGCTCCTCAAAGCAGTGACAAGCACAGGGGGTAGATCACACAGGCAGTGAAGGGGGAGAGAAGCCGTGAGAAATCCTCACACAGCCCCACTGTGCCTAGCCACGCTGTGTTGTGCCCATCAGCTCTGGGAGCCCCGGGGGAGGGAAGTAGCTTGAGCTCACAGCCTGCACCTACCCCAGGTACAGATCTGGGGAGTGTGGGTTCCTCCTGCTGCCTGGGAGTGCACGCGGCAGCAAAGAACCAGCCCTCCCCCTCCCCCAGGTGAGCCACCCGCAGCCCCATCCTGCTCCCTGCTGGGGCCCTGCAGCCATGCATTGTGGCCCCAGACCCAAGCCTCACCTGGCTGAGCAACAGCCTCCCAGCCCTGCCCAGCTCCCTCCCTATCTCAGTCCCCCTTTCCCTCACTTACCTGCTAGAACAGCTCAGCAGACTGCCTGGGGCCAGCGCATGTCTCTGCACATGGCACTCCCTGTCTTTCCACCTTCCTCCCAACATCTCTTTACCCAGGCTGGGGCATCAGTACAGGCTCCCCACTGCCCATTTAAGCAAGTAGCTATTGCAATCCATTCAAAATGGTCAAGTGTTTCCACTGCTTATGCACCACTGGGGCGGTAAGGAGATCGCCCCAAGGTGCCTCTCATGCATATGCCTAGTGGACTGGACCAGCATAATTATGACATCATTGATCATCTTGTTCTGAAACTGGTGGGGTGGCGCCCGACCACCCCCTATTGACCAGTTGCCACTGCCTTGCACTCCAAAATGCACACTGCCTGCAATGCTGCTTACCGCTACTGTCTCTGCCTGTAGCCTCATGGGGAAATGAGAGACGTCTGCCCTGGACACCTTTTTTGCATGCTGCTTCTCTGCCTAGGCCTTAGGCTCAAAGATATTTCAGTTTCATATCAATTTATTCATCTTCCAGTCTTTCTTCTCAGCATCGCTCAGATACACTTAATGTAGAAAGGGCATTCTTGCAATACTTGTGTAAACCTAGCCACGGTGCTAGCTGCAGCCATGTCTGGATTCGAGGTCCTGGGGTATCAAATAGCCTCGGTCAACCTCCCAGCCCCTAAGGCTGGGGCCATCTTGCTGTTGAGTGCTTTCTTGTGGTTTTCTCACACACTGGAGTACATACAGTCTAACTATTTAGTTTATCATTTACAAAACAGTCAACATATGAATGAGGTTAATATCAAAACAGGATATAATGGTCAAAACCAGGGCATCAGTGAACTAAGAGCACTTTATATCAATTGAATAAAGAACACCCTCAGTACAACTCCCCAGCTTAGACCTTGAAACTCAAGAGAATTTCAGCAGGAGTGCACAGAGTTAACCCAAACATCAGCTCTCCTTTACATTAACAACATAGGAACATTCTTGGTGCAGGGAGGCTTGCTTCAGAAAGATGCTGTTCTGCCCTCTGATACAGCCTGCATGGGGAAGAGAAGCTTTCCTTTGGTCCAGCTGTCTGTTGTATCTGCAAAAAAACCCACACTGTTCCCCCTCCCCAAAAGCACCTTTCCCCAATTCCCAGATGCAGTCCCTTGTGCTGATAACTGAAACAACCCTTGATTTATCAGCCACACAGGCCCAGGCTGCGTTCTCAGCAAACTCTCCCCAGCACCTTCCCAGACTGCCATCCCGTTCTCCTAGGCAAGTCTCCCTTATGACCCTTTTCCCGTCCACCAGTCCCTGTGCCTCACAGAGAGAAAAGGATGCCAGGTCTGTCTTCTCCCCATCTCTAACTGCAGCTTTCATTCACAGTCAACAGCCACTGCCAGCTGCAGCATGGTTCTTGCCTGAGCTCTGTGGTCCAGGGCCCCCTCTCTTCAGACCCCTCTCTCTTTTCTGAGCTTGGCTGTCCCAGTGCTGAGCTCTATCACCGTGCCTGCCTCAGGAACCAATCAAAAACATGCATATGCTTTTACAAACACTGTGCCTGCAAACTTTCCCACTTTGCCTTTACAGGTATCTTTAGCCCTGCTGCAAGTCCAGCAGCAGCTATTACACTTGAACAGGACAAAATAATCCAGGAATAGTCCTAAAATGTTCAGGCTTTTTGTGATACCTTTAGAAAGTAGCCTTGGAGATTATCAAAAAGGGTCTCCACCTGTAAAAAAAAAATGTTACAAGCAACATAAGTTTGATGTGCTTGGCCATGTTAGAGCTTGTCTCACTAGAATTCAAGCAACCCCTTTTGCCTGTTTGAGGGATACCACTATTTCTGAAATGTGTAGGGCAGCTTCTTTTCAGCACATTATCCTTTGGCAGAGTTTTCATAATCCAGTGACCTTTTGGTAGGAATGTCATACCATCATTGTTTAAGTAGAAGTCCTATTATCACCCTCCAAGCAAACTGACAATGCTTATAAATCCTCAAGAGTGAAATTTTTGTAATCAGTCATTGGAAGAAGAAAGAATCATTATACATCTTGCTGTTAATGAGATAGTTTAAGATGAATTATCTATGAGAATGTCTAAAGTTTAGGCAAGGATCAAGTGGATGCTGTTGACATAAGAATTTGATTTAATCCATGTCAGGTATGCGCACACCAAAAACTGAAAGCACATGAATAAAATATCACAAAGAATCACAATTACTTTATATTGTTGTGGCAGGGCGGGGCCTGGGATGCCGTGACCTCCCCTCACGCCCCTGCCAACCATGCCAGATCAGGCTTCCTGCACCCTCAATCACTCGCCTGCCATGTCTTTGATCTTTAGTTCATGAAAGGGAGGCTGCCTTTCTCCCTCCCTGGCACGGTGCCTCTGATGCCCACGCTTCTCGCGCCCATGCCCACACCGGGGCCCTTACCCACGCTTCTCGCACCTGCTCTTACTCGCGCTTCTCGCGCCTCTTTACTCACGCCTCTCGCGCTCCACCTGCTCGTGCTTTTCACACCTCTCGCGCTTCTTGCGCCCACCCCCGCACCGGGGCCCTTACCCGTGCTTCTCGCACTCGCGCTTCTCCGTGCTTCCCGCACTCGCGCTTCTCACGCCTCCCCATGCTTCTCGCACTCGCGCATCTCGCATCCTCGCCCACTGGGCCTCTTCCCTGTGCTCGCATAGCCCGCACCGGGGTCTCTTCCCCGTGCCCGCATAGCCCGCACTGGGCTCCTATCCGCGCTTCTCGCGCCCACTACAGCGCCCTCCCTGGCGCTCGGAGCACCCCCACCTTACTGGGGGGCTCCTGTTGAGGCCTCCTCCACCCCTACAGCCTCGCCCAAACCTCCGGTGTAACACTGCGCTCCTCACGCCACAACAACTAAAACCATGAACACAAACCCCTGGGCTATAACATAAATTCCTGGCCAACCTGGCTTACTTCCATGCATCTCCCTATCAGGGTTTTCTCGAGCTCTATTCTCCTTGGCGGCCAGAGGGGGACTGGGCTCTGACCTCAGCCTATGTTGTTTATAAAGGCCAGGCCCTGCCCCCTTCTGGTCAGCTGACCAGACCAGTTGTCACAGCAACCCCGCACCTGTGCTGCCCTGGTGATTGGCAGCTGAGCTGGTCACACTGCCTCCAGTAGCAGGCACCTTAGTGCCCTGCTACAATTGTGTTTTGGTTTTATTTTAAAGAGACTGTACTGAGGGTGCAGGACAAACCATCCCAATGTGCAGGAAGAATAGCAAATGAGGAGCACCAGGGCGTGGCACCTGTCAAGCGGTACGGCTACCCATGCGGCCCTCCGCCCGAAATAATTGCCCACCCCTGGATGACACCAAGCTGGGGGATGTAATAGATGCACTGGATGGTAGGGCTAGGATTCTGAGTGAACTAAACACATTGGTGGAGGACTGGGCCAAAAGAAATCTCATGATCTGCAACAAAGACAAGTGCAAAGTCCTGCGGTTTGGATGGAACAGTCCCATGCTCTGCTACAGTCTGCAGATGACACCAAGCTGGGGGGAGTAGTAGATATGCTGGATGGTAAAGCTAGGGTTCAGAGTCACCTAGACAAATTGGAGAACTGGGCCAAAAGAAACCTCATGAGTTTCAACAAGGACAAGTGCAAAGTCCTGGAATGGAACAATCCCATGCACGAGTACAGGCTGGGGGCTGACTGGCTAAACAGCAGCTCTGCAGAAAACGATGTGGGGGTTACAGTGGGCAATAAGCTGGATATGAGGCAGCAGTGTGCCCTTGTTGCCAAGAAGGCTAAGGCTGCAGTAGTAGGAGTTTTGCCAGCAGATCGAGAAAAGTAATTATTCCCCTCACTGATGATGCCACATATGGAGTAATGTGTCCAGTTTAAGGCCCTTTGCTTTAGAAAGGATGTGAACATGTTGAAAGAGAGTCCAGCAGAGAGCTACAAAAAAAGTTTGAGGGCTGAGGCACATGACTTGTGAGGAGAGGCTGAGGGAACTGGGTTTATTTAATTTGGAAAAGAGAAAACTGAGAGGAGATTTGATAGCACCCTTTAACCACCTGAAGGGTCGTTCCAAACAGGATGGCACTAGACAGTTCTCAGTGGTGGCAGATGACTGAACAAGGACCAATGGTCTCAAGTTGCAGCAAGTGAGGTTTAGGTTGGATACTAGGAAAATCTTTCTCACTGGAAGGGTGGTGAAGCACTGGAACAGATTAGCTAGAGAGGTGGTGGACCTCTTGGAGGTTTTTAAGGCCCAAAAAAGCCCAGGGTAGAATTATCTAGTTGGGGATGGTTCTGCCTTGAGCAGGAGGTTGGACTAGATGACCTCCTGAGGTCCTTTCCAACCCTAATTTTCTATTTGTTTATGATTCTGTATGAAGTTAGCTACTTTTGTGTGCCATGAGCAATGTAAGACGATTGTACTCAACCAGGCCCTAGGGCCAAAGGAGGGGCAAGGGGGAAGAGCCAATTCACAGGGTAGATCCAACATGGGATTTCCACATGAGATCAGTCTGTGACTTTGATCTGGCCTTGGAGCAATCCCATGCCGGGCCTGACTCTGTATATTGGATTTGGCCATGGAGTAGCTCCAAGCATCACATCTAGGTGTATTCCAGCCCCATGCGCTGGCCCAGCCCCACATGAGGATCCAGCCGCAGACTGACTTTGCTGAATCATCTGGCCCACAGAGCTCCTCATATGTCCAGAAATTTGGTAGTGAGGGAGTGGTGCCAGCATTAATTGGCACTACTGCTACTGAAAGTCACTACTGCTACTACTCCCCTGCCTCCAAATTTGCAGAGCTATGGGCATCCCCATAGGCTGAGTTACACCTGTGGGCCAGAGGTGGAGAACAACTGAAGTAAAGAAAAAAGGAAGTGTGTAGCTTACCCTTGATGAACAACTCCTTTCCCCTATTCTTGAATAAATGATCCCAGTAGAGGGCACTGTGGTACACAAAAGTCAATGTAAAGTGCATTGAACTTAATTGAAAAAATAATAAGCCTCTGTTAGCTTTTTGTATTTGTATCATAAATTTTCATTGCTAAAGCTTTGTTTATACAAGATGATTAGATCAGAAGCCAAAATAAACACCTTAATGTCCTTAAAAAAAAACTCCCTCCAAATTTTCCTACCATTTCTTTTTAACTTTGTGTATCAAAAGTAGGGGGGGTGTTGTCTCTGTTAGAGCTACTAGAAGGCTTGTTCTATTTAGAATTTGGAGGCACAATATCATTTGGACCTTTTTTATCCTACATAGCAGACTGTCTTTTTCTGATTGGTGAGGGAGAGCAGGGTCTACATCCATCTGAAAATGGACTGCTGCTCCCCTCCTGTCAATCATAAAAACATAAGAATTGCTGGATTAGACTACTTTCTCTGACTGGCCAGTATCAAGCGCTTCAGAAGTCTTTTTCAGTGTACAGTTATTGTATAAACCTACTCATTTTGGTTTTATTTAATAATCATTAATTAATGGATGGTTCTTCTCCAAAAATGTGGAGTTTATATTTTTTTAAGTTTTATCTAATGCTTAACAGTATTTATTAGTATTCATTTAACTATTTTTGTAACCTAAAAGTATACTGTTCTCAGTGATATTCTGTGACAGTGATTTCCACAGGTTAGTAATGTGCTATGTATAAATAGGAGTGGCCTTTTGTCAGTTTTGATCTGGTTGTCTTTCTTTCAGTTTTTCTGAATGCCCGTTTGCTTTTATATTGAGACTTGAAACACAGGAGTGCTGGGTTTACAATTTTCATAGAAAATTAGGGTTGGAAAGAACCTCAGGAGTTCGTCTAGTCCAACCCCCTGCTCAAGGCAGGATCATTCCCAGCTAGATCATCCAAGCCAAAGTGTTGTCTAGCCAGGTCTTAAAAACCTCCAATGATGGGGATTCCACAACTTCTTTGGGTAATCTGTTGTAGTGTTTTACTACCTTCCTAGTAAGAAAATACTTCCTAATATCTCATCTCAACTTCCCCTGCTGCATCTTGAGACCATGACTCCTTGTTCTATCATCTGTCACCACTGAGAACAGTCTAGCTCCATCCTCTTTCGAACCCCCCTTCAGGTAGTTGAAGACTGCTATTAAATCTCCTCTCAGTCTCCTCTTCTCTAAGCTAAATAAGACCAGTTCCCTCAGTCTTTTCTCATAAATCATGTCCCTCAGTCCCGTCACCATTTTTGTTGCCCTCTGATGAATTCTCTCCAATTTGTCCACATCCTTTCTGTAGTGGGGGGCCCAAAACTGAACATAGTATTCCAGATGTGGCCTCACCAATGCTAAATACAGGGGAATAATCACTTATCTTGACCTGCTGGCAACAGTCCTGCTGATGCAGCCCAGTATGCCATTAGCCTTTTTGCAACTCTTGGCTCATATTGAGCTTATTGTCCACTGTAACCCCCACATCATTTTCTGCAGAGCTGCTGCCCAGCCAGTCAGCCTCCAGCCTGTACTCATGCATGGGATTATTCCATTCCAGGACTTTGCACTTGTCATTGTTGAAACTCATGAGGTTTCTTTTGGCCCAGTTCTCCAATTTGTCTAGGTCACTCTGAATCCTAGCTTTACCATCCAGCATATCTAGTACTCCCCTCCAGCTTGGTGTCATCTGCAGACTTGCTAAGCATGCACTTTATGCCATCTTCCAGGTGGTTGATGAAGTTGTTGAGTCTGACTGGTCGTTCTCTGGATCCTCCTTTTTTCCTTTCTTAAATATGGACACTATGCTTGCCCTCTTCCAATCATCCAGAACCTCTCCTGATCACCATGAATTTTCAATTAAGCCAACTCCCTCAGCACCCTTGGGTGCATCCCATCCAGCCTCATGGACTTGTATGTCCAGCTTTTCTAAATAGTCCCTAACCTATTCTTTCACCACTGCTGGCTGCCCACTTCCTCCCCAAACTGTGCTGCCTGGTACAGTAGTCTTGGAACTGACCTTGTCTGTGAAGAAGGCATTGAGCACTTCAGCTTTTTATGCATGCCTCTTCCATTCAGTAATGGACCTACACTTTCCCTGATCCTCCTCTTGCTACCGACATACTTGTAGAAACCCTTCTTGTTTCCTTTCACGTCCCTTGCTAGCTGCAACTCCACTTGCACTTTGGCCTTCCTGACTTCATTCCCCCATGTTCGAGCAATGCTTTTGTACTCCTCCTGATTTATTTGTCCAAGTTTCTGCTTCTTATAAGCTTCCTTTCTGTGATTAAGTTTATTGAAGAGTTCCCTGCTAAACCAATGTGATCTTCTGCCATACGTGCTAGTTTTCCTGTACATCAGGATGGTTAGTTCCTGCAATCTCCATAGGATTTCTTTCAAGTACAGCCAGCTCAGACTCCCTCAGACTGGCTTCCCAGGGGATTCTGACCATTTTTTCTCTGAGCAAGTCAAAGTCTGCTTTTCCAGGGTCCTTACTCTGCTGCTTCCCAATTTTTCCTTTCCTCAGGATCCTGAACTCAATCATCTTGTGGTCACTGCTGCCCAAGCTGCCATCCACTACTACATTCCCCACCAATTCTTCCAGGGAGGCATCCCTAATACTCTCCAAAAATGTCCTGGATTGTCTGTGCACTGCTGTATTACCCTCCCAGGAGATGTCAGAGTGATTGAAGTCCACCCTGAGAACTAGAACAATGCCAGTCACTCTTTTAAATGACAGTTATCTTCCTCCTCTTTGTACAATATAGTGCTATTTTTTTAAACAGTAGTTCCTCTGACAACACTAGAAGATTTCTGGTGCTTTTTCAGTGTAGCCTGCATTTTGTGTCAGTCCTGGGGTTCCAGTCCTGGTACAGTAAAACTCCGTTATCTGGCACCTTACAAGCCGGCGTGTTCTATTAACCGGCATGCCAGCTTGTAAGGTAAAGTGAAACCGGAAGTGCCCACCATGGCACTTCGGGTTTTTCCAAACCCCTACAGCCCAAGGGAAAGCAGCCTGTGCTACTGAGCCCCCATGGCTCAGGGCATAGCAGGCTTCATGGGGCCCGCCCCCCTGTCCTGCAGGGCCCACGGGAGGGTAAGCAATGCTGCAGGAGGAGCGGCAATGCCCTGGACGTGGCAGAAGAAGACACTCAATTAACCGGCATATTTCAATTAACTGATGCCTGTTCGGGCCGCTCAATTAAACAGTATATTTTGTTATCCAACATCCCCCATTCCCGGGATACTTTTACTGTATTACCCTTCTCAGGCTCTGACTAATGCCCCTCTTGGACTTTGGGCCCTCGTTCTTGCCTTTCTCAGGCTACAAACCCCCAGCCCTAGTTCTTGCTCTTCATGGACTGCAGGTCCCTAGCCCTGGTTCTTGCCCTATTCAGACACTGGGCACTGGGCCTTTCTCCACTGTTCTCACTATTCGCCTCACATGCCCCGCAGGCACAGCTGGAACCTCTAAACCTTTCCTGTATTCGCAAACTATAGGCCAATTAACCTAACTTCTATCGCAGGGAAAATCCTGGAAAAATTCATCAAGGAGTTTGTGTGTGATATGCTTGCAGAAGGTAGGATTCTGAACAAGAGCCAACATGGCTTTGTTGCAGGCAGGTCTAGTTTTACCAATCTCATCTCCTTCTACGACCAGAAATGCAGGTGGCAAGTTAAGAGAGGAGGTTGACATTGTACACCTAACCTTCCAAAAGGCCTTTGATCTAGTATCTCATGATATTCTCATGGGAAAATTGGAGGATTGTGGGCTTAACTGCTTGACAGTTAGGTGGGTAGGAAGCTGGCTGCAGGGTAGGACCTAGAGAGTTCTAATGAATGGATGTGTCATTCTGACGAGAAGTGGCCAGTGGTGTCTGTAACAGGGGCTCAAGCTGAAGCCCTGTTACTAAGCGGACCCAGGCCCTGGGTAGCCAGAGGGGCCAGGAACACAGCGGTGGAGGGTTTAGGTAAAGATAAGGGTAAAGATAAGGGTAATTAGGGACACCACCATGCTTCAAAGGCAGGACAGGGGAACCAGTACTCTTCCCTCAGGGCATTGGAGAAGAGGAAATAGCGGCAGGAAGTGGCTAACAGCAAATTAAGCCTCCCAGTGATGGAACGCTGGATCCGTGGAGATGGGGTGAGCTAAGGGATACTTACCTGATGTGGAGTGGACAATGGGAGATTGACAGGACTCACGGGGGGCAAGGGAATCCTGCCCCAGGGGGGCCCTGGAGCCAAGTAACCCCAGTGGGGTAGACAGCAGCGAAGACGTGATCGAGGAGGAGAGCAGGGGAGATGCTGCTCAGCAGGGTGGCGGCATCACTGCTTCCTCGTTAATGAGACAATTAAGGGTGGTGATTAACAACTGTAGTCAACGCACAATAAAACTTCATACCTTGTTAACTAACTCCTGGGTGATCTCTGGTGCTTCATCCCCCTCAGGGATTAATATCTAATCATGTTTTCCCATCTTCAAAGTCATGGCAGGAGAGCCCTGAGGGGAAATAGCAAGTAAGGCAGGCACATACCTACAGTGTCCATCAGGGGTTCGTGGTTGGTCCAATGCTTTTCTACCTCTTTATCAGTGATTTGGATGTGGGGGTGATGAGCTCACTGGCCAACTTCGCACATGACACCAAGTTATGGGGGAGCATAATCGCTCTTGAAAATAGGTTGCAAATACAGGCAGACCTAAACAGGCTGGCAAGTTGGGCAGATCGGAACCAGATGAAGTTCAGCATGGAGAAGTATAAAGTACTCCATCTGGGGATGAACAATCCCCAACATACTTACAGGCTTGGTGGCACCATACTGACTAGCACTATGACTGAAAGGGACCTTGGGGTAATAATAGACAGTAGTATGGACATGAGCTGTCAGTGCAATGCTGTAACCAGCAGAGCAAACAATACTCTGGCATGCATCAACCGATGCATCTCAAGCAAAACCAAGGATGTAATTCTTCCGCTTTACTCGGCATTGATGAGACTGCAGTTGGAGTACTGCATTCCATTCTGGGCACTGCATGTCAACAAGGACATGGAAAAGCTTGAGAGAGTCCAGAAAAGAGTCACCTGTATGATCAGAGACTTGCAAGACAGTCCATATGAGGAGGCCCAAGTCCCTCAGCCTTAAAGAAGAGAAGGCTTGAAGGGGACTTGGCAGCAGCTTATTGCTATATCAGGGGAATACTTCAAGGGCTCAGCAAACAACTGCTCACCAGGGCACCATTGGGGAAAACCAGAAGTAATGGCCACACACTCCTGGAAGACCATTTCAGGCTTAACACTAGGAAGAATGTCTTCACACTTAAGGTGTCCAGACTGTAGAATAAACTCCCTCCAGAGGTGGTCCAATCACCTAACCTCTTCAAGAGGAGACTGGATGGTCACCTTGCTGGGGTCACCTGACCCCAATTGTCTTTCCTGCCTAGTGCAGGGGAGCTGGACCGCCCGATGATCTTGCAAGGTTTTTACCAGCCCCTTTTAATCTATGAATCTATGAAACCCAAGCCACCAGTTAAAAAAACTCAAACTAAAACCATAGGGCCCCTGGCCATAACTGAACTCTTAGCTGACGGGCTGTATGCCAACCCCTAGTCATCTAGGTTTTAGTATCCTGCCAGTCCTCAGCTTTTATGTAACATCATCGGCCAAGCAGAATCTGAGTCAGTCACCCAGCAATTGGCACCCTCTGTCTCTCCTTCTGTCTCCAGAGCTCTTTTTCCAGCGGCCTCCAGGGCCGGCCTGCCTGCCCTGGCTCAGGTCTGGCTTATATCTCCCACGTCCTGCCCTTTTCCAGTCAGATGACCTTCCTAGCTACCCACAGTTGCTTTCTAATTAGGCTTGCTGGCTTCACCTCAGGGTAATTTACTGCTGCTGTGTAGCCGCTATAGTGTCTTCTCTCCCTTCTCAGACCTCACTGTGCTGGACTATGTAACTAGCTCTGTGATATGCCCTCCTGGACTCTGCTTTTCTCCCTGGCTGGCTATTAAACTTGTAATTAGCTCCTCCTACTTCTCTTTCCTCCTCAAGTAACAGGAGCCTTCTGGCTCTCTGTTACATTAACTTTTTTATCTCCACTATATATCCAGGTGTACAGGAAATTGATATGGACAAATAAGTCAGAAAGCAGGAAAAACAGAATGGCTCTGCAACCTAATGAGAGTCTGCCCTCGTATTAATTGCAAATCACTGATGGCTGGCTGGGAAAATCAAATTGAAAACATTTGATCAATGTGTATGTTCTCTTCTGAGTTTCATAAAACAGGATGGGCAAGCCTAGAACAGGACTTTAAATGGCTCATTGTTTCCAAAATTAAATTTTTATATTGAGCAGACAATGTCAAATTAATCTTTGTTGTAATTGCCCTTTTTTTCCCTTGTACCTGTTGACTTAGATACATATTTACATGTGAATTTCACCTTTTAAGGTATGTGCAATTTTACCAGAGGTCAAGAATATTGTCACTATAATATCTTACTCTCTTAATCTTAAACTACAATCAGCTAAACCAAAAAAAATCTTTGTTATAGTACCTATTTTAAATCAGAACTTCCATTTTATTCAGTGCCTTGGATTATCTGCATAGACTAATTGATTGATACATCAGTCATCAAAGTGGTTCAGTAGTTGAATAGATTTGTTGTGGATAAAATTCATACTTGATTATGAAAAGAAAATATCCTGTATCTTTAAAGGGCATACTCAGAATAAAGGTGGTCTGGGATATCTAACTTGTAGAAGAGGATCTTCAAGGTAGCATTTTTAACAAAGATTCTATACTGGGGTGGGCAACCTATGGCCTTCAGGCCCATTTTGACAAATGAATGGGTCTAGTCTGATATGCAGATTTGGCATAAGGGATCACTTACTCTTCACTGTCCCATGCCACCTCTCTGCTTTGTAGTGTTTTCTTCAGCTGTGGAGTCAGCTTCTCCCCAGTATCTAGTTTATCCTGGCTGCAGAGGGGCTGGGAATTTAGCAGCCAGTTGCTCAGAGTCAGGCAGGGACAGAAACTTCCAGTCTGCAGTAATGGCTGGGTCATAAGCTCTGGCCCACACTAGCAAAAGGATGCAGACCCTTGTTCTATAACTTTTTTAAAGCAGTAGCGCTCAAAGGAGTGATATAATTAGCATCACTTAGTCACTTTTGTCTTGGCATTAGAAGCATTCACAGGACAGTAATTAGCTAAAGAACATTCTCACTATGAGGGTGGTTAAGCATTGGAACAGGCTACCTGATATCACCATCCTAGGAAGTTTTTAGAGCAGGTTAGGCTGACACTTGACTAGAATGTTTAGTCAAGCATGCTCTCTTCCTTCAAGCAGGGGGTAGAACTAGGTGACCTCTTGCAGTTCCTTCCAGCCCTACTTTTCGATGATTCTGTGATTCTGAAAGAAAGCTAAGTTGGGTATAAATAGTCAGTTCTCACAGTAAAGGGAAGTAAGTGAAGATATCCCTGCAGAACTGTGTGGGGGCCTGTGCTTTTCATATAGTGAGGTGGCCAAGTTTGCAGAGGGCTGAAGAACTACAGAAGAATCTTGTAAAATTGAGTAAATGAACATGAAAATGTCACATGAAGTTTAGCATTAATACCACTCCCTGCTGTTAGGGCCACATCACTTGAAAAGTGACCATTCCACCTGGAATGGTAAGGCACTCTTTGTGTGGACACCTCTGACTTGTGACAAAACTGGTGAGGAACTGGTGAGGTCGGGTTTTTTCTGTTATTTTTGTTTTTAAAGGGCTGGGAGCTGGGCCGGGCAGGGCAGCCATGGGGGGGGTGCTGTGACAGTGAGGGAACTCAGGGGGCTCGTGGCAGGCCCCCCCCCCATGCAGTGTAGAACAGTGGGGGGCAGCAGGGATCGCCCCCCAGCAGGTGAGCAGCTGATCAATGGGGGCTTATTTTTTCTCAAAGTGCTGGGAAATGGGGCTGGGTGGGGCAGCCATTGATGGGTCTGGGGGAGCAAGCAGGGGATGGGGTTGAAACAGTGAAACAGTTTCGACAAAATGAAACGGAATAGTGCTTTGAAACAAAACAAAATGAAAAATTGAAAATTGTTGCTTTGAAATGGCAAAATAGAAGTAAAAAAAATGGTGCTGTTTCACACAGCCCTAATCAAGACTATTAAAAAGAGAAATGATACTTAACACCTTTGGAGTAAAGAGCAATGGGTCATTAGCAGGGATCCTGGTTTTCTCTGTTTTAAAATCCCAACTGTTTTGACTAACACTCACACAATCTGTGTATTTCCATGATTAAAATGAAATATATATTTTACAGGTGCACTGATACATCAGTCCAATATCAGATCAGTACCAATATAAAAAAAAATTGCTGTATAGGATATCAGCACAATGGGGCCAGTAATTTGGCCAGTAAATGCTTCTGCTGTGCACCGCTGCAGCACAGAACTCAGCCAGCCAGGAGCAGAGTGGGCAGCAAGGAAAGCTGCCTCCAGCTGGTCAGTTTGGTGGGGTAGAAAGGGAGCGGGGAGGGAAGGGGTGTGCTGGAGGAGAAGATTAATGCTCCCTGCAGTGAGGGAGGGGGCAGGGGCAGGCACTGCTCAGGCAGGGTGTGCACATGGGGCAGGCGGCTCCCACAACTGCTTGCACCCCGGGAGGACAGGGGGGGCATGTGCCCCCCAGATCTGCGTGGGGTGGGACAGGGCTCTTCTCAATGGGGGCTGGGCTTGGTGTGGGTGCTGGCCATGCTGGGAGGATGCTGCATCCACCCCAAATTTTGCCACTGCTCTGCTCCCAGTGCTACAATTCCCACTGCCAGCCCAGCCCTTCCCAGCGTGTGGGTGGCTGTGGGGCACTGAGCCGGAGCAGCACCAAACGGCTGGTGATGGTGGTGCTGAGAACCGAGCGGCAGTGATATTTCAGTTGGATGCAGCATCCTCCCAGTGCTGCCTGCGCCCACTCTGAGACCAGCCTCACACAGCCCCCTCTGCAGCCCACCTTGCCCCATGCAGATCTGGGGGGCACACACCCCCTATGCCCTCCCAGGGTGCAAGCAGCCACTGTGCCCCACCCGGGCAGTGCCTACCCCTGCTCTTTCCATCACTGGGGAGGGGTGTTGATCTGCACCCCCTCCATGCCCTTTCCCAACCCCATCCCTGGCAGTTTTGTCCCTGGCTCTGGAGCGAGATGCACAGGTGGAAGCCTGTTGCATCCCTGTCAAGCCTAGGGACCCCCAGGACCCCCCAGCGGGACCCCCACGTGGACCTTCAGCACAGCCAGAGGTAGGTGGGGCCCACGGCAGGGAGGGAGGGACCCCAACTCAAAACAGCTGCAGGGCAGCTGAGTGTGAGCTGGGGAGGGATACCCCCCCCCCCCGGCCCCTACTTTGCTCAGGCCCCAGGGAGCCACATGACCGGTCCTGCCTGGCGCATGAGACAGGGGGTGGAGAGGCACTCACCTGTCCTCTTTTTCCATGGTGCAGGCACCCCCCAGCCCCTAGAGCAGTGCAGCCCCATCGGTGAACCCTTCTGCTCATGCGCACAGTTTAAAAAGGGCCCACCAACAGCTTAGCCGCAGTTTCTCCATGGCTCCGAAGTGAGATGCACAGGTGGAAACTTGTTGCACTTCTTTCAAGCCCAGGGAGCCATGTGACCAGAACCTTACAAACAGGCCGCACAAACAGAGGAGGATGGAGGTAGTAAACCAAAGACTGCAGCACTGGTGTCATTGAGAAGGCTTCAGCTTCTATGGCCCTTTGGTGAGAGAGTCAGTGAGCTGCTGGGAAAGGACAGCCTCCACCTCTCTCCGCTGGGGAGGAGGCTTTTCTCAGCCAGACTGGCTGACCTGCTCCACCTGGCTTTAAACTAAGCCCACCAGGGGATGGGGGGACTACCACCACCATCATAGCTCAGCCCCTGGCATGGATCTTCAAGAACTCCTGGTACTCGGGTGAAGTGCCCAAAGACTGGAAGATGGCCAATGTGGTGCCTATCTTCAAGAAGGGGAGGAAAATGGATCTGGCAAGCTACAGGCCCATCAGCCCAACCTCTGTTCTGGGGAAGGTCTTAGAACAGATTATCAAAGAGGCCATCCTTAACAGACTGGCCGATGGCAGCATCCTGAGGGATAGCCAGCACAGGTTTGTTGTGGGTAGGTCTTGCTTGTCCAATCTTATTTCCTTTTATGACCAAATGACCTATCACCTGGGCAAGGGAGACGAGATTGATGTTGTATATCTTGACTTTAAAAAAGCCTTCGATCTGGTATCCCATGATCATCTCTTGGCAAAACTGTCCAACTATGGCCTCGGCTTCACCACAATCTGCTAGGTGGGGAATTGGCTCTGTGATCGGACCCAGAGGGTGGTGGTTGACAGAAGCCAATCGTCATGGTGCCCTGTGACCAGTGAGGTCCCTCAAGGCTCTGTCCTTTGTCCAACACTATTTAACATCTTCATTCATGATGTGGACATTGGTATCAGAAAGGGACTGGCCAAGTTCACTGATGACACCAAACTCTGGGGTAAAGTGTCCACACCTGAGGATAGGAGGGTGATCCAGGCTGACCTTGACAGGCTCAGAAAATGGGCAGATGAGAATGTGATGGTGTTTAACACCAAAAAATGCAAGGTTCTCCACCTTGGGAAGAAAAACCCACAGCATGCTTATAGGCTCGGCAGTGCTACGCTGGCTAGCAATACAGATGAAAAGGACTTGGGGGTCATGATTTGACCACAAGATGAACATGTTCCTGCGATGTGATGCAGTGGCTAGTAAAGCAAGAAAAATGCTGGCTTGCATCCGTAGATGCTTCTTAAGCACAGGCTCGGGGTAATCTAGTGGCTGCCTATAAGTTCATCAGGGGTGCTCACCGGGATCGGGGGAGACGTCTGTTCACCAGAGCACCACAGGGGATGACAAGGTCAAATGGTCACAAACTCCTTCAGGACTGTTTCAGGCTGGACATAAAGAAGAACTTCTTTACAGTCCGAGCCCCCAGGGTCTGGAATAGACCATGGCCAAAGGTGGTTGAAGCACCTACTTTGAACACCTTGAAGAGAAATTTGGATATTTATCTTGCTGGGATCCTATGATCCCTGCTGACTTCCTGCCCCTGGGGAAGGGGGCTGGACTTGATGGTCTTCTGAGGACCCTTCCAGCCCTAATGTCTATGAAATCCCCTTCCACCACACCAGACTTACCAACTGGAGGCAGCTGTGTCGAAAATCAGATTGGTATCAGCCGTTATGACTCCTTAAATATCAGCTATTGGTATCAGCCCCAAAAATACTATCGGTGCACCTGTAAAATTTATATATGCGTGTATGTGCGTACGATGTTTTATTGATATGTTTATGCTTTTAAGGCAATTTAAATCAGAGCTCCTCCTGCCCCCTTTGCTCACCAGGATGCATGTCCAGTTGCAGCTGTCCCGTCAGCTGCTTTATGGTAGTGAGCAACCCTGATATGCCAGTGCCCTGCCCATGCCTTTGCCACTCACTGCCAAGCCACAGCCCTCCTGCTGCCCCTCACTCCTTACCCACTGACTCCTTACCCTGGGCCTGCCAGTGCCCCTCACTCCCAATCCACAGCCTCCTACCCCCTCAACCCCACTTCTACCCCACACTCGTGACCCACAGGCCCCTGTCCCTGCCAGTGCCCCTCGCTCCCAAACTGTAACCCCCTGCCCCCTCCAGCACTTCCACAGGGGGCCCCCTGCTGCCAGGGCTACAGGACCTGGCAGCTGTATCCTGCCCTCTCCCTGTTCCACGGGCACCAGCCACAGCTGATCAGCAGCACCTGAGCCCTGGCTGCTGCACATGGGAGGCAGCAGCTGCTGCATCCTAAGCAGAGTGTGGAGACTGGCTTGTCTCTCTCTCCCCCAACACCCTCCTGCAGGCAGCATAGCTGGAGAGGAGCCTGTGGGAGGTAGGGTGAGGGAGGAATGAAGGCTGCCTGCTATGGGGCTCAGGGCTCCCCACCCTCCTGCCCTCACCCCTGGGGGCATCTGTGGCCCAGCAGGCAGACCTGGAGTAGGAGGGTGGAGTGGGACAGTGAGACTGTGCCGCTGCTGCCACCACTGCCAGAGCCCCCTACCAGCTATGCTGCCAATGTGAAGCACCCTCTGCAAGTCGAGCAGCATCAAGGGGGCACAACTTTGCAACACTACCCCCACTGCTGCTGACATGCAGGGGGCACCTCACCATGATGGTGTGGCTGGCATAGGGGTCCTGGCTGTGGTGGCAGTGGCAGCAGCGCTGAGCCTCCCTGCCCTGCTCTGTCCTCCTGTGCTGGACCATGCCCACTTAGCTGCAGAGGCCCATGGGGAGGGCAGCAGGGCAAGGAGCCCTGAGACCCACAGTGGGCAGCCTACATCCTCCCTGCCCCATACACAAATCTGGAGGGGCATGACACCTGATGATTTAAAAAAAGATTTTTGATGTCCTGTTCCTTGTCATCACTTTACAATCTGTCTTTTCCTCTAGTCAAAGCATTAACTAATTAGATCATTACCCCTATAGAACCCAAACTGAATGAACCTGTCTGGTTGGACATCCAGATTGATGAGGACCTTTGAGTACCAAGTATTCTAATAACCTATGCCCTTGTTTCCTTACAGCTTACAGCATTTAGAAGCCTCAAAAGTCCTAATTTGGAGGCTGCAGGCCTATCATTGTGTTTAATACCCACTGATGGACCTATCCTAAATAAATTTGTCCTCTTTTGAGCCTGGTGAAATGCCACCCTCCACATCATGTATTTCACATATTTATCACTGTATTTTCTTGCATACATTACCTTTCCCCCAGAATTAGCCCCCAATATTGGGATGGTGTATTAAGCAGGGAAACTGATTGTCTGCCTGAGATACAGGCATCCTGCTTTGATTCCACCCTTCAAGGGGCTGCTTGGGGTGGGGGGAGCAGGACACAGGGTGCCATGTGTATGTGTGCACATGCACACATGCTGGTGGCCAGCCATAATAAAGCCAGGCAGCGGTGGAGAACAGCTCCCCCAGCTGTCTGCAGGTAAGTCTATTGTTGGGGGCTGGGGGCAGGTTTTTGTGGCCATAGAGCGGGAGTGGGGCAGGATTTGTGACTAGGGCTGGGGGTGCTGCCCAGCCAAGGCAGTGCCCAGGGCAGGAATGTGCAGCTGTGGGGCCTGACTGAAGGAGTAGGACAGATCCATGGGCAGCTCATCCAGGGGGCTAGAGGTGGGGACTGACTCCCTGCTGCTGCATGTACTTCTGTGGAGGGGTACTGACAGAAAAGCAACATACAAGGTAAAGCCTTTTGGGAAAACTGCTGAAAGCTGCTATAGATTACAGTAAAAAAATTACATCTGCCTTTGAAATTTGATATTGAGTAACTTAATCTCTTTAATCTTTATTTACATATTTTATCTAATGTGTAGGTTGGGGTGGCTGAGCAGGGCACCAGCCCTGAGTGCTAATTAGAAGGGCTCCAGAATGCCCTGCCCCATCTCACCCCTGCCCCTCCCCTCCCCACCCCCCCACCACTCTCCAGTGCTCAGCACACCTCCAGCTCTCCTGCCCTGGGCACTGTAAAGGCTAGTTATGCCTCTGATTTTCTCTCTCTAGATCCAACTGTAGACTAAACTTTTCTCATTTCTCATAAATAGCTACATTGAAATGAAGTCTTGGGGAAAAAAGACTTCTAAGCCCAGTTCTGTTTGTTTGTGTTAATTCTATAACTTTACTGTTCTGTATATGGAACACCACCAATTCTGATATGGATTATGTAAGTTTACCCTAAGGGTATAAGTCATTCTCTACCCATACTTTTTAAATACCATCTTTTCCCTTGCGTTCAAACAGGTCAGCTACCTTCAGATGATCCCAAACTCACTAAAACTCAGATTGCTCCAGTCCCATTTTCTGAACATTTCTGAGGATATTAATTGAGGTATTTATTCATTCTCTTACCTTTTTTATTTTTGACTTTGGCTATCTTAAATAGGTAGCAGAGCAGATAAAGATATGCAGTTCTAGACCCAGAACAATGTAACTGAACTTTTGTGAGGAAAAGACACAGGAGCACAAGGAGGAACCAGCCAAGTCATTGAGTTTAGTCCCTTGCTACTGCAAGCATCAGTACTCTGTGATTCCTTTCATAAACTGAGAATTTGGACAACTCCAAACAAAGAAAACAAAGATCTATATCAAGGCAAAATGAACATATTTATCCCGTTGGTCATTTAGAAAATCTGTGGTATTTCTTGTTTGTTTGGGGGTTTTTTGTGGGGGGGGGGGGGTTTCACAATGTGTTGGCAGCCATATTTGAAAGAAACTGTTAGGCCCAAATCTCAAATTATTAATAATTAGTGTTTCAATGAATATGCCAAATCCTTCAGAGCTATTTACAAGTATCAAGTTAATTAGAGGCTCCTTTCTCGTTTAAGATTCAGGTAGGATTGTCAATTAAGCAAAGTCTTAATGGCAAGCAAACAAACACAATACATTTAAATTTTTTGTAAATTAAGGAGTTTATTTAGACATGTTAGATTTAAAAATATGTATGTTTATGTCATATATTGCTAATTTAGTTTTCTGTGCAGAAACAAACTTCTGCAGTGTGTTCAACAAACTTCTACAGAAGCTGATAAAAAATTAATAGGCAAAGAACTCATAAAAGGAAGTAAGTGTCTCATATCCCAGTGATTAGCTGGAGCTGTGTCAGTCCTAAATTTATGATCTGCAGCTGTTGGGTATCTGATAGGAGTTTCATCGTCTAAAGCAGACCACAGTGAAAATGCATAGTTAGACCAATACAAGAAGAGTACTTTAAGAAATAAAATTGTCTAAACATACAGTTAATGATTGCAATGTTTCACATAGCAAATATTTATAAAGGTTTAGTCTTCTATAAACCTTTCATTTGCATGCTTGAATGTATTTTTAAAATATAGATGGTTACTAGCACAGAATTTTATCCGAAGTATCAAAGAAAATAGAGTCTTATAAGGATAATATTTACATAATCAGCCAAATACAAGCAGTAAAATCTAGGAGCCTTGTTTCTACATTTTAAGATCTAGAGATAAAATTACACCATAGAAACATGTATCCTCTAAGTAGCATCATTTTAATCTCTAAGTATATGTATTTTAGTGCCTGAACCTTTACCCTTATTTTGTTTAAAGCAAAGTTTTGGATGTATGTATTTCTGTTTGGATGTATGTATTTCTGGTTCTGTTTCTGTTTGGATGTATGTATTTCTGTTTCTGTAAAGAAAAACTATTAGCCTTATGGTAAGGTGAATTATGTTTATTATGGTGATGATTATAAATAATTATACTAACATATCACATTTTAATTATTTTATTGCTGTTATAATTCTATTACTTACGGATTACACAGTACTTTTAAGCAGAATAATGTTAACATTTATTAAAATTAAGATTTTACATAACAGATTGCTATTAGTTTTTCACAAGAAAATTTTATATTACATCCAGAAGACAATACAAACATCTTTTAACCAGTTTGGCAATAGTTGCAATGGACAGCTAATATTTTAATATCTTTGTGATCTTATTTGTCATATTTGGGAATATTCTTAACTTTCATTAAAATTACTGGGAAATTGGTTTCCTATATCTAGCAAGTTTGGCTTTTTATTATATTCATTGGATAATGTCTTAAACTGGCACAGTAAGTTTGTTGCAATGAGTTAGAGTTGTTGCCTAAATAATTTTAACTGTAGTCTTCACTGTGTATGTCACAGATTAAAATTAGCTGTGTCTATATTGCAATGCAAGGGAGTGGAATGTAAAATATGGCCCAACATGTGAACAGATTTTCTTCCAATGATATTTGGCCAGGCCTAAAATATCTTCCACTCCAGCTTCAAAGTGGTGGAAAAGTTAGACTGCCTGTTGTAGGAGAGGAGAGAGTTGGAGTTAATTCAGTAGTTTTCATCCATTTAGATTTCCGAGGTAAGTTCTGAAAGGTCTTTTGGTGTGTTTTAATGTATAGACCATGCAGAAAGAGAGAGCACATGATCAACAGTAAACCTGTGATTACTTTTTTCGGTTCCTTTTATTTGTTCTGCATGACATTTCAGCTGATACTATTCTATTTTAAGATTGTATCACTGGAATTTATTTTAAGACTTAAAATTAATGCTTTAATTTGAAAAAAAAAGTTGTATATAGCTGTATTTCAATAAAGTCCTGTTTGCTTGCTTGTAAAAATAACAGTACTATGTTGCATTATGAATTACTTTATGTAATGTCAAATAACTTAATTTTGTAGCATCTTTTTCATATTCTCTCATATTTACAGTTATTTTGCAATAAGTCTCTTACTTTTAGCTGTGAATGTGTCCATAGAGTACAGTGTGAATGCATTCTCGGCACAGACTAAACGTTAAATCCAGTTCAGAATGGGTTCCTTAAGATCCCTACTTGTTCTGTAAACTATTACCCTTCTCATTTTTGTAGTGAAAGCAAGAACCCATTTACCAAGTGACACCTTCTGAAACCAGTGTCTATTTCATTGGATGCTTATCAGGCATATGGGGCACCTGCGTATGTTTATAGTAAGCTCTTTTATTTGGATGAAAGGAAAATAAGTTGCGTCTCAAACACATTTGACTTTCAGTGCCTTGAGAAGTAACTGACTTAGGTGCCATTGCTTGACCTTTTGGTGTCCACCTCCCAAGTATTAGCCTTTAATGACTTACCTTTTGTCCCCGGTGGGATAGTCTTAATGTCCATCTTTCACTATCACATTCTGTTCAGAAGCATGAGAATACATTTTCCATACTGAGGATCCTGCTGCTGAGTGTTCTGAAGCTGGTGTTTGATCCTGAAAAGTGAAGAGCACCTGGGAGCTGCAGGTGCACAGGCTATTAGGACTCAGAAGTCTTTGAAATAACTGGTGCATCTCTCCTCCTACGGCACAGGGCCTGGGAATAGATAGTAGGGAGTAAAAAGGAACCACCATGAATAACTTCTGATCATATAAGGGAGAAAACAGAAATGATATTGGAATACCAACAACTTTAGTTAAATTCAAAGTAGTGACCTACATTAAAAGTAAAAGGCTGTTAATTTAGAATTACATCAGGTTATGCGGTGCCATTTTAATAAATGTTTTAAGATTTGCACAAACAGATTTTCATCAGTTGCCAGTTTTAGCTAATACTAATTTCTGCAGACAGTTAAGAAAGCTATTTTGTAAAGAGTAGGCAAATGCTAATACAGGAAATCCTCGTGTGTTCAGCATTTGCAGTTTCAAATTTTCGCGAATGCCAAACCTGCATTTTAAATATACTTTAAACACTTACTGGAGATCCTTGGGAGCTCTGCGCTTGCTGTCACCGGGTTCCCACCACTGCTGCTGCGCTCCTGCTGTCACTGCTCGAGCCATCCCCCCCCCCGGATACTGCAAATGCGGTGAAACACCCCTATTTGCGGATTTCTCCACTTGCGGGGATCACGGTAACGTATCCCCTGTGAATGGCCAGGGTCACCTGTAATATGAAAAATATTTCATGGATGAAAATTGAGTGGTGGAAAGTAGATTGCATTTCATAGTTTTCTTCTTAAAACATTCATCCATTTCTAGTAATATCATTTTATTTGGGTTCAAAATGCCACAGCATTTTATGTATACCTATATGTTTGTATTCCTATTTAACGTACACTGGTGTGATTGAATGAAAGATGAATTCTAGATCCTGACCTCTGACAACCATTTTAAAAAAATCATGCCAGTGTTGGGATGAGGTTATAGCAGTTATGGTACAGGAAAAATGCAAGAGGCAAGGATTTTTGTGGGCAATTCTTTTATTGGACACAGTGGGCATGTCTACATGTGCAAGTAGTACCCAGAAACCTTACTGCACAGGAGAACAAGGCGTCTACATGTGCTGCTGTTGACAGCAAATTTGTTCCTGAGGGGAACAGTTCAGTGCAGAGCTATTCCATCCATGCTGTGCTCCCTACAGCAGCCAAGGGGAGCTCCAGGCTCTTCTGGGTGCCAACCCTGGCCTGGCAGAGTGGTATGAGAGTTAGGCCCTGGTCTCTGGAGGGTGGGGGAAGCTGTCCTGCATCTGGGTCTGTTGCCTCCCAGCCCCATGCCTAATCTATGGATTGGGGCATGGGTCTGAGAAAGAGTCTCCCCCCTACAGCTCTTTCACAGTCAGCTAGTACCTGTAAATATAGGTAGTAAACTAACTGCACAGTAGATACTGTGCAGCCAGACTTGTGTAGAGTCTGACCAAGAGAAAATTTGCTCCCAGTCAGACACATCACTAGGGGGCCTGGTCCTGGTGCTGCTCAGCTCCTGGCTCCCGCAAGAGCCAAGAGCTGATTGGCATGGGGACTGGGTCCCTCTCTGCTGCCCCAGTGCTGTAGGACTCCTGGCTCCCCACAGGAGTTGGGAGCTGAGTAGCACTGGGACTGGCTTTCCTGTACAGCCAGGGCCCAGGCAGGACCTGTCCCACCAGTGGGGCAGCTAGCAGGGAGTCCCCACTTGGGTGGGGAATTGCTGCTTAGCTAGGGAGGGGTCTCTTTCCCAAGCTCTGTGCCTCAATTGGCTGATCAGGGCAAGGGCCTCCTGAATCAAAGCTATTCAGGAGGACTGTTCTCATCTATGAAGTACAGATATTAACAGATATGAGGTAGATTATAATGGAAGTCATTGTCTACATTAACCATAGGCACTGACTCTGTGGGTGCTCCAGGGGTCAAGCGCCCACCAAAAAAAATGTATGGGTCTCAGCACCCATAAGCCATGGCCGAGACATTAAAAAAAAAAAAAAAAAAAAAAA
>NW_017729032.1:42061504-42077099 GCF_001723915.1 Gavialis gangeticus
AAAAAAAAAAAAGCGCTTCAACCCGTCTCTGCAGCATCTGTAAAGATCAGGAGCTTCAGTGGGGCTGTTTGGCTCTTTCAGCTAAAGCTGATTGTCCCAGGAAACAACGTAATGAGGAATACTCACTGGCAGCTCAGAGCACAGTGCACGAGGGGCGGAAGGAAGAGCCCGCACGGCTCATCAGCCGCTTGTTTATCCAGCTGCAGCCGGCTGGTGATGTCAGTGTTAAACGCCGGCCAGCAAGAATAAAAATAGCGGCACACACTGGAGAGGTGGCAGAGGGTCAGGGAGGAGAATTGGTGATGCCAGCAGCAGAGAAGTCACTCCCCATGGGACCCAGGGGTCGGAGCCAGCTGAAGCAAGCACAGGCAGAACAAGGTGGAGCCCCTTGATGACAGCTCACGTGGGACGGTGAGGGAACGTCTGGAACGCCGTCCTAGGACATCGCCAGAGCGAGCCAAGGAGATGAAGCGGACCGCAAGTGGGAGTGTGGGGATGATGGGGCGCTGAAGAAGTCCTATCAGGGAGAAGAGGACCCCGGGAGAACCCCAGAGAGGTTGCTGTCGAGGCGGATATTGCTGCCAGACCCGGATGGGTCATTGAGCAGGCAGGCGAGCAGGCAGGATTAGCTGACTTGTTTTTCAGTATTTTTTTAATTTCAGGTAAAAGGTAAACAACCTTCTGCACTAATCAACATCTCCTCAATCAGGCCAAAGAAGTTTGGCTGTCCCCCTTTGAACTGAGATAAGACAGCAGTCATCATCAGAAATCTGGCTTTTCTGTTTCCCATGGAAAAAATGGAGTAAACCATGGATTTTACCTTTTACCAGAGGCAAATACAGATTTCTCATTTTACCAGAGACACCTGCAGATTTAGCAGTTTTGCAATGAGCCCTCTTCAGGTTTGCAGAGTTTCAGCTGCAGGGGGCTGGAGGGAAGGGAAGGAGGGTGGTGAGGCAGGGGGTGCCATGTGCATGTACGTTCACATGGCCCCAGGGAGCTTGGAGAACAGCTCTTGCAGGTAAGTGTGGGGAGGGTTCCGGGGGGATGGAGGCTCCCATAGTAGTGGGGTTGAGCAGGGCTGGAGCTGGGGCTACTGCCCAGCCAGGCAGTGCCTGGGACTTGGGGCCTGGGGCGACAATGCATGGCCGAGGGTCCCATCAAGGAGCAGGACAGGGCTGTGAACAGCTCGTCCGGGGGTTGAAAGGGGGCCAGGCCAGCTTCCCTCAGCTACACACACTACCAGGTGGGGAGGGGGGACCCGTGCTCCCCAGATCTGTACATGGGGTGGGGGCAGGGTGGGCTTGGGCGTGGGGGGTCTGCTCCCTGCTGCTACATGCACTCCTGGGGGGAAGGGGAACCCATGCCCCCAAGAACTGTGTGTGGGGCAAGGGCTGCATGATGCCCACTTCAGGCTCACGCTCCCCGCCCTGTTGCCTTCCCCCAGGGCCTCCACAGCCCAGCATGTGCAGCCCGGCACTACTGGGAACAGTGCAGCTGCACAGAAAGTTTTCCTGCCACTGTGAGCTTCATGCTGCCCATGTCCTCTGCGCACAACCCTGTGCCATCACCCCCACTGCAGCTGCACAAGCAGCAGATGCCTTGCCAGGGGAGCAGAGAGCTCACAGTGGGAGGCAGCTTCCTGCACAGCTCTGCTGCTGTTTACAGCATTGGGTCAGACAGGCTGGACTGTGGAGTCCCTAGGGGAGGGCAGCAGGGTAGGAAGCATGAGCCTTAAGTGGGCAGCACACAGCCCCTGCCCAGACCTGGAGGGCACAGGTTTCCCGCTGCCCCCTGTGAGTGCGATCAGTCGTGGGGAGCAGTTCCCATCCAAGCCTGCAGTGGGCAGGCAGCAGGGGAGGGAGCTGGGCTCCACTCTGTTGCAGCAGCCACCTCCTGCCAAGCACAGGGGGCTGCAGCCCCCAGTTCGTGGCCCTGTAGCCCTGGCAGCTGGGAGTCCCCTCTGGCAGGGCTGGGGGAGCAGAAGAACAGGCTCTGGGTGGGGGGTGAGGGGCACCAGCAGGGCTGGGGGGTTTGTGGGGAGGGGAGTGAGAGATACCAGCAAGACCAGGAGGCTGTGGGAAGGGAGTGACGGGCACCAGCAGGACTGGGTGGGTTGTGGGGGAGGAGTGAGGGACACCAGCAGGGCCAGGGCGGCTGTGGGAGAACTTTTCATTTTAATCACAGATTTTGGGGGTGTTATGACAGTTTGTGATTTTTTTTATCAGAGAATTTGCAATTTTTTATCAGGGAAAACCAGGATCCCTGGTCATCATGGAACCAGCACCAAATGTGTGTCACTGGATGCATCTATATATGCGCTGTACTGTGGAGTTGCCTAATCTACCTGTATGCCAGTATTAGGGCACATTAAATTAACTTGGCCATGAGATAGTACTGTTGGGGATAGTACTCAGAGTAATTAAGTGCAACAAAATGCATGTGTAGACGGTGACTTCAGCTGGCAGAGGCTGCCTGCAGCATGACTGCACTTCAGCACACTTGTGCTCCAGACAGCCTTGATGCCACCACCTGGATCTTGGAGCTGATCTCCTGAGCCTGCTGCCAACCCAGGGATGCTCCACCCCAGCACAAACTGATGTAGTCCTTGGTGCATATGCAAACTTTGCACCTGGGAGCAGCTGATTCCAGTGCTAACTGCACTGGAATTTATTACATTGCTTCAATTGTTTGTGTAGATGCACCCACTAATCTTTACTGCCATTTGGTTCATGGTACTATCAGGTGCTGGAACTTGTTAGAGTTAAGGTATGTAGCTTCCCTCCCTAGAACAAGAATTGTATGAACTATACACTTTGCAAAAACACCTACCCATTTTGATCCTTAAGCTTTCATGTTGCCAGTTTGCAGGTAGTCATTTACTATTATATCTATGACAAAGAATCCTGTAAACACCATTCTGAACTTCTGATTTGGGGAGCAAAAGGAGTCTTCCAAGGCTCTGATCATGGAAAATGAAGTATTAATGAAGCCCTCGCTGATGTCCCAGATACTAGCAAGAGAACTATAGGCCCAGGTATATCATTCAGTCTAGTGAAAAAGTCCAATGACCTTAATCCACAATTACAAAAAAAAAGATTAAAACTTTCTTTCAGAGCCTGGGGCCTTTTTAATGGCAAAACTGAAATGTAGGGGCGATGTATAGGGGGTGCATGCTAGTGTACGTGCACTCCTGTGCGTGGAGGTGCCCCCCTGCAAAAAGGCATTGACAACATGGTCAGCGGCGCCTACAGGTGGTCGCTGCTCACCACCCCGCTGCCGGCACTGCTGGTAGCATCTGTGGGCAGTCCCTGATTGCCGCTGGCCACCACCACCAGTGCCGGCAGTGCCTGCAGGTGGTCATCAACCCCCCTCAGCCACTGTGCCAGCAGCATCTGCAGGAGCTCCCCACTCCCTGCCACCAGGCTCCCACCGCTCCTGCCAAGCTCCCGCCAGCGCAGCCATGCCCCCAAAGCCGCCGGGGGCACGCGCTGTTCATGCTAAAATGAAAATCACAAAGGTTACTGTTTAATTCCTAAGGTTGACATTCTTGAGGTCTGTGTTTTCTTGGAGAAGGAGAGAAACACAAGCCGGAAGTATCCATTTTTGGGGTACCAAGTGGGAAATGTGGACAAGTACTTGGAAAAGTTCATGCCTTTCCATATACAAAAAGGCCTGTGTGAAGCATTCAAGAAGGAACAATTTCATGCAGGATGTGCAGGGAGTGACTGGGACCAAAGGGTGAAATGGCCTCCTAGCTCCATTGCAGTGACTTCCCCCTTGTTCAGGCAGCACCCAGCTCATGCTTCATTATGCTACTGGAAGTAAAGTTACTTAAAATAAATGGTATATGAAGGGATTTGAAGGGAAGAGCTGCAGTACTTAGTGTACAATAGTTGAAAAATTACTCTAACCATTGAAGGCAGGGTGATACAAAGGATGAAGCCAAAATTGGGAAGATATGAAAGAAAGAAGCTAAAAGTAGAGACTGAAGGGAACATAGGGAATAGGATATGGAAATAGCAACAAAGGTTATAAGTGGGAATGATTTTTTTTTTTGTAGAACCTTGAACTAATAACAAGGACTTCAGAATTGATATGGTGAAACACAGGTAGTTAATCACAGAACCTGAGGAGAGGATGGCAAAATGGAAGCACAGGAGAGGACTATAGTAGCAATGACCTAAAGCAGGGATGGGGAACCTCCGAGCCACCTATGAGCCAGGGATTCCCTTTCCCAGCTGCCCCTGCCTGCGTGGCTTGCGCTAGTCTCCATAGAGACCTTAGCCACGCAGCAGAGCAGTGCAGGGGGCTGCTCCGAAGCTGCCGGGAATATGGGAAGGGAGCAGCTTGCTCTGGAGCCACAATCTATAGCCTGCACACTTCAGGCAGGGGCACACATTTAGGGGATCATGGCTCTGCCCTGACTCCATACAGGCTGTTACTACTGCAAGGAGCCAGGGCAGAGCCACGATCCCCTACATGCATGCCCCTGCCCAGAGCGTGCAGGCTACAGATCTCAGCTCTGCCCTGCCTCCAGAGCAAGCTGCCCCTGTCCCACATTCCCAGAAGCTCTGGAACAAACCTCTGCGCTGCTCTGCTGCATGCGCGGCCGGTACAGCTGAGGCTGGGGTCTTCAGGGAGACTGGCACAAGCCATGCAGGCAGAGGTGGCTGGGAAATGGAATCCCCGGCTGACCAGATCCGGCCTGCGGGCCACATGTTCCCCATCCCTGACTTAAAGACTAGAGAGTGGAGAAAACAAGAGATGTAAGTTCTAGTAATCATGGTAAGTGTTAAGGGGCAAGAGTTTTCAGACAAGATAAACAAACAAGGAATGTTTAGTAACATAGCCAAAAGTAATTAGTAAGGACACCTCTCTGCTCAAGGATTTAAATGTTGAGTTAGACAATGAGCTGAGTTGTTGAATTTTAGGGATGCAAGGACCTCTAGAGTCATGAAGTCCCACCATATCTACAAATGCAGGATGTGTTCTTCTTAAACTTTCCCAAATAGATGCCTCTCATTTAATCTGTTTTTGAAAACCTCCAAAGGAAGGAGAGTGAGTAACACAAAATAATAAAACTGCTGTATCCCAAATTTACACCCCTCTATTTATTGAATTCTTCCAGTATAGACAATACAGTAATACCTTATATATGATTTTTCTTACAGTGTAAATGAAGGCAAAAAATGAAAGAACTACTATGCAAATAACTTTTTCATAACTATTTATATATGATATTGCCACCCTTTATCAAATCTGCAAAAAGCTTTTACACTATCTAGTTCTTCTTACATTATTTTATTTTTGTTTTCATTGTTACTGACTTGTAATATATTTTAGTACTCTCAACTGTGGTCTAGACGTGCATTTGAACCTCCTCAAGCTGAGTAAATGCTCTTATCTTTGGGCCAGTGGGGCCAGCCTCTTTTGGCAGGCATGCTACACATTAGCACTTGCAGCTTCCCGGGGTCGCATTCTGATCCCTTTCTCTTACCTGATCTGCTGCTTAGCTTTCTGCTCCCTGCCTTGTACTCCCCTGACCCAGCTGCTGCCTGCTTTCTTCTTCCTATCCTGTGATCCCTGCCAGATCTGATACTCAGCTTTCTGGTCCCTGCCCTATCTGCCACTGTGCTGTCTGTCCCCCCCACCCAGTCTGCCACATTCCACACACAAAGTCTGTCCATGCAACTTGTGTCTTCCCTGCTCTAGGCTGTTATATAAAAGGCAGGTAGCAGTGACACCATCCATTTATGTGGCCACTATGTTCTGTGCTGCATTCAAGACTCAGTACAAGGTTCATGCTTAGAGCATCCCACCTGGATCAGGCCCTTAAGGGAATTTAGGTGGAGATCCGTAGTTTGCCAGTTGTAAATACACGTAAGTACGAGACACATGCTGGTGTGCTCGGCTGTGTCATGATGGCTGCAATTCTGGACATGCAAAGAAGCTGAACTCTAATTTAAACTTAGGGAATTTTACAGGTGAAAACTCTGAGCGTGGACAGACGTAATAGTTGAAATGTTCCCAAATGTAACAAGTTTGGAAATGTTTAAAAATCATAACATACTTCAAAATAAGCCATGAATGCATGCACAGCATGCTCTGGAGCCAGGATATGCATTAGAGGGCTGGGCAGTCTGCAGTTTTACTTTCCCCTCCCTCCCCCAGGCAGAAACAGCAAGGGTGGATTGTCTATACACCTCTGCAGCCCCCATCTACTCAGGGCTACAGCTCTACTTTCCCTACCCCACAACTTCCATGACAGGCAGACATGGGGTCTCCAGTCTCCCAATTCTTGGGAGGGATTACTGACACTGACCTGTTCTTCCTCTGACACTAACCTGTGTGCCAGGAAATCCTTTGCTTCAGGGCTTTTGCCAGTCACTTGTAGGGATCAGGAAGAATTTTTTTCAATGTCAATAAATTATTGGTACCTGCTTTTACTTTTTTCTTTTCTTTGCTTTTTACTCTCCTCTAAAACAGTGTTTCTCAACCCATGAGTCGTGAAACAAAAGTCGGTCGCAAAAATATATGAAAGGGTTACAAACAAATGTAAAAAATGGATTCTCCTTTAAAGGAGAAAAATGCAGAAAACCGTGGCCTTTCCCTTGCAGGCTGACAGAGTTCCAACCTGCCAGGGGCTGCTTGGTTCACTGCCTCCTGCCACCCTTGTGGCCTCACAGTGGGGGGGCAGTGGGTTGGCAATGAGGGGCACTGGGTCAGGACTGACCACCGATATTTACAAATGGGTCCTGGTACAAAATAGTTTGAGAACTGCTGCTCTGAAACACTGGACATGAGCTACAGTTAGAGGTGGAAATGGAACATGCTGGTATTCTTAATGGTGCTTAGAAGCATTACAGGTGTCTGTCTGGAAGGTCTAGCTCATACACAGAGAGTCAAACTAACTAATAGATTTGAGCTCTGGAAGGAGGTCAGGGTGGCAGGGACCACTGGGAATATTTTGCCGCATTCTTCAGTTCAGGACATGATTCTCTTTTAGGATCATGTGAGCAGGTTTTAACTTAGTTTCCTTTCATTGCAGGCATTGTGGTGTCCTTCTCAAGCCAATTTGTCTTACGAGTCCTTGGACAAATAATCACCTGCAAATACAGAGGATTGAGCTAAATTGCCCCAGGACCCACTTCCACTATTGTGTTCTGATATAGTAAGCAAAACCAAAATGAGAAAGTGGACGGCTTTGTTAATACAGAAGCTGCTGTTATTTTACAGATTTTTCTACTTTCTTCTTAGACTGAACAGCTCTTTGTAATTCAATGAGTCTATCATGTTCTATAATGATTTTAGGAGTTAGGTATTTCCAAATGCTGCTTGTTGTTTGTTCATCATTTGAAGTGGAAAGAATAGTTCTTTGCTTTCCTTGCATCTAATTGTTTTTTCATATTTGATGGAAGCTACAAAAGAAGCTACTAAAGAGAGAAATGTTACCACGTCAGCAGCATTTGTATGTAGGTTCCAGTCTGTGATTTCTGCCTATTCGAATTTCTTCATATTTGCAACAAATACATAGTTTAGGAAACTTTAGTTCCATTCCTAAAATTTGTTATAATAGTCAATTATTAGATGTTTGTCCTAGCAATGTCACTGTTTGCAGGCCTTTTCACAAGAGAAGTCTGATGTGATTTATTGGATGCCTAACATAATAGGCATGCAGTGAATCAACACATTAAATCAACTTTAACACACTTACCTGTTTAAATATATAAACTAAAGCACCTTTTAAAAATTCATTTTAGAAGTTCCTAGAGAACAAGGGCATTTATTTAGGTGAACATCATGCCTATGTTATAGTAACATAGGCAACATCCAGACAAGCGCAGACATTTGGTTCCCTGGGGACAAGTAGCAGTGGTGCACCTTGCACCGCAGCTACTTGTCCCTGGGGAACGTCTGTGCCACGCACACTTTGGCCTGTGACAAGTTACCATGGGAGTCGTAGGAGAGGCTGGGACCAGCACTGGGCTGGCCCCAGCAGCCTTACCTGGGGTCCTGGGTGTTGGTACTGGATTTGGACCCAGCCCCTATACCTTTGTTCTGGGAGAGCACAACCCTTAGACCAGGAGTGGGCAAAATGTGGCCTGGGGGCCAGATGCGGCCCACCAGGCCATTCTATCCGGCCTATGGGGCCCCTAAAAAATTTAGAAAATTTATATTAATCTGCCCTGGGCTACCTGTCATGCGGCCCTCAATGGCTTGCCAAAACACAGTAAGCGGCCCTCTGCCCAAAATAATTGCCCAACACCTGCCAGTTGATAATAGTCTTGTTTATTGATACAGAGTGATGACAAACAAGCAATAGTATAAGTAATCAAACAATTCTATGTCTACGAATCCTAGGGCTGTCATCAGAGTCAAAGTACATTGGGTCAGGACTCAGGCTCCCCTCTGAGTCTCTCTCTCTTAGGTGTCAGCAGTCTGGAGATGGGATGTTGAGGCCCACAGTCCCCGCCCCCCCCCCAAGTGGGGTCCATGAGATGGGCTACTGGCATGCCCTCAGTCCATGGTGGCCTTGGGGACCCTTCCCAAGGGATGGGGATGGAGATGGGGACCCCACTCAAGGAAGAAAAGGAGGGTCAGGGAGGGATGGAACTAAGGGAGGGACCAGGAGGAAGAGAGAGGGACAGGGAGGGACCCTTTGTTAATCTCAAGTCTCTGCTTTTGTATTTTCCTTCCCTCTTGATGATTCCTGATGACTCTTCATTCGCGGCTGTCTTTGGTTGGTTGTCTCTCTGTGGTCACATATCCATATAGCCTTCTGGGCCTTCTCCTAATTTGGTCTGTTCCCCCAAAACTGGGACTCAACCCCCCTGCTGCTTTGGGGCCTTGTAGCTGGTGTCACTTATCTTGTGTTATGGGACAATATAATACATACTTCCTTGGTTCCCAGGGTGTGTGTCCTTGTTGTGCTAGACAACCTGTCTGCCTTGAAGGCTGTGATCTCATGTTATGGCACGCCCCCTCAATTCTCAGGCTGTGTCCATTCATTGGCCTTGTTATGCTAGACCACCTGTCTGCTTCCAGGGCTATATGGAACTCTGTGTGTGAAACCTAGGCTCTTAGAAATCAATTAACCCTGCTGCCCATTTTGAACCCTTATAATTCATATATTTACACCTTTAAATGCCATTTTCAAGCCAATACGGGGGGCCTCCCAGGGCTGTAGCAGCAATGATCCTGCTGGGCAGAGCCTGGCTGCCAGCCTCAGTGTGGCTCTGGGTGGCCTGGCTCCACTTTTCAGTGGTGCATGCTGCCTGTGCATGCACTGCTCCTTTTTTTCCACAGGTTTTTTGACCCCTAGATATCCGAGGGTCAAAAAACCAATGGGAGAAAAAAAGGGAGCAGTGCACTCAATGGGCAACATGCCCTTGAAACGCGGAGAACACCTGACTGTGTGGTATGTGGCGCTGCAGACGTGCTTGTGACGCCACATACTACATGGCCTCACTTGGATGGATGCGCCTGTAGTGTTTAACTTTTGGACTTGGAATTCTCATATAATTCAGCACATTTTTAAAGTGAAAGCTATTCATGAACAAACTGAAATATAGCATAGCTTGTGAAAAATGGGAATACAGAACATTACTCAATACATGCAGCAATTTTTTTACCCTAAATAATTAAATTATAGTAAGCAGGAAACTCCAATCTTACTCTATTCATTTATCCATCGTTGTTACATATTGAAGTTTTAATATTATTAATACATTTTCTGAAAATATGAAGTGATGTCTGGGATTTCAGTATTTGAGAGGAAGCTCAAGAAGCATAGATTACTTTTGACCTAATAGCTGTAAACTTGATAGTATAGAAATAGATAACTTGGAATTTGGCCTATACAAATTTATTTTATCAGACTGTCAGTGGAATGGAATAACCACTTTATCCTGTTAATCATAAGAAGCACATTAAATATATTCTAAAGAGAAAAATACCTTTCCTCATTTTTAATTAAACAAATGAACAAACCAAGATAAAACAATATTAAAGTTGCAAAAGTAATCATTCAAAAGTTATAGAATGACAGAATTAGGGTTAACTGTACAGGGCCTAGGTATCCCCAGTTAGGCTTTAGTGTGGAGGTGAGAGAACAAATCCACGCTCTTCCACACTTCCAAAATACCTGATAAGACTATCAGACTACCCCAAAATATACTTTCTTCAGAAACCTCTAGCTGTGTCTGGGTGTCCTCTCAGTTTCCCATATATATCTGAAGAGAGAACCAAGGTTCTAAAGGCCACTAGATACAAAAAAGTTTCTGCTGGAAGGCCTCTACCCCAAATTTCATAGGAATGAAGGGGCAAGGTGTGGGGGCAGTCTGTGATAGTGCAGACCTGTTTACTGCCATACACCAGACATGACAGATTCCCCAAAAACTAGCATGAGTCAATTGTCTCCCTATACTCAAATGTGAAAAACTGCCTGAGGAAGCTCCCAGCTACTGATCTATATCATTCTTATGTGTGAAAAGTAATGTGGAGTTCTTCTGGGTCAGCTCTCAACCCTCATCAAGAGTATACCCTGCCCAGAAAAGAGGTTAGCTTCAGGCCTAGCCATTGTTACTACAGTCAAATTCTACTTCATACAAACCATAATAAGGCAGACTTCCAAAGAAAACAGAAGATTGCAATAGTGATGGTTAACTTCTTTTCCATTTATGATACAATATAGAGGTACAGATACCTCAGTATAGAGGTACAGATACCTGTTGCTTAATCTTTCCAGAGTCATCAAGGGCTGTTCTACCTTAAAGCTTTTTTCCTTCCTTACAGGCGTGGAGTATTGTGCTTTTCTTTGGTCTGGCAGCATTCAAACTAATTGTTTAGATGCTACAATGTTCACCTTAATTAGAATTCTTAAATCAACACTTGTTAACTTGCAACTCTGTTCCTATCTAATGTTCAGAGATGCAGAAATGTGCCTCTGGAACAGGGGTGGGCAAAATATAGCCCACAGGCTGGAGCTGGCCCACAGAGGGACTTTGTCCAGCCAATAGTAGGTCTCTCAGTCTGGCCTGGCCCAGGCGCCATTTGGCCCGTGGCACATCCTGTTGTTCCCTGGGCATGCAGTGGGGCTGCAGCTGGAATGCAGCTCAGGCAGTGGTGGCTCCTTCCAGCTGCTGCCGTTGCTGGTCCCAGCCCCGTAGTGCTGGTGGGGACCTACATGCGTGGCCCTGACCCTGCCTGCCCTGCACCTGCACTCCACTCACTTGCCCACACTGAGTAGCAGCAGCAGCTGGACAGAAGTTGCTACTCAGCACAAGGTGGGGAAAAGTAGCCCCTCACCAGTGCCACTCCTCTTCTTGCTGCAGCTCCTCTGCGCTGCCACTGCTGCCCCACTGGGTGGCCCAGACTTGGCAGTGATGGTGGCAGAGAGGAGCCACAGGGCAGCCCAGGTGTGGTCTCTGAGTGGCTGCAGCAAAAAGGGCCTGGCAGCATTGAGAGAGAAGGGCTGATTTTCCCCCACATTGAGCGGGAGCTTCTGCCCAGCCACTGCTGCTGCCAAGTGTGGGTGAGCAGTTTGGAGCAGGCATGGGGCTGCTCCACTCCAGCTGGGGTGGGTCTAAAGTGGGTGTTGGATGGTTCAGGGTTGGGGCTGGGGCTGTGTGCACTGTTGGCAGTGGCAGGGAGGAGCCGCAAGGTGCATGAGCTCCCAGCTGTTGCGGTTGGGGGTAGGGAGGTGCTGACCAGCCCACAGCATATCCCCAGAACTGCCTATGTGGCCCACTAGCTGAAATAATTGCCTACCCCTGCTCTAGAAGCTATCAAAATCTTGTCTGAAGTCTTAAAAACCATTCTTGGATTAAGTGTATACTTTTGTATAATCTGGTCACACATTGGAGTGCAATTTGAGATGACAAGCAATTTGTTGCTGAGACCTCAAGGAAACTTACTGGATTTTCAGCCAGATTTCAACTTCCAATAAAGTAGCCAGAAGACACCTATGCCTCTACCTTTCAAGAGACAATTTTTAAGCTAAGAATATTTTAACCTTTGTTTTGGAAAGTGGGGGAATTGGGTGACTGAGATCTAGAAGCTGGGTCTCCCAGTCTTTGAGAAAGTGTGCTAACAACTAGGCTAGTGAGCTCAAAGATGAGAATATTCTCCTTCTCTTCCTCCTTCATTGCTTGTAGTTGTTGTTTTTTCTTCTGGTCACAGTTTTGGACACTTGCATGTGGTTATGGATCTATGTGGGTGACCCTATTCCATCACAGTGTATAAGTGTCTATAGCAGAGCCTTTTGAGTATGTAAAGAAAGACAAGCATATCAAGGAAGGACAAGCAAGGCTATACAGGTGGAAATAGTAAGAAAATTTCATGTAGGTGCCAAAAATGCCATTTGTCTCGCCACATTTGGATGTATAAAAATGAAATAGGGTTTGATCCGATATGTTTTAAAATAAGTCTGGAGGCTCTCCTGCTAAAAGACTTCATAAATAACTAGACAGAAGAGATGACTCTGCATCAAACATATCACAGTGTAGAGCATTATTGCCCCCCAAAACAGTTTGCATTTAAAATGGAAAGATGAGGAAAAATGAGAAAAAATTTAGTTCTGTTTAGTGTTTTTCATGACATTTACCAAATATCTCATGTAATAAAACCAAAATGAAGCCTTTAAACTTTAATCATGGAGCTGTCTTGTAAAAAGTGTGACTGCATTGCTGCAACTTTTGCTTTCCTCCTCTTTGCATACATTATGCATTTTGATTTCTAGCATAAACAATTTGCCTAAACATGCAAAAATTGTTTTAAGTTATCAGTATAAAGTATGGTAACAAAGGGCTTCTGTTGGTAGGAAATCATGATGGTAAGTAAGTTATGTGCACAAAAAATATTTTAACTGGGTATTTTGAAAACTACAGTAATAACATACTCCAAAGATCAAAACATATGAAAGCTGAAATTCATGACAGCTGACATCCAGAGGAGCAAATTAATATATAAAACACAGATGATTCCTTGCTATCCATCTACATTAAATTGTAATACTATGTTATATTTTATGAAGCTATTTTTCTATACTGGACAATAATCACTTGACCCAGGATTATTTCCCATTTTCCTTCATCCCCTTGAATATAAACTAGCAAAAGTAGAGAAAAACCTGTTACCTTGAGTCTTAGTCCAGATAATTAATCAAAATACACTGTACTTCAAAAGATATTGAAATTATTCTACTTATATTTAGTATTAAATTCTGTAACAGCTGGTGTTACTATTTATTGACCAACATGGTTCCCTGACTACTTTTCCAAAGGGTTGTTAACAGGAGCATGTTGATAAACTTTAGTCTATGTCTTGGTGTACAGAATACCATAAACCATATGGTTTAAATTATTAATTGTTTATCTTATTCTTTGAAATGATATTTGCCTAAATTAGTTCCATGTGGTTTAAAATATAATAAATATACTTTGAGTTTAAAATTGTTGGATGTAAGAATATAAAGTTGTATGATGTAAGACTATAAAAATGTATGTCATAGATGGTAAATATATCTGGCACACCAAAATGTATATTCCTATTCCAGTTTTACATAGAATTGACTGCTGACTAAAAATGTCCCATTTACATTTCCAAATGTTACATAGAATTATATAGCTTGATATTTCATTTTAAATTCTGTGTATGAAACAGATTTACAAATGACCTTATAAATAGTAAGTGCAAAGGTTCCCAAGTAAATATAATATTAATATTCTATTTAATATCAGCACTATATTCACTTAATAATATCATATTAATGTGTCGATCAAGTCTTCCTCTTCTTGTTGTGTACTTATCCTGTTTGTAGCGCAGAATCATTTAGCTGCCACTGAATAAAAAACTAGTCCATAGCTTAATGTACAATAATTATCTCTGATAGATTTTAAGACAAATATACTGTAAGCTTCTAGAACTAACCTCTGTCAGCTTTTCTTGTTCAGCTGTCAGCTGCTGCTTGGATAACACTATGGAACTAAGCTAAATGTAGGGGGGAAAGGAAATATTCCACCTTCACATAAAAAAAGCCTCAGAGCAGTGGTTCTCAACCTATTTATATTTGAGACACCCCTTAGAAAATGCTAATTCTTAGTTTTCACTGATTTATGACTACAGAAAAAAAAATAATAGAACAATTCTTCTGTTGCAAAGAACACATAAAATCCCCTACCAGGTCAAAATGGTGTTTATGTTATGGATGCCTATTTGAAAATTCTAGATTTATCTTGCGAATCATGTTTGGGCACATAACAGTGCTGACATTTCATGGCACCCCATGACACCCTTGAATAGATCTCAAAGCACCCCAGGGTTCCATGGCACTCTGGTTAAGAGTCACTGTCCTGGGGTATCTTAGCCTATACTAACCAACATAGACTTTAAGCATGCATGCACTTATACCAGGTGAAACATTAAGAAACTAGAAAGCTGAAAAATAGTCTTCTCTACAGAGCTTTCTAAGACAGGCTAAATAGGGAAGGTATGTTCTAATGACTCGGGACCTACCCAAATCAGGAAGGCAGGCATTCAGCTGCCATTTTTGCAGGTTTATCACCTCCCCCATGCCTCTAATTGGCCAAGAGGTTGTGGTGGCCCACCCCTTATTGCTGATTGGTTGAGGGGGCTTTGTGTCATGCAGACCCTCCCATCACTGCTAATTGGCCAAGAGGGCTGTCTATCATGTGGCCCCACCCCTCATCACTGACTGGCCACCCCTCATAACAAGACCAACAATAGGGGGGTAGCTGCCATCTTGACAGCTCCCCTTTGCACCTGTGTCACCTCTCCCTCAGAGGGCTGCAAAGCTGGGCTGCAGTGGTCATGAGGCCTGCTTACACCCCAGGGAATTATGCAATTTTACACCCATGTAATTTTGTGTATAAAATGTATGACTGCACATAATCATATAATACTTCATAGTTCTCCAGAGTGTAGCTGGTGAGTGGAGAGGGGAGCTCCTGCATACAGGATGAGGGTGTGGGGTTTGTGGCTGGGTGTGGACCACAAGCCCCTCCCCCATGGTGCACAGCCCCTTCTGCTGGTGGCAGCAGCCACAGCAGGCAGTGGGCCCTTGAGGCGTTCATGGCCACGGCAGGCACAGCCCCCCAGCAACACATAGTTTCATAGTTTCATAATTTCTAGGGTCGGAAGGGACCTGAGCAGATCATCTAGTCCGACCCCCTGCCATGGCAGGAAAGAGCACTAGGGTCAAACGACCCCAGCAAGGTGGTCATCCAACCTCCTCTTAAAAACCCCCAGGGTGAGAGCCTGCACCACCTCACTTGGAAGCTGGTTCCAGACCCTAGCCGCCCTGACCATGAAGTAGCGCCTCCTGATGTCCAACTTAAACCTTCCCTCCACCAGCTTGTGACCGTTATTCCTGGTCACTCCTTGCGGCGCTCGGGGGAGCAGAGACTCCCCCAGCGCCTGCTGATCCCCCCCTAACCAGTTTATAACAGGCCACAAGATCCCCCCTCAGCCTTCTCTTTTGAAGGCTGAACAGGTTCAGGTCCCACAACCTTTCCTCATAGGACCTACCCTGCTGTCCCTTGATCATACGAGTGGCCCTCCTCTGGACCCTCTC
>NW_017729032.1:42077681-42080523 GCF_001723915.1 Gavialis gangeticus
GATGTTTTTAGTGAGCCATGGAGGCTTATATGCTCTCCTGCCCCCTTTGACCCTCCTGGGGATTACCTTCCTCTGGGCTTGGAGGATCGTCTCCTTAAGGAGCGACCACTCCCCTTGGACACCCAGCTCCCCTCCCCTCTGAGTCTTCAGCGCTTCTCCAACTATCCTCCTTAGCTCGTTGAAGTTCGCCCTCCTAAAATCTAGGGCCACCACCTGACTGCTTGCCTTTGCTACCTTGCGCTGAATGGTGAATTCTAGCAGGCAGTGGTCACTGTCGCCCAGGGGGTCAAGCACCCGCAGCCCCCTCACCAGGTCGTCACCCGTGGCCAACACCAAGTCCAACAAGGCATCCCCCGTGGTGGGAACACTTCAGCTGAGTCCTGGGGGCTGCACGTGGTGGCACAGAGCTGACCTGGCCCATGAGCATGCCCCTTCAGGTCAGGCTGGGCTGGCTATTTGCCAGCATGCCGGGTTCATGGCACTGCAGGTGGGAGCTGTGTGCCATCAGGCAAAGCTGGGCCAGCTCCATGCCTCCATGTGGAGCTTCCAGCACTCCAGTGGGATCACAGATCCACATGTGGAGGTATGGAGCCCACCTGGCCCAATGGTGCCTGGACCAGGAGCCATGAGGAACCACACATGGAGGCACAGAGCCAGCCCAGCCTGGCTCAGCCCAAAGGCATGCAGCTTCTGTCTACAGTGCCATAAGCCCAGATGCCTGCACGGAACCAGCTCGGTCTGGTGTGAAGGCATGTGCCAGCAGGCTGGGCCTGTTCATGCTGCCATGAACCATGTGCCACCTCAGGACTCAGCCAGAGCTGCACATCACCAGGGGGCTCTGCCTGCTGCAGTCATGAGCACCCCGAGGGCCCACTACCTGCTGCTCCTGCTGCTGCTGCCAGTGACAGGGGCTGTGCGTAAGGGAGGTGCATGTGGTAGGGAGCCTACACCCACTCACAAACCCTAAACGCACCCACACACACCCTCATAAACTCCACTCACTCCCAAACCCACCCCCTTACAAACCCCACACCCTCCCACACCTGCACAAACCCCACCCCACAAATTCCCCCTACGCATACCCCACCCACCTCCAAACCACACCCTACACCCTTGCCACACACAATATAAAAGAGTCTGACTATTTTAAGCTATTATGCAACTACCTGTATATGCATTACCAAAAGGCACACACCATATTTCACAGTATATATGTCAGGTTTTGAAGCCCAGTTTTTGGGGCTTAAAAATCCAGTTTGACTTATACACCATGCCACATCAAAATATCGGGCAAGGGGCTGGGCTTGGCACTTCGCTGGTGCAGTCCCATCCCCTGTGAGTGGCGCTGCCTGGGCTGCACAGGCATTGAGCACAGAGGAAGGGGCCACACCACCTGATTGCTGAGCTTGGCCCCATGCCCTGCGAGCAATGCTGGACTCAGTGCTCAGCAGTGCCACTCACAACAGACAGGGGCAGACTTGGCACTTGGCTTGCATGGCCTCATCTTTTGAGAGCCTGGCACTGCTTCCAGGGGATGGGGATGGGGATGGGGATGGGGATGGGCTCGGGCTGGGCCAGGCTCCCTTCAGTGATATTGGTGATAAAACACATACATTTTTCTTCCTTTTTTGAGTGTGGCATAAATATAATCTTTGAATGTTTTCAAGAGTTATAGTTATTTTGAACTAAAAAGGTAAACAGAAGATGTGTTAAGTGATGAATGAGATCAAGACTAGTGTATAAAGGATTGACATGATAGCTTGTTCAATGAATGACAGAAAGGCTTTATTTATTACAAGTATTCACTGTTAAATAAACCTAAAGCAAAGCAAAGTCCAGTATGTTTAGCCAGAAAAGTCATAGTTTCTCACCAATACAGGCAAAAGAAGTGGTCTTGGTCTCTCCAGCTTTTCAAGGTGTGGATCCATTCACCAGACAATCACCTGGGTGCAGTAGCAGTTATTGACAGAGTGATTTCTCATTCTTGAAGCACACCCTGTTAGCCATTTCATTCCTCTTTTTTACCCTTTAGCTCAGCATCTTGAAAGCATTCTCATAGTTGTGTAAATCAAGAGAGAATCCCAAGCAATAATTAACACAAACTGTTCATTACTGGTTATCAGAAAGTCCCAGTTTTGATTGAATTACCTTCCTCAGTAAGAAGAGGTTATCCATTTTTACTAAGTTGGAACATATCAAGTAATTGATTAACAACCAAGAAAATCACAAGATTTTTGAGCAGTTGTTCTTGGAAAATCAAGGGAACCACTGAGGCAAAAACAAAACACCTAACAAAGCCCATATGGAGAATCAAAGAATCATAGAAAATTAGAGTTAGAAGAGACCTTGGGAGGTCATCTAGTCCAGCCCCTGCTCAAAGCAGAACCATTTCCAACTAGATCATCTCAGCCAAAGCTTTATCTAGCTGGTTCTTGAAAACCTCCAAGGATGGAGCTTCCGCCACCTCTCTGGGTAACCTGTTCCAGTGCTTTACTACCCTCCTAGTGAGAAAATTCTTCCTAGTATTTAACTTAAAGTTCCCTTGCTGCAACTTGAGACCATTGTTCCTTGTTCTGTCATCTACTACCACTGCCATCCCATCCTCTTTCAAACCCCCATTCAGTAGTTGAAGGCTGCTATTAAGTCCCCTAAGTCTCCTCTTCTCTAGACTAAATAAGACCAGTTCACTCAGTCCTTGCTCACAAGTCATGTCCTCCAGTCCCCTCATTATTTTTGTTGCCCTCCACTGGACTCTCTTCAATTTGTTCAAATCCTTTCTATATTAGGGGACCCAAAACTAAACACAGTACTCCAGAAGTGGCCTCACCAGTGCTGAATAGAG
>NW_017729032.1:42080933-42085376 GCF_001723915.1 Gavialis gangeticus
AGGGCATTCCACTTGATACCAGCTGCCAACTAGACATTGAGGAATTGATTACTACTCTCTGAACCTGATGCTCCAGCCAGTCTTCTATGTACCTTACAATCCATTCATCTAGCCCATACTTCCTTAACTTGCCTGTGCAAATGTTGTTGGAGACCGTACCAAAAGCCTTGCTAAAATCAAGGTACACCACATCCACTGGTCTCCCTGCATCCATAGAGCCAGTCATCTCATCATAGAAAGCAATCAAATTGGTTAGGCATGACTTGCGCTTGGTGAATCCATGTGGACTGTTCCTAATCACCTTCTTCTCATCCAGGTGCTTAGAAATGGGTTCCTTGAGGATCTGCTCTATGATTTTGCCAGGGACTGAAGTGAGGCTGATTGGTCTGTAGTTCCCTGGATCCTCCTTTTTCCCTTGCTTAAATATGGGCATTATCCTCCTTTTTCCCTTTCTAAATATGGGCACTATGCCCTTTTCCAATCTTCTGTGACCTCTCCTGATTGTCATGAGTTTTTAAAGATGATGGCCAGTGTCTCTGCAGTCACATCAGACAACTCCCACAGATGCCACAGATTTAAGTCCCACATCCTCCTGGGCTAGGGACAGAAATTACACATAAACTGGTATAATTTATCAGAAACTGATCTAAATGTGTAAAACAACAGAAGTTCAGTACACATAAACTGCTTTCAAAATGGCAGGAATTGATTTAAGATAAACTTGGATGCATGTAATATCAGACTTAACTGATCTAGGTTAAATCGGTTTATTGAACTTCTGTCCCAGATCTCCTCCAGATTCAAGTTAACTCATAGTCCCCCAGCACCCCAGGATGCTTTGCACCTGACTCCCTCCCCAGCAGGATGGGTGGGCTTGCCCAAACTGTCTGCTCCAGGTGAGCAGGGAGGTGTGCTCTACCATCCCCCAGTTTCTGGCCTGGGACACTGCAGGCATGTGGCTGCATTTCCAGAATCAAAAGTGAATGTTCACTTGCTTATCAGTTCAATCTCCACAGTTTAGATTAACCAGCAAAGATTGAATGGATTCAACCTAAGTAGTTTTGACTGTCTGTACTTAGCCCTAGTGCCATTCTAATCCCTTTCTCCTGCCTGACCTGTTGCTCTGCAGGAAGCAGAGTTCAGTGCTCCCTCCTCAAACTACTGCTGCTCACACACGACCCATGCCATGCCATTTGGGGAATATGTGCTGCGTGTTGTCCACTGTTGAGTTACAGTATTTTTGTTGTGTAATGCTATTTCTTAATGATGTGAAAATTATGTTATGGTTCAGATAAATATTTTAAGACTTTTTTATGGAATATTATGAAGAAAAGAAGGAAAGTTGATATTGTATGTAGAATGCCTAATAAAGATAACGGTTCAAACAGCAGGTATGCTAAAACAACTGCACATTATTTATACCAAAAGATAAAATATAACATTAATTTGAATAGTAAAATGAGGTATTATAAAAACATTTTTAGGTGTGACTTCACAAGTTTTATCCAATTGGCATTATTTGCTTTTAGAATAACATTTTGATATTTCATTGATGTTTCTTTTAAAAAATATATTTTAAAAAGAAAAAATTATTAATATAATTAACCATTCTCTGTTTTTTTTCTTCTGTAGCAAATGGTACGTGAACAATATACCACAACAACACCAGGCACTAGCCTAGAGAGGCCAAAGAACCAATATGTCTACAAAATAGGCATTTATGGATGGAGAAAGCGTTGCCTTTACCTGTTTGTCCTCCTCCTGCTTATCATCCTTGTTGTGAATTTTTCGTTGACAATTTGGATTCTTAAAGTGATGTGGTTTTCTCCAGTAAGTACCCTTGTTAGGTTTCTGTCCTCTTTCTAGTTCCTATTTAAAGTATACTTCCTTGCTTGCCTTATCCTCTTGCCTATTTCATATGCATGTCAGCTTCTTCTTACATAATGCCTTCATACCGCATTAATAAGCATTTCCAGTTCTCTTCCAAAAAGATACATAACAACCATATTTTACCATGTTAAAACACTTCAAATTCTTTTTTTCATCATAGTCTGTAAAGGAAATTGAAGTTATTAGTGATACCTTATATTTGCAGTTGTGGCAAAAAGTTCTGACATTTTATTTTACTATGGCCTCCAAGTTTATATTCTACCATGTACTGTGTTTTATCTACTTTATTTATACACCCAGATGCCTTTACTGTTAAAATGTTGCTGTTACTAGTTCAGCTTCATCTCCTAGCTTCATGCAAACTCTAATTTTAATCACCTAATTCTCACAGTCTAAGACTTGAAGTTGATTTAGCTAATTAAAGCTCAAAGATAAGTAATACTGCTTTAAGTTTTAGGCTAAAAAAATTACATTGCTCAACGAAGAAATTAAGTTTTTCACTACAATATATATTTTAATATGTATTGTGTAATTTCTCTTACAGTAGTTTAAAGTGTAATTTATATTGTCTGCAAGATGAAGCTTTACATGGAATTCAATAAAATGCCTCAGTGAATATCAAAGCTAAGTAAATTTTTTCCCTGTGCGCAGTCTGCAATACATGGATGATTTGAAAATACTTTTTACATGAAAAAGAATAACAACAAATTCTTACAGCTCTGCCTCTGCGATTTGGAAAAGTGTGTTATATTAAGGTTCCCATAATCTATCTGTATTATGCCCCTGCCACTAAAAGGAGGACATCTAATCTTCATAGGGATATCTCTATACTAGCTCTGCTTTGTTTTGCTACAAGCAGGTGAATTTTAAGTGCCACTTTCTTGATGAGATTATTACTGCTTAGATTTCCATCAAGCTTTTTCCTCCCCTTAAATTCTTTTCAATACTCTTACTGTCACATGTAATATAGGTTCACATTTAATTTTCTATTATACAATTTATATGGAAGATGTGCACTTTATAACTGCACATCATGAATCACAGAGAATGTAAGTTGATAATATTTTCTTTATGTGGTTTAGATTAACAGTGAAAATTGGGTCCTCTACATTTTCTTTCCTTTGGTTTGGTTCCTTGTGTGGATGACTGGTAGCTTGTCTTCTTTGATATAAATCAGGTGGCAAAAATAAAATAAAAATCATCTAATTGTCCTCCTCCAGGAATTCAGTCTGTAGGAATCCCATATTCTTCCAGTTTATTCATGAAAAAGACATCAAAAGGCTGAGATACACCATCTTTAAGCCCTGGTAGCAGTAGCAACAGCCAGCAGGATGGGCAAATCAGGTTGTTTTTTTCAGGAGACTGTACTGTTAGGCAGTTCCCTGTTGAAGGGACCATGTACCTGAAAAGTCATTTTTCATTTTCAGTAGTTACTTGTAAGAAGTAATTAAGTTCATTATGGAACCAGATAGGGACAGCCAACCAAAACACAGGCATGTATCACCACTCTAAATGAAAGCATACATGAAGCCATACAGAAATGTAAAGCATATGGATGTAGGGGTCTTTAATATATATTATTTCAGTAGAAGTACATATATAAAAATCTAGAAACACCAAAGAAGGCAACAATGAAACCACATTCTCCCACTTTGTCCTCAAACACAACTATTTCAGATTTGGAAATTCCCATTACCTAGAAAGGAATAGCATAGCTATGGGCAGATGTGTGGCCTCCCAATGTGGCTGTATATTTATGAGATAACTTGAAGTCCACTTCTTCCACAGGTACCCTCTCATCCCCATGATATATCTAAGGTACCCAATGCATCTTCATCATATGATACATGGGAAGGAATCTCTACAGAAATTTCACTAGAAATTTAACACCTTCATTTCTCCATCAAACTAACTCTTCAATCCACCCAGCAAATTAATTTACTAGACACCATGTTGCAGATTTGCAACAGCCACACGGCCACCAAACTGTCAGAAACTCACCAATTGCCATAGCTATCTTCATAGCACCTGCTTTCATCTTAAGCATACCACTAAATCCGTTGTCTACAGCCAAGCTCTACATTATAACTGAATCTGCTCTGATCCCACCAACCAGATACACACCTTAAGGATCTCAAGGAAGGGATTCCTACCATTATAATACAATCCCTGAACTGTAACCACTCAAATTACCAAAGCCAAACTCAGACTTTTCTCCAACCTGCTACAATACCAACCCCAAGACAAGGACAACAGAATACTTGTCACCTATAGTCCCCAGCTTGAACACCTTGGACACATCAATTACTTCCACCTCCCTCCCCCACCCTGAAAAAGGATGATTATATCAAGATATCTGTGAGGAGCAACCCTTTCCTGGTTGTTTCATAGTTTCATAGTTTCTAGGGTCGGAAGGGACCTGAGCAGATCATCTAGTCCGACCCCCTACCATGGCAGGAAAGAGCACTGGGGTCAAACAACCCCAGTAAGGTGGTCATCCAACCTCCTCTTAAAAACCCCCAGGGTGGGAGCCTGCACCACCTCACTTGGAAG
>NW_017729032.1:42085940-42087874 GCF_001723915.1 Gavialis gangeticus
TATCAAAAGCCTTCCTGAAGTCTAGGAAAACTATATCCACTGCCACCCCTGCATCCAATGATTTAGTGACCTGGTCGTAAAAGGCCACCAGGTTGATCTGACAGGACCTGCTGCTGATGAACCCGTGCTGGTTGCCCCTGAGCATGCAGTTCCCTGCTGGCCCCTCCTGGGGAATTCCTAACCTGTGACATGGTGGATTGAGCACTGTGCTGGGAAGTTAACAAGATATGTGTTTAAGCATCCTGTAGGTGAGGGGGACCTATAACCCAGGACTTTTCCTTTTTGGGCAAGTATCCTAACTGCTCTGCTATTAGGCCTGAAACATGGGAGGACCTTCCTTCCCCTCTGGACTTATGATCAGGTATGGGCTAGTGTGCAGTCTACTGTGCATACTTAGTCTACATGTGCAAGCTTGTATATCCACAGTACAGAGGCAGAGCAAAAAATGCCAAGGTGCATGGCTGAAAAACTGCTATTTAGGTGCACAAAGAGAAATAGAATTCTATCCTGAGAAAGGGCATTCAAATTTGGTGGTGACAGAGACAACTGCAAACTAAAAGGCTATTTCAACAAATTTAGACTTTTCCATGTATCGAAACTAAGTATTGGGGGGTCATTTTAATTCGAAGTCATTTTGGATTTGGGTAAATACAGTATGTGTCCTACTTCTCCAATGAAACCTCATTGTAACTGGGAAAGGATTCCATTCATTCAGAGTGAATGTTTTCATGTCATCTAAAACAAGGGTTCCCAAAATTTTTACGGGAACCACGGCCCAGCAGTCACAGCTGACCGCAGCCAGAATTTTTGGCCAGAAGACAGGTAAGAATACCCCCACCTGGTGGGGCGGGGAGCAAACCCTGTGCTGCTGTGGGCCCTGCGAAAGGAGCTGCAGCCTCTCCTCCCAACTCTGGGGACACCGCAGTTTGCCAGTCCACAGCCACTTCTGGTCCAGCAGCCAACCATGCTGTGGACCAGCAGCCAGCCCGCCACGGCCCAGCACCGAGCCGCAGCCCAAGGATTGAGAACGCCTGATCTAAAAGTTTACATTGTTTCTCCAATGCCATGGGAGATTTTGGATGTGCTAAAATAATTAGGATATCATTTTAAAGTACCAGTGTAGTCTTAACAGCTGGTGAAACTTCCTTCTTGTGGAATATCCTATCTTGAAATTTAAAAATGTGAAACATCATGAAATTTGAGTATCAATCCTTTTGAGAAAGATTATCATCTCTTAGCTTTAATTATACTGTTTTCAAAAGGAAATACTTATTGCCCATCAAATGCTTTTATAGTATCCATTACCAGATTAAAAAGTCATAAAATGTACTGCCAACTTTGAGTCAAATGTCAGAGTATTCTTTCATTCTGATATTTTTCAGTGTTAGTAGTTAATACATTATAAGTATATGTTTATGATGTTCAGCAATCCAGAGAACAAGGTATGGCAATTTTTCTAAACATAGTACACAATTTCTAGACAAGACTGACTTTTAGAACATTTGATAAGAAAATAGATATTGAAGCCAATTGTATACTCAAATAACTGTTCACACAATGACAATGCCAGTTTTTTTTTTAAGAACAAGCATTTCTAATAGGATGTACAGATCTTATGATGTTCCTAAAGACAGTCCAATAGCCATGTTGTATTCCTTGTAATGGAGGCACAAATCAGCCAACTGCAGGGGTTAATTCTTTATTAGGGGTACATATGAGTATTTTCTCCTTTGGAAAGTAGCTTAATGACTGTAACAGAACAAAGTATCCTATATTCAAATACTACAGTATATTGTACAGCTGTGAAAAGATGTCCAGGTGGCTGTGCGGTAGAATTCATCCCTGGAAACTTCTCCTATTTCAGCCCAAATCTGTTACAATTTTATTAAATGAAATGTTCATAGATTCATAGATTCATAGATTAAGGGTCGGAA
>NW_017729032.1:42087885-42092801 GCF_001723915.1 Gavialis gangeticus
TGAGGGCGAGTTCCTCCAGTTTGTTCCCCATGCTACGAGGATGTTACATCCTTTAGACTAACCTAACTGTAGCATACATGAACCAATTGAATGAATCATGTTGGAAAGGATAGTTGAAGAGGCTTCAGGCTTCTTGAAGAGACTAAGACTAGCAAAAGGACATAGAGGAGGATCAAAAAGGATCTTTTTTGATCTCCATTGCCTGAAACAAGTAGATGGTCAAAGCTACATGAATGTCCCAAAAGTTCCATAATTTTTTTTATCAGTGTTCTGAAGGTTAGGTTAGAAAGGAACAACTTGACCTGAAAATGAAGCACTGCTATTCTGTTTTATTCAGGTTTTTATAATACTCTCATCACGGTACTATGTGAGCACTTTCTGGTAGTGCAAAATGACTAACCTGTCATTCTCTCTTTCATCCTCATTCAGTTCATTCCCTCTTTCATCCTCTCACCTGAGGAAAAATTGTGGGTGCAGTGCTTTATGGCTTTATTTTTAACCGTAATACTCCCAAAAAAGGCAAAGATGAAGAAGTGAATCTTACAGTTAGAGCAGAGGGTACTGAGTAGAGCTGTCTGGAAGCTGAAATTCACTTAAAATGAAAAATTCTATAATTAAAGAAAAAAATTCCAGAGCAGGAAATAAAATTTTGAAATGGGAATTCCACAATTTCTGTTAAGAAAAGTTGAGAATTCCTGAAAACTGCAGGGAGTTTGGCAGTTCCAGAAGCATGGGCATCTAGGAGCTGGGATTGTAAGGGCTTTCAGGTTGCAAAGGACAGGGATCTTGGAAGTCCTGGAAAACTGGGCTGCTGAGTAACGGGGAAGCAGTCAAGCTGGGAACAATTTTCTCAGGACAAAAAAATTGTATTTTCTGGCAAAATTAATATTTTCTAGTAGAAAAAAAATACTTTTGCAAAGGCAATTTTTTCTTTGGAAAACTGTTCACACAGAAATTTCTAACCAGCTCTTGTGATGATGCTTAAGTCTGATGAACTAAGTTTGTGGGGAAAGAAAGGCATACATTCAAATGTCCAAATGAAGCCAGAAAATCTTTGTCTGTTACTGACAGGGTCTGTTGAGTCACCTTTTAGTTTAGCCATTTAATATTCAGGATGGGAAAATTCCACCCTTAAAAAACTGAATATCTTGATTGAAGGGGAACTAAACAGTGGCCTCCATGTCAGCAAGTAGCAAGATCATAAGAAACACATTTTATGTTTTCAATACAAAAGGGAAGCAGGAGAAACAGAAGAATGATGGGAAGTGGATTTTGAAACTTCTTTCTCTCATTAATGACCATAATTCAAGATGATTGTAGCAGAGCAACAGAGAGGAGCAAAGCTCTGTGCCCCTCCCTTGGCCCCATCCACACTCCACAGTACAGTGGGGATCAGAGTTTTCCATCTGCCGGGTTGGGGAGAAAACCTGTTCCCGATTGAAACCCAAAGAAGCCCTGTGGGGAGGCACTTACTGGAGGGCCAGCTGACTGGAAGTCAGCAGAGAAGCCAGTGGATTGGCAGCTTGGAGCATGTGCAGGGAACTGAAGAGCAGCTGAAGTGACCAGAACTGGTGGAGAGAGAGAAAGAATGATGGCTCCTGGCTGCAACAGTCCCAGACAGGGGTAAGAGAAGCAACAGGCTCCTGTGTTTTTGTTACTTCTATTTCTGTTGAACTCCGGTGGATGTGGGGGGAGTGAAGGGATTGTGGAGCTCCTAGCCAGTGGTGCCCTGCTTTAAACATACAGGGCAACTGAACCAGCAAGCCTAGCCAGTCCCTAAATTTGGACTGTGACTACAGTGTATGATAAACCCTTTTTGTCAGAGGATTGCATATCATAAAAGTGAACTGCTTCCTGTTACATGAAGTAAGCTGTTGTAGTGGGTTAGAAAGACAAGAGGTGGTGGCATCCAAAGGCCAATTTATGCTGGCAACCAAATCCAACTTAGATGCAGAGAACTCCAACCGCTTCAGGGAACATGGGTACCTGGTGGCAGATGTAAGAGGCCATGCTGCAAATCCTGCAGGGGCAGCAACAACAGATAAATGAGTTGCTAAAAATCTAGGGTAGAATAGGTAGCTGATGGCCCACAAGCTGCTAGTCTGGCAGCTAGCCTTAAACAAGAAGATGGTGGAAGCTTCTGGGGCACTGGGAGGAAGGATGGAAGAATTCTGCATGCCCCAGATGATCCACAGGTAGCACCTAGAGACATGCCTCAAGTTTTTTGAAAGGATGGCAACAGTAGTGGGATGGGAGAGCTAAGTGGGTCTATCACCTAGATCCCTTCTTAACAGGCAAAGCTTAGGTGGCTTATGGAGCTGTGTCTCAGGAAGAAGCCGGGAACTACCAGATGGTGAAAGCAGCAATTCTGTACTGGCAGAGAATTACAGGCTGACATTTCATGAGAGAAAGATGCCAGATGAGAAATGACCCCAAATCTTACTACAGATAATTTGGGATCTTGCATAAAAGTGGCTGGATCCCAAAAAATTGGAAGAGATACTCCACTTAGTGTTAGAACAATTTAATGGAGACCTGGAGGAAGGAACCCAACAATGGGTGCCCTCGCACAAACTGCACTCAGTGGTGGAGGCCTACACAGAAGAGGAAAAAAGTACATGGCAAGATAAGGGCACAAGGCCCTATTTGGCCATAGGCAGAGGAATAGCCGAACCTCACTTGGGCAGAACAAGCGAAGGACTGAAGGGCAGTATGGCAGGATAGATGTTATAAGTGTGGAGAGAGTGGCCACAGAGCAAGTTACTGCCCCCAGCTGAAAGGGCTACACTGGCCCTTGAAGAGACACTATATATTAATTGGGATGGCAAATAGGCTATTGAGAAGCCAGAGCAGATGCACTGTAGTTTTGTAGGGGAGGGCACCAAAGCCCACTAAGGCCTACAGTGGAAGTAAAGCTAGAAAAGCTAACACTCTTTGTGGTAGTAGACACTGATTTGCACCCAGACTGTGGTGTGAACCTTGCAATATCCTTGTGGGAAAACTGAAAGATTGTGGGCTCAGCTGCTCAACGGTTCAGTGGGTGGGAAACTGGCTATAGGGTAGGACTTGGAGGTTTCTCATGAATGGATTCATGTCATCTCGGCGCAAAGTGGCCAGTGATGTCCCTCAGGGGACAGTGCTTGGACTGGTGCTTTTCAACAACTTTATCAATGATTTGGACGGGGGAGTGAAAAACTTTCCGGCCAAATTCACAGATTACACCAAATTATGGGGCAGTGTGACCACGCCAGAAGATAGGTTGCTGATACAGATGGACCTGGACAGGCTCAAGGGTTGGGCAGACCAGAACCAGATGAAGTTTAACACTTCTAAGTGTAAGGTGCTCCATCTGGGGTAAAATAACCCTCAACATACATACAGGCTCAGAGGTGACATCCTGACCTGCACCACAGCTGAAAGAGACCTAGGGGTAATGATTGACTACCACATGAACATGAACCATCAGTGCAATGCGGTGGCCAGTAGGGCAAACAACACGCTGCCATGCATCAACCGATGCATTTCATGTAAAACTAAGGAAGTGATACTCCCTCTGTACTCAGCACTGGTGAGACCACTGTTGGAGTACTGCATCCAATTCTGGGCACCGCACTTCAGTAAGGACATGGAAAAACTTGAGAGGGTCCAGAGAAGAGCCACCCGGAAAGGCTGAGGGACCTGGGCCTCTTTAGCCTAAAGAAGAGAAGGTGGAGAGGGGACTTGATAGCGGATTACCACTATATTAGAGGAGTGCATCAGGAGCTCGGTGAACCGAGCTAGGGTACTCCTGCGGAAGACCAGGACCAATGGATACAAACTCCTGGAAGGCCACTTCAGGTTTAATACCAGGAAAAACTCCTTCACAGTCAGGGTGTCCAGACTGTGGAATAAACTCCCTCCAGAAGTGGTGCAGTCACCTACCCTGGAGGTTTTCAAGAGGAGACTGGATAGTCACCTCACTGGGGTCATTTGACCCATTATCTTCCTGCCAGAGCATGGGGGCAGGACCCGATGATCTGTAAGTTCCCTTCAAGCCCCTAACAATCTATGAATCTATGAATCCGGGCACGCGTAGGGGAACCAAATGGCTCCTTAACAATGATATGCCTGAGTGGTGACACAACAACCTACAAGCATCAGAGGACCTTTAATGATACTTGGGAAAACTCGTGACCTGCTGTTGGGATTATCCATAAACTTGCCAAATCCTATGATACTGGGCCGTGACTGGCTGTATATTAAAGAGGTGCTGCACGAGGTAACCTCTGAACGTGAAACTCTGAGAAGCTTATGGTACCTTGGCTGGCCAGATGAGAACCTGACAGGACAGGAAGGAGAGACTTTAAAGGAAGATGTGGATGAGCCACTGGATATGCAATGCCTGATTGGTCAGGGACAGTTTTGGGCTGACCAGCAGCAGGAAGATGTATTTCGGCACATCTATGAGAGTAACATAGCTAACTGCACTTTTATCATACCTCAGCAGATGCATGACAAATAGAACCAAGGAGGTGATACTTCCCCTCTACACGGTATTGGTCAGACCACAGTTGGAGTACATCCAGTTTTGGGTGCCATACTTCAAGAAAGATGTTGATAGGCTTGAGAGGGTCCAGAGGAGAGCCACTCATATGGTCAGGGGCTTACAGGACAAGCCCTATGAGGAGAAACTGAGGAACCTGGACCTCTTCAGCTTCTGCAAGAGAAGGCTGAGAAGTGATCTTGTGGCCACCTACAAATTCATTAGGGGGACACTGCAAGGGATCAGAGATGCTCTGTTCACCAGGATGCCTCTTGGGGTAACAAGGAACAATGATCACAAACTGACAGAGAGCAGATTTAGGCTAGATATCAGGAAAAACTTCTTCACAGTAATGGTGGCCAAAATTTGGAATGGGCTTCCAAGGGAGGTGGTG
>NW_017729032.1:42097801-42102779 GCF_001723915.1 Gavialis gangeticus
AGTAATGGTGGCCAAAATTTGGAATGGGCTTCCAAGGGAAGTGGTGCTCTCCCCTACCTTGGGGGGTCTTTAAGAGAAGGCTAGATAGGTATTTGGCTGGGGTCATCTGACCCCAGCACTCTTTCCTACCTAGGCAGGGGGTCGGACTCCATGATCTGTTGAGGTCCCTTCTGACCCTAACATCTATGAATGTGGCCAATTGGAATGAGAAGGTCTTGCAACCATAGCTCATGGATCAGAAGCCACAGTTTGAGATAAGGGTGAGAGTCATCAGAATGATCAGGGGAGAGAGGGAGGAGAAGAGGTGTCTCAGATTTTAGTGCCCTGTAGGTACAAAAAGCCCTTATTACAGGAGGCCCACACCCTAAAACTGTGGGGCACCTGGGAAGAAATAAGATGGTGTCCCACTTGATAAAACCTTTTGTTTAGCCAGTCATATATTAAGGAAGTAGAGCAGTTCTGTGTGGGTTACCCAGCCTATCAAAAAGTGTCAATAACACAACCTCCCTGAGCTCCGCTTATATCAATGCCAACAATTGAAAAACCATGCTTGACATTGCAGGATCATTCCCCAAATGCACAGAAGGGTATCAATATGTTTTATTCATTATGGATTATGCCACAAGATACCCAGAAGCAATACCACCATAATCAGTAAAGGCCCCTAAGATAGCCTTGGAATTGATGAAGTATATCTCCCAAGTAGGACTGCCCCATTTTAGACTGGGGACCAATTTTATGTCCAGTGTAATGCAGGTTCTGTGTAATATCCTTCACATCAAACAGCTGCAGACCACCATATATTACCCCCAGATGGACAGACTAGATGAGAGGTTAAACAGGCCTGTGAAGAGGATGATAAGAAGCACCATTCAGGGTGATCCTCACAACTGAGACCAGGTTCTAGTCCCACTGTTGTTCACAGTAAGGGAAGCCATGCAAACTTCAACAGGATTTTCTTCCTTTAAACTAATAATGGTTACCAGCCCTGAGGACTCCTGGCTGTAGTCTGGGAAGGCTGGGAGAAACTGGCAAGTGGTGTGACCACAGTCCCAAATTATGTAATAAGATTGCGGGAAAGAATACACATAGTGCATCAGTTAGCACAAGACAATCTGTGCAAGGCTCAAGACAGGCGAAGAGATTACGGCCTGTATCAATGATGTTATTATATTTTCAAACCATTGGCTGCAACATCTAGAAAACTTATGAGTTATATTAGGTGAACTGAGAGTGGCTGGACTCACTGCCAATCCTCGTAAGTGTGCCTTAGGACAGGAAGAAACAAAATACCTGAGGTTTGTGGAAGGGCAAGGCAACATAAAGCTCCTTGTGAATAAGGTGGAGGCCCTAAGAATCTAAGAAGTCCCTTGGTTGAGGAAGCAGGTAAAGTCCTTTGTGGGACTGGCAAACTATTATCTTAAATTTATACTTCATTCTTTGAGTTGATCACCCCCGTAGAGACTTGACGAAGGGATGAGGAACAAAACTCGTGGTGTGGAACAAACAAGCACAGCGTGCCTTTGAGGAAGTCAAAATGTTCTTATGTAAAGAGCCAGTGCCCTTCACGCTGGATTTTAATAGGCCTTTTTCTTTACAGACTGATGCTTCAGGAATAGCCCTTGGGGCTGTTTTAATGCAGAGGTTTCCAGATGGAGATCTGCCAATAGCATACGCCAGTTGGAAGTTGCAAGGGCATGAAAGACAGTATTCCACCATTGAGCGAAAATGCTTACTAATCAAATGGGATACCGAATTATTCTGTTAGTACCTCCTGGGAGTTTAAGCGGATCACAGATCATGAGCCCCTGAAGTGGCTACAAACAGCAGTCAGATAATGCCCACCTAATGTGTTGGGCTTTAGCTCTATAACCTTATAAGTTTCAAGTAGAGCACAAGATGGGAAAATATAGTCGCTGATTTTTTTTCATGTATGCATGAAGAGGAAGAAGAAAAACTATAGAAGGTGAGGATCTTCCAAATAAGAGGTAGGGCAACAAAAAATGGACACTGAGACTTTGAGTGAGGGGTCACAGGACTTAGCATGGGGGAAGTGCAGCAGAGGAATGGAGAGGAGCAAGGCTCCGTCTCCCTAACTCCACCCCATCCACCCCCCGCAGCATGGTGGGGAACAGAGAGACTGCCAGTTGCTGGGTCAGTGAAAAAACCCAGCCCTGATTGAAACCTAAAGAAGCCGGAGGGCCAGCTGAGAAGCAGCTGGCAGAGAAACCAGTGGATTGGCCACTGGGAGCACTGGCAGGGAACTGAAGAGCAGCTACAGTGACTGGAAGTGGGAGGGGGGGAGAGAGAGAGAGAGTGATGGCTTCTGGCTGCAAAAGTCCCAGATGGGGGTAAGAGGAGCAATGGGCTCCTGTCATTTTGTTACTTCTATTTCTGTTGAACTCCAATGGATGTGGAGGTAGCGTAGGGGTAGTGGAGCTCCCAGACAGTGGTGTCCTGCTTTAAACATACAGGGCAACAAAATTAGCATGCCTAGCCAGCCCTTAAAGGGGCAGGCCCCTAAATTTGGACTGTGACTACAGTGAATGATAAACACTTTTTGTTGAAGAATTATCTGTCATAAAGGTGAACTGCTTCCTGTTACATGAATTAAACCTTAACAACAAGTTGTGGCAGGTGAGAAAGACAAGAGGTGGTGGTACCGATACGTCAGTTTAGGTAAGGGAAGTACCTAGTCCCAGGTACCTATCCCTGATGCACACACAATGATTCTGGACTGTTTAGATAGAAATAAGGAGATTTTTTCCCTACATCCCCTCAGAGGCTGAGGAGAGAAAAGAAATAAGTCAGAACAAGTTTTGTACTCAGATTCCTGGATAGGCCTTGACCAACTGAAGCTGTAAATGCCTGTGAGAAAAGTGAAGTTTAGTATTTCAATAAAGAAATCAGTATGCATTCCTTACAGAAAAAATCTTTCACTCAAAATAATTTTAAGTTTCTTTTTTGAGAGAATTTAAATTTTGAGTTTTAATATAAAATTTAAAATGTTGAGGGATATTCAACTTTAGCCTTTTACACAGTGTAAACTTTCATACATAATATCATTGCTCCACAACTCAATATTCTTTAACTATTAATGAAGTTAACAAGTATGTAATTTAAGTGTGCGTGTGTGTAAATTTAGGCTGGAAATTAGAAATTAGAATATTTTTAAATCATATATAATACAAAGCTTTAATTACTCTTGTAACTGTTTCCAGCTGTGATCCATTTATTTAAATATTTAAAAGTAAATATTATGAATTAAGGTCAAAACCCCTGCAATCCAGTTCCTTCTACCCATGTTACACAGCTATGTAAAAGGGCAAATATAATCAGGCAAGTACTTCCAATAGAGATATAGAAGAATTAATGTCATTGTATAAGATACTACTATTAAGATATTCTCTAGAATACTGTGTACAGTTCTGATCACTTATGTTAAAAAAAGATTAATTCAAACTGGAACAGGTGCAAAGAAGGGCTAATGGGATGATCAGGGAAACTGAGAGCTTGAATTACACAAGAAGACTGAAAAAGCAACTTATCTCTTCCAGCCTTCATGTTATGATTAGAATTGGTCAGCTGCTCCCTATAAATACATAAGCAGATAAACACCAGTGAGGAAAAAGCTATTTAAGTTGAAGGACAATATTAGCCCAAGAACAAATTATGGTAACCAGGCCCTGAATAAATTTAGACTGAAAATTAAAGGAAAGTTTCTAATCATCACATTATTAAGTAGGGGTGCATTGATAAAGATTTTCTTGGCCAATACTGATAGCCGATGATTAACCAGCCATATTGGCCAATGTCAATCCGATAACTGAGATTTAGTAATAGTACAAGGCATTTTAAACTACTGACATAAATCTTGTTTTTTTGTTGTTGTTGCATTAATAACAGATGCACCCCTCCTGCCTGCTCTGGCCCTCGATGAGCAAGGTGGTGACTGCCTTATTACACACACATTGATTGCCCCCTTGCCCACAGCTTCTACCCACAGCCTGGCTTTCTGCCCAGCCTGTGCTGCTGTCCTGGGCAGGCAGGGCAGACAGACCCTCATATGGACAGTGGCAGTGGGTGCATTTGGAGCCCCAGAGCACACCGCTGCATCAGCGCTGGCAGGCCCCACTCAGCCAAGCTCACACAACCACTGGGGAGATACCACTTCTGCAAAGATGCAAGGTGCCCAAAGGAGTGGAATGCCCCTCGTGGCACCTTACTCTGTCTGCACACAGCCCAACATCTCTCTGGCAGCCCCAGCTCTCCGGCCCCTGTTGGGCAAATGGCATTGCCATGGCAGCAGCAGCGGCAGGAGCCAGTAACAGTCCCATTGTTGCTGAGTGTGGTGCCCTGTAACAGCTCCCCAGTGCCCCCTTCCCTTCCCACTGCTCAGTGGGATGTGCAATTTGCTGCAAGCTCAGGCTGGTGGTGGGGTGTAGAGACCCGACTACACTCACCAGTGTGTGAAGTTTTGGCTGCTGATTCAATTCAGAGGACATTCGGCCCAATTTGGTGGCCAAATCTCCAAATCTGAATTGAATCAGGGGACTAATAAAAAGGTCTGAATGAATTCAAAGCTCTCTGAATCTTTGGAAAAGATTTGGAGAGTTTCAATGATTTAGGCATTCCCCACCTGCTGCAGCAGGGAGCTAGACTCGGACTCCAAACTGGTAAGTAGAGGGCATGGGAGGTTGGGCTGGAGGAGGGGGCAGGGGACCATGGGGGGACCCCTGCCAGGTCTCATCCCCTGACTGCTCCCCCACCCACAGACCCCTGCCCACTCCCCCAGACCGTCCCCCCAGCAGCTGCCCTGTCCGCCCCAGCTCCAGCCCTTTAAGAAAAAAAAAAACCTGAACTCACCAGCTCCTGCAGCGGCCTCAGGGCTTTGTGAGACTTGTGGAAGAGCTCCCGCATGGTGGGAGGCAGCAGAGATTTTCCACCCCCAGGCAGGAAGTGGTGAGTGCAGGGGGGG
>NW_017729032.1:42102919-42128940 GCF_001723915.1 Gavialis gangeticus
GGTTCTCCTTAAAGGAGTGGGCGGGACAGCCATTGGGAGGGGCTGGGACGGGGGGGAGAGTGGTGGGACCCATGCAGAGCCCCCCATGCAGCATGGGGCAGTGGGGATCGCCCCCTGCCCAGCAGCACCCAGTAAATTGGGGCTTTTTTCTTTCAAAGTGCCGGGAGCTGGGGCAGGCAGGGCACCCATTGCCGGGCTGGGAGACCAGGCAGGGGATGGGCCTGAGTGATTTGGAGATTCGGCAGCAGTCAAATCTCTGAATTGGATTTGGCCGAATCAACATGGAACAGTGAGTAAATCATCAGATCTTATTACTGTCCCCCAAATTGGCCAAATCTAAATCCAAAGCTAATAGTAGCTGCTCAGCACAGGCCTACTCACCAGGATGCTCTGGGTATGAGGCTGTAGTTATCAGCTACAGCTACCAAAAAAAGCAGATCAATGATAACATCATTTCTCCTTTTATTGGTGCCAATATGATAACCAACTGATATTCAGTGCACCCTTAAAATTAAGGTTTTGGAACACCTTTCAAATAGAAATAGTAAAACAACAAATTAATAACTCTTAAGATGGAGCTCAATTAATTTATGAAAAGCACTATAAGACACGTCACTTAGGGAAAATCAATTGATTACTAGCCAGTTTTCCAATTGTCACCCTGCTGAATTCATCCCTTTGCCAATAAATTTATTCACTGACTTTTGCACTTGCCTTTAATTTTTGTTGCATAAAGAGTAGCAAGATAGCTTCAGTCCCATGGGGGCCAGAACCAAGGGCCTGCTTCTTTCTATGGCAACATCCCTGTCACTAAGTGACATTCAGACCTTTGCCATTTGTACCATATGCTAGCTAACCTTGAGGAAGTCATGTCACCACTCTGCATCACCTCTTTCCTTTTTTGTAAAACACTGATAATTATTTTTATGCCTCTATAAAATGCTTTATAGAGCATATAGATGTATTAATGACATGCTACATAAAAGCCTGATTACTTACCTGCTGTAGCTTCTCAACTACAAACTGGTATCATTACAACTGCATAAATTCCAATTTAAAAATTCTTTCTGTTGAACAGACTAGTATCATCAGTGACAAAAAACATTGGTTTACTCAGAGTACCAGTGTCTTGTGCACTTTCAGAACCTTATGTTCAATGACACTCAAATCTCTGAAAACCAGTAAATACATTGGCTATGTATACACTGATTGAAAAGGCTGAGCTTAAGGCCACCATAAAGCCAGTACACACTGGGTGCATCTACATGTGCAAAAGATCCAGGAGCAGTTTACTCTTGAGTAACTACTTGAGAGTAAATGCTCTTAGCCATGTGTCTACTCATGCAGGGAAGCAGGAGCAGAATTGCTACTCCTAGCAGCAAACTACTTCTGCTTCTTATGGCCCTGCAATGGGCCTCTGCTGCCACTGGAGGCTCTGGTTGCAGATGCCTGTGACTGGCAGCCATCTTTAAAAGGCAGCCCTGCTTCCTGGCCAGCCACTTTTCTGGCTGGAAGCAGTGTGTACAACACAGAGGCAGCATGTGGCAGCTCTCTTGCCACAGCCTCTGCCTCTGTGCGCTATGGCTGTTCCAGCCCCTGCCCCTGGCAGTGACAGCCAGTGGCCTGGGCTCCTGCTGGCTACAGTGTTGGCACAGCTGGCCTGCCACAGTGACCATCATCTGGACCAAGACAGCCTGGACCTTGCTGGCTCCCCCATGTGCAGCAGCCATCTGGCTGGCCTCACTGCAAAGGCCTTCGGCTGCTACACAGTTGCCACCCAGACAGCAACAACACACTCCTGGATGCTGCCTCTGAGTCCTTCCATGCCCTGGGCCTGCCTGCCCAGCCAGGACTGGTAGCTGCACATCCTTCAGACCACCTGGGATGACGAGCAGTGGCTGGAAGCATTCTGGAAGACCTGGGTCACTTTCCAAGACCTCCTGGAGCAGCTCTGCCTACACTTGAAGCAGCAAGATACTGCCATATGACAGCCCCTCTCCGCGAACACCCAGCTTGCCAATGCCCTGCTCAAGCTGGCCACGACCACCAGCCTCTGCTACATCAGCCAGCTCTTTGACGTAGGCAAGGTCACTGCTGGAGAGGCCTTCCTGGAGTGTGTGGCACCCTCCAGGATATGCTGGGGCACACAGTGCTCCATGTGTGTGACCCCCTGGTGGTGGTGGGGGGGTTTCATATCCTGGCCTTCTCCCAATACATTGGGACTCTGGACAGGAACCACATTTTTGTCACCTGTCCACCCCATGGCAACCACCCCTACTACAGCCAGCAGGTCTTCCACTCCATCATGCTCCAGACTGTCATTGATCACCATGGCACCTTCACCAATGTGAGTGATGTTTGGGTGGGCAGTGCCCATGACACCCACATTTTCCAGGACTCTGCGCTGCCAGCCCTGGTGCAGAATGGGCACTTTGTGCCAGGGGTGCCGGACCTCCAGATGGGCACGGTGGTGGCCCCATCCCTCAATGGGGACCCTGCCTACCTACTTCTCCCCTGGCTCATACAGCCCTACACCGGCCAGCTGGACCGCCGCCAGGCTCACTTTAAGCAGTGCCTGGGCCAGGCCTGCACTTCTGTGGAGTATGGCTTTAGCTGGATGAAGGGATACTGGCACACCCTCACCCTCAAGTTCACTGAGGTCAACATCCACCAGGTCATCTTCACAGTCTACATGCTGCATAACATCTGCCAGGCCTGGGAGAAGGTGGTTCAGTAGGTAGAGGGTTCCTGGCAGCAGGAGCACCAGCTGCAGTGACAGCAGTGGACCCCCCCACCAAAGCCCCAGGTGAGCTGGACACCCAGAAGCGGGAGCCAGGGCACTGGGTGTAAGAGATGCTGTCCTACCACCACCTCCTGCACTCCCTGCTGTAGCCCATCTGGACAGCAGTCCATGGACCCCTGCCCCACCACCCATTTCAAGCACTGTGCTCATTTCAGACAGTTCTCTAAAAAGCAGTTTATTCCCCACATGGAAACAGACTCCTTCCCCCTCTCTCCCCCACAACAGCCCCATTCCCCTGCCTCCCCAAGAACAGAGCCTATCCCCCCTTCCTTCCCTCCCCACAGTGCCCCTCCAACACCCACCACCCTCTTCCCCATATGAACTACTTACATTTTTCTGGTTATCCATGCCCTCTTGGGGTGGTGGTGCCTGGGAGTGGATCTAGGGGACAGGCGCCCAGCACCCTGTGGCCATACCCCCATGGGTGTGCAGGCTGTAGTGAGCCTAGTGGGTGGAGGGCTTGCCCAGGGGTCACGGCAGCCACTGCTATCCCACTTCTACCATCTCCCCCTCTGGCAGCCAGTGGCCAGGACCAGCAGGGCTTATGTGTGGTGCTGGCCGTGTTGCAGACAGCACTTGCTCTGTGGCTGCATGGAGCTGGGGTGAATGGCAAGGTTGGGCCCAGGCGGGGGAGGGGGTGTTGGGGGACCCAGAGTGGCTGTATATAGTACTGGATAGGCTGTATTTGGAGTACTGAGTCCAGTTTTGGGCGCTGTACTTCAAGAGTGATGAGGAGAATCTTGAGAGCGTTCAGAGGAGGGCCACTCGTAAGGTCAGAGACCTGCAGGCAAAGCCCTATGAGGAGAGACTGAGGGACCTAGATCTCTTCAGCCTGCACAAGAGAAGGCTGAGAGGTGATCTTGTGGCTGCTTATAAATTAATCAGGGGAAGGCAGCAGGGAATAGGAGATGCTCTATTTACTGAGGCACCCCCTGGAGAAACTAGGAAAAATGGCCACAAATTGACAGAGAACAGATTTAGGTTGGACATCAGGAATTACTTTACAGTAAGGGTTACCAGAATCTGGAATGAGTTTCTAAGGCAGATGGTGCTCTCCCCTATCTTAAGGGTCTTCAAGAGGAGACTGGACAAGCACCTAGCTGGGGTCATCTGACCACAGTGCTCTTTCCTGCCCATTGCAGGAGGTCGAACTCGATGACCTACTGATGTCCCTTCCAACCCTAATATCTATGAATCTATAATATCTATGTATCTATGTACCAGGGGGCCATGTGTGGCCCACCCTCAGATCAGGGGTCATGCATCCACAGGTGCCCACAGACCATAGTAAGTTGGCTGGGCAGGCCTGGGCTACTGACTGAGTCCCCTGCCCCTGCTCACTCCCCAGGGGTCACTCCTGCTGGGTTCTGGCTGCAGGCAGCCTGCCTCCCCTACCCCATTCCCAGGCCAGAACAGGCCTGGCTCCTGGCAGCCCCTACTGCTGTGGCTCTAGAGCCACTTCCCTGCGCCTGCGGACCAGCCTGTTTCCTATGCAGCTGCCAAGCCCAAGGCACCCAGGCTTAGCAGGCATGGGGCTCCTGGATGACTGGGACAAAGAGCTATTGGCACCCCATCCTTCCCTCAGAGTGCTTCTCTGGGGAGGTTGCCTGGAGCCAACCCCCTCCCCCCCATGACAGTGCTGTGCCCCGAGTGTACCCCCCAAGTGTGCTGCACGTGACCTGCACACAATGCAAGAAACTGTTTGCACAGAACGAAGGGTGGTCAACCTACTATGCCTTGCTACTGCTGCTGTTGTCTATGGTATCCCAGGCACACCTGGCACAGGACCCTGAGCTTTGACAGTGCTGAGGGTGAGCCTTGGCTTCCCCACAACCTCCACTGCTGCCTGGAGAGCTATCTGTGACTATGCTACATTTCCCCCCACCCCAGCCAGAGATGATGTTGCTGTCAGCATCGATGCATTCCTCTATGTGTGAGAAGCCTATGCCTGCCTAGCTGCAGGGACACAGGCTGCTCAATAAAATTTTGCATTGTCTCCTGCTTTCCTGTGTGCTGTGGGGGTAGCCCAGGGACTGGGGGAGCATGGCTGGGCCAGGCAAGGAGGGGGGGCCAGGGCAGGGAGGGCCCTCCCCACAGTGTGGGGCTTACCAGGTGGGCAGGGCTGCTGTCCTCAGCAGCAAGAGTCACACCCTCCTTGCAGCAAGGGTATGCAGCTCCCGGGAGTGCCCTGGGTGAGAGGAGCGCAGCATTTGGCTACCGAGGCAGGGGGTCCCTCCAGGGAGGGGCTGGGGCTGCTGGCAGCCAGTGGTGCCATAGCCAGCCTGGCCTCATGGGTGGGGCTGAGGCCACAGAACTGGCAGGGCAGGTGCTGGACCAGGCTCTCAGAGCTGCTGGACAATTCTGGAGGTAGGGAGCTTGACAGGAAGGTCTGCTGGTAGACCAAGGGGCCATCTCCCGATGGCACATCACCGCGGGTGCCAAGCCAAAGCAGAGGCTCAGGCAGGCCACCCATGTTCAAGTGTATGGCACAACAGGTCCTGGGGTGCAAGAATATCATCTAGTTGCCACATAAAAGACACGGATTTGCAGGCAGTTCCCAACTGACAGTTGTGGTCAGTAACAGTGACCCACTATGCCCACAATGCCTGGACCTTTACGCAGCACTGGTGCACCAACTGGTTGTGCCTGTGCTCCTGCAAAAAGCCTGACAGCCCCTTGTAATTGTGGGTTCCTACCATGTCTTTAATTGACTATGTGGCCAGTCCTCAGCCTCCAAAGCACACTGAAGACTTCCAAGACTTCTGTATGCACCAGTGCTACTCACCTGCATCAGGGCTTCCAGCCAGGGAATGAACCATTTGCTCCTCAATCTGGGAGTCCCAACCAGATGACTGGAGCTCTCAGCAGGGGAGTTCACCAGAAATTCCCCTGACTGGGAGTCCTAGTCAGCTGATCAGAACTCTCAGCCATGGGCATGCACCATGCATTTGAGTGTCCTGATCAGATGATCAGAGCTCCCAGCTACAGGAACACATCATGCATTTCCCTAGCTGGGAGCCCTAATCAGCCCTAATCACCATGTGCTCTCCCAGCTTGGAGATCAGCCTGATGCACTCCCATGGCTAGGAGCTCAGATCAGCTGCCCAGGGCTCCCAAGCCACATGATGCACTCCCATGGCTGGGAGCTCTAATCTGTTGATCAGGGCCCCTAATGAGGAGAGCACATAGTGCCAAGCTTGCTACTTGCCAGTGCAGGGGGAACCTGGTGCAGGGTTTTTGCCCATGCAGAGCTCCCCCTGCACTGTCAATATGGTGATGGGATCTGATGTGGGATCCCACAATCATACTTCCTACTATGCACATATGGCATGGCAGGAAACACAACTATTGAGACTCTGTATAATTTATCATCACACCTTTGCTTTAGCATCTGTCAGTGGCCTTTGATACAGATTAAAAGATAAATTAAAGATTAAAAGGAACTGATTGTGCCTCATGCTGGTTGAGGATGACTTGAGAGTTGATCCTTAATATTAGTGTAAATATGTCTTATGTATATCTAAAATTATGTGGAGGACCTGTTTAGTTGAAAGGGTCTAAGTTAACTACTGATGGTGGAATAGTCTCTGATATTCTGTGGGACCTCTGGGAAAATGCCTGACTATTCCAAGCACAGCTGACAATTGAGATGCTCAGACAGAACCGAATTTGTCATCCTTCTACTAGTTTGCTTTAAAGTGTAACTTAAAGCTTTAGGGAGAAAAATGCAAAATATATCACTATTGGCAAACCTTTTCCTAGTTGAAAATCAGGCAAGCAGTAATTGTAGCATGTCTGATAACCCTTTTTTCTTCCTCCCTCTGTTCTGATACACTTACAGACTTTCTGATCAACCTCCTGCCTTCTCAACCAATTATTTAAGATGACTTCAATGCTAAACCATGAAGCTCCAGAGGAGACCACGGTGGTTGAAAGCAGACCTAGTGGGGTTTATGATGGAGAGAGTTGTCCTAGATGATTTCTTTATGCTGTGCTTTAGCTGATACAAATTTAATTTGCACTATACAAATAGGAATCCCACCCACAATAACTATAAAATAGAGATGCTGAAGGACAGTAGTTTCCCTAATTACTATGAAGAGCTGAGCACTCTTGATTCATAATTGCTTTCACAGTTTGCCTCTACTTCTGGCTGTCAAGGGCCATTTTTTCCCATTGCTGATGTGATGATTCACATTAAGAGCTCATAGGTCTTGCTCAGTTTTATCCCACCACCATCTTCTGGTTAGCCACAAGGTTGTAACTATCATTGGAATGGCCTTCCAACCCCACACCCCTACTCATGAAATCAATGGCAATTCATTATGTTTATCATATTTGCTTCTTCAAAGACCTTTCTTAATTCCTTATTTGATCTCTAGACATCATTCTCTCTTACTGGCATATTTTCCTTTGTGCTTTTCTTACTGTCTTATTAAAACAATAAGCCTTTTAATGGTATTATTTATCTGAAGCTTGGTCTTTCTCAGTATTTGTCTTCAGATAATTTTATACAGAGAAAAAATGATATTCCTGCTTTGCAATTTTCTTCCTAATGTAATTATCAGTAATTAATGCTCCTAGGCATTTAAACTGTCTAATTCATCTATATATATGGTCACTGACTACTAGATAAGGTTATTCAAGATTTTCTTGCTGGTTATAAACATGTATTTATACATCTGGCTGTGGGGGGAATTTTAAGATAATTATATTAACATTTCCCCATTATCTATGGGTGAAACAAATTAAGTAGCATAAGATTTCATCCCAGGCAGATTACAAGTAGTAGAACTACCTTGAGACCCTTCCTGTTATCATTTCCTAGCAATCTGTGATCTACCAATACTAGGTAGGACCTAAATAGGTAAGGAGCTTCCATAATTTAAAAAGATTCTCTTCAGACATAGAAGGCCCCGCATTGAGTTTTTCTCAGAAATGGGACTCTTATAAGTAAAAGACACTTGTACTTTCATAAATAAAATGTGATATCATTTTATGTTAAGGCAAGTCCAGATATTAACATGAACATTTTTACTTTTAAAAAAATGTATTTACAGGTTTCATTTATTGGGTCTACTTCTTAGCACAATATTGAGTGAAAATCCTTTAATTCTCCAAAAATTGAAGTATAGTTGGTAAGATATTCCAAGACAAACTGCCAACTCCCATAATTTCAAAGATTGTTTCATTTCCTTATCATTATAATTACTTTATATTTATATTCCAATAGTGCCATTACTTTAAATTAAGCTTGATGTCATGCATCTTAGGGTAGCATATTTCTATGGCCTGTTAAAATAATGGCATGATTGGGATCTGAGAAATTGTATGTCTCACACTTGCATGGCAGGATGCTTGATATTTGGAATGAGGCATAAAATTCCTCAGATCCCAATTATAGCCTTAAACGGCTTATCCTGCAGACCAGGCAGGAGGCGGCTGTGTCCTGGACCCCAGGTCTGCTCTGTGTCTGATCTCAGCAATCAGCTGAGCATTGTGCTTGGATACAGGCAACCCCAGGTCTCAGTTTTGGACTCAGACCTGACCCCAACCTAGTCTGCAGGATCTGGCTGAGGGGTTCCCCATAGCATCATAGAACAATCAGCTGATTGTTGACATCATCCCCAGACAGACCTGGGTCCAGCCCCATAATTGTAGCCAGACCCAGGACTGTTTGGGGTCAGTGCTAACAATCACCTGACTGTTGGCACCACTCCTAGACAGCTCTGGGTCTTAAACCAGGTGTGAGTCTAGTGCCAACAATCAACTTTACTGAGTGACTGTTAGCAGTAGCCCTGGATAGCCCCAGGGCTGGTTCCAGACCAGGAGCTGTTCCTACCTGATGCCAACAGTCATTTCATTGTTGACATGGGTTGGGGCAACTCCAGTCTGGAACATCATATATGTCACATGTTCAATTTAAGAAACATACAAACCAGCTACATTATATGTAGAACATATTTGTGGCTAAATTGCCATGTTGTGGTGCTGTATGGGTCTGGTTTGCCATTTTATGGTATGATATTAACTTGCACCATAAATGCAGTGTTTGACAGGGGACTACAGAAGATAGACTGGTTACAACCTGTCTTTTGCTAGATATCAATTTTCATGCCAGTTATATCTTTAAAGAAGCAAAATTATAGGTGATAGTTTTTAAGAAGATCTTTAGCTGTACTCACAAATACAGTACTAATGCTGCATCACCCAACCATTTTACTAAAATGGTACTGGCAAAGATTGGTAGTTATTTAAACATTTGATATCATGCTGTATTTTCAGTTGGAACATATAGTATTAGTTACTATTTAGTATAAAAGGTTACTTAAAAATAATTTTTCATAATGGCTGAAAGAACAAATGTTTAATTGTTAATATTTAACTCAGTCCTTTCTCAGTCACAGTGGTTTTATTCCACAAAGCTTCAGCAGAAGCAGAAGCTCTCATTGTCACAGTACACCAGGTTGCCTGACCTAGTGGGCAGAGCTGGGCATGGAGCTGGGGTTTGTAGGGGTAACAGTCAGAAGCCACAAGTCAGGAACCAAAATGCTAAGCTAAGATCAGAAACTGGGAGTCAGAAACCTTGTTACCAAGCCCAAAGGAAAATCCACAGGGCAGAGTCTAAGAGTAAGCCAAACCAAGGTCAGGAGCCAGGAATCAGGTCTATAGGGAGAATCTAAAGCTGTAATCCAGTAACAAGCCAAAAGCAGGGTCAAGAAATAGGGAAACCAGAGATGTTGCTAGAACCAGAGGTGCTAAGAGACTAAAGACCAGTGTGTTGTGCAGCAATGCTCGGGTGCTGGAAGAGTTCCTTAAAAGCAGCTCCAGGACCAGTCAGAGGAAAGGGACTGAGGATTAACTGGCCTTGGTTATTGTAACTGAGTCAGCTGCACTTAACAAGGGTTGTAGGGCAGAAGCCTACCTGAGCTTTATGGAGCTGACCCTAGGCTGCAACACAGGAGCCTTACACTCTTCTTCATTTTATCTAGTTAAAACTATAAGCTCTAAGAAGCCAAGTCTGTCTCTTATTACACGGTTATGCATTTCATAGGACACTGGGGTCCAAGCTTCAAATGGATCTTCAAAGCTGTTCTATAATAACTGATAACAGAATAGAACAGGTGAGTGTCACAGGGCTGGTCCACAAGCTGTATCCAGCCCATGAATCCTTTCTCCTCCCTCTTTTCCCCCACTGTAAACCTGATCTGGCAGTTGCCTCTGCTGGTCTGGGACCCATACTGCTGTATGCAGCATGAATCCTGGAACAGCTCTGCACAGTCTGGCCAGAGCAGGAGCCATGCTACATGCACTGCCTGCTCCAGCCAGATTGCACTGCACACGTTGCCCACTCTATCAGCTCTAAGACTGCACTGCACACAGCATTGGCATTAGCTGGTCCAGGACCTGTACTACATAAGCAGTCTGGGTCCTGGCACAATGTGCAGCATGCATGCCAGGGCAGGCATCACATGCAGTGACGTGCTTCAGTCATACTGAGCCACATACATTGCCCATTCTGGCTGCTTTGAGATCAGTTCTGTGCACAGCATGGGTCCCAGACTGGTTGGAATGGCAGCTGGATCGGGTACACTGAGGAGGTATGGGGGAGGAGGGAAAAGGGGAAGGGGTTTCGGATTTGGGCCAGGGAAGGGAAAGGAAGGAGGAGGGGAAAGGGTATTGGGCTGAATTCAATCCATGATCTGGCCCTGCACCACAGGCGCACATCATGCCCTGTGTGATTCTGGTTAGTTCCAGTGGCAGTACTGGGGGCCAAATGGCAGGACTCTGCTGGCCATATGTTTGACACCCCTAATTTAGTCTAATACTACATATATCTGAATGCCCACAGAATATCATGCACAATTGTTCATCAGAAAAAGTTTTGCAGGTAATCGTCTTATACCTTGAAGCATACCTTATTGTCTTTATCTTACCTTGCAAAACTACAAATATTAAGATAAAAATATCTAGCCCTTTTTAGAAATCCAGTACCTAAAGAAGTAGAAAGCAGTATTTCCTTTGTTTTAGTTTACTACATCAGCCAAGTAAGATCTCCAGCCATCCTCTTGAAGCTCATTAACTAGATCTTACATTTAATATGTATTAGATAAAATGAAAGTAAGAGCAACGGGCAAGTTTCAGTCCAGAGCCTCTATTCTATCCACGGCAGTATCCATCTCAATGACTATCCAATTGCCCTACCTTCTTGTTCTTCCTGAAAAAGTAAGGCAATCAGCTAGTTACCTCAGGTGTCTGTACATGAATGCATGGGAAACAAGCAGGAGGATCTGGAAGTCCATGCACAGTCCCAGAGCTATGATGTGATTGGAATAACAGAGACTTGGTGGGATAGCTCATGTGTCTGGAGCACTGTCATGGGAGGATATAAACTGTTTGGGAAGGACTGGCAGAGAAGAAAAGGAGTTGTGTTTTATGTAAAAAAGCTGTATGATGGCTGGAGATGAAACTGGAGATAGGTCTGTTGAAAGTCCCTGGCTTAGGATCAGATGGGACAGCAACAAGGGTGATGTCATGGTAGGGATCTGCTATAGACCACCGGACCAGGAGGATAAGGCGAATGAGGCTTTCTTCAAACAACTAGCAGAAGTTTCCAGATCCTGGGCCTTGGTTCTCATGGGGGACTTCAATCACTCTGACATCTGCTGGGACAGCAATACAACAGTGCACAGGCAATCGACAAAGTTTTTAGAGAATGTTGGGGACAACTTCATGATGCAAGTGTTGGAGAAGCCAGCTAGGGACCATGCTCTTTTTGACCTGCTGCTCACAAGCAAGGAAGAACTGGTGGAGAATTTAGCAGTGGATGGCAACTTGGGCAGCAGCAACCATGAGGTGATTGAGTTCAGGATCATGAGGAAAGGAAGGATGGAGAGCAGCAGAGTGAGAATCCTGGACTTCAGAAAAGTAGACTTCAACTCCCTCAGGGAACTGTTAGACAGATTTCCTTGGGAGGCCCTTCTGAGGTGGAAAGGAGTCCAGGACAGCTGGTTGTATTTTAATGAAACCTTACTAAGCGTATGGGAACAAATCATCCTAATGCACAGGAAAAATAGCAAATATGGCAGGAAACCAGTTTGGCTTAGCAGGGAGGTCTTCAGTGAGCTAAAACACTACAAGGAAGCTTACAAGAAATGGAAAGTTAGACAAACAACTAGGGAGGAATATAAGAGTATTGCTCAGGCATGCAGGGGTGAAATCAAGAAGGCCAAAAGACAACTGGAGTTGCAACTACCCAGGGACATGCAGGGTAACAACAAGGGTTTCTACAAGCATGTCAGTAAGAAGAAAATCAGGAAAAGATGGGTCCCTTTCTGAATGGGAGAAGCAACCTGGTGACAGAGAATGTCACAAAGGCTGAAGTACTCAATGCCTTTTTTACCTCAGTCTTCGCAAGCAAGGTCAGCTCCCAGACTACTGCAAGTGTCAGCACAGTTTGGGGAGGAAGTGAGCAGCCAACAGTATTGAAAAAATAGGTTACGGGCGGACAGTTTAGAAAAGCTGGACATGTACAAGTCCATGGGGCCAGATGGGATGACCATGAGGGTGCTGTGGGATTTGGCCAATGTGATTGCAGAGCCACTGGCTATTATGTTTGAAAACTTATGATGCTTGTGAGAGGCCCTGGATGATTGCAAAAAGACAAATGTAGTGACTAACTTTAAGAAAGGGAAGAAGGAAGATCCAGAGAACTACAGACCGATCAGCCTCACCTCAGTCCCTGGGAAAGTAATGAAGCAGGTCCTCAAAGAATCCACTTCTAAGTACTTGGAGGTGAAGAAGGTGATTAGGACCAGTCAGTATGGAGTAACCAAATGATTCCTGACCAACTTGATTGCCTTCTGTGATGTGAAGAGACAGTCTCTTTGGATGCAGGGAGACCGGTGGATGTGATGCACCTTCATTTTAGGAAGACTTTTGATGTGATCTCCCACAACATTCTCACAAGCAAGCTAAGGAAGTATGGGTTGGATGAATGGGCTGTAAGGTGAAAAATAGAAAATTGGCTGGATCATCAGGCTCAGAGGGTAGTAATCAATGCCTCTATGTCTAGTTGGCAGCTGGTACCGAGTAGAGTGCCCCAGAAGTCAGTCTTGGGGCTGACTTCATTCAATATCTTCATCAGTGCCCTGGAAGATAGGTTGCGGTATACCCTCAGCAAGTTTGCAGATGTTACCAAGCTGGGGGGAGTAGTAAATATGCTGCAGGGTAGGGCTGGGATTCAGAGTGTTCTAGACGAATAGGAGATCTGAACCAAAAAAATCTCATGAGGTTCAATATGGACAAGTGGAAAGTCCTGCACTTCGGATGGAAGAATCCCATGCACCAGTACAGACTGGGAGCTGACTGGCTAAGAAGCAGCTCTGCAGAAAAGGGCATGGGGGTTACAGTGGACACTAAGCTGAATATGAGCCAACAGTGTGACCTCATTGCCAAGAAGGCTAATGCCATACTGGGCTGCATTAGTAGGAGCTTTACCAGCAAATCAAGGGAAGTGATTATTCCCCCTATTTGGCATTGGTGAGACAACATCTGAAGTACTGTATCCAGTTTTGGGCTCCCCACTACAGAAAGAATGTGCACCAAGTGGAGGACAATGAAAACAGATGGCTGTGCTACATGACTTATGAGGAGAGGCTGAGGGAACTATTAAAGTCTAGAGAAGAGAAGACTTGAGGGGGGATTAATAGAAGCCTTGAACTACCCAAAGGGTGTTTCTAAAGAGGATGGAGCTAGACTGTTCTCAGTGGTGTCATGTAACAGAACAAGGAACAAATGTCTCAAGTTGCAGCAAGGGAAGTTTAAGTTAGATATTAGGAAAAAAGTGTTCACAAGGACGGTAGTAAAACAGTGGGACAGGCTACCAAGAGAGGTTGTGGACCCTCTATCTTCGGAGGTTTTTAAGACCTGTGTAGATGAAGCCTTGGCTGGCATGATCTAGTTGGGGATGGTCCTGCTTTGAGCAAGGGGTTGGACTAGATGATCTCCTGAGTCCTTTCCAATCCTAATTTTTTATGATTCTATGATCCATACTCCCTTAGGCTTGTTTTTTTCTCCTGGCCCCACACATCATCTCAGCTGCTCCAGGGGTCATCTTTAAAGTAAGAGCTAGAAAGGGATCTGTTATATAGTGGTTAGAACAGTTTTTTACTAGGAAACAGAAAACACACACTGAACCCCTTCTCTGGGTGAGGAGTCCTATAATCTGTTTCTCCCACTCCTTCAGTGAGTGCCCCAACCACTAGGCTATTGAGCTAAAATATGAAAGGGCTCTTCACTTTCTCCTCCATATTGTTTCTGGAAAGTCCATGGAAAGACCTTCAGGGTTAATTATTTCATTATAGGGTGGAAGAGAATTTTTAACTGTGAATAATACCACAGCTGTGTGACTACCATTTTTGCATAAAGTGAAATAGAATTCTGTTCTTTATGTTATGCAATATTTTTCTTTATCAGTTATCAGAAAAATTAAAAATCCCATTATTACTTGTGTTTATATTTTCTTGTTACCTGCTTGAAGAATGCCTTAATCTACCTCCTTTTCCTGATCTGGTGGCCTATAGTGGACCCCACCATAATGCCATTCCTGATCTCCTCCTCCCTCCTTTATCTTCACCAAAACACATTCAGCAGATCTCCTTTTCTCTTCTAGGATGTCAGAGCAAATGTATACATTCTTGATGTCTAATGCAATGATTTCTTCTTTCTCCCACACCTATTCCCATCTTTCTAAATCTAACCCTTGTTAGATGGCTTCCATCCCTCCAGAATGATGTTTTATGGAGCATCAACCTGTCTTGCAAAAGCTGAAGCCCTTGTGGATAACACCTTCATAGCCACATGCTGAATTCCTTGATGCAGCAGTCACTGCCTGGGCATTTGTTTTAAAAAAGTAGAACCACTCCCATGCAGTCTCATAGTCTTAGTAAATGTTGCACTGCCACCATCCCTAGACCAGGTTTCCATAAGCACTTACATAACTGTCTACATTCCAAATCTTCTTATAGTCTCATTATATCTGTATACAACCCTCACCCTCAGTGCTGAAGAAGAGTGGAGATGGACCTTAAAAAAAAAAAAACTACAGAAGCTAGGAGCATAATAGTTTCCATGTAGTCTTAACATTTTTTAGAACTTGGACTATTAATTACCTGAATTTTAAGTGATCCAAAAGAAGATAAATGATGTTTTTAACCATTTTGTGTCTAGGTATACCTGTAGATATCAAGTAGGCATCTTGCCCACAGGTGTACATGGTGCTCTAACAGGGCCTATATCTTCAACTGTCAGGATTCTATTGTCAGCTAACAAGATTTAGATAACCTTCTCTGTCTGAAACTAGAAACTAGAATATTGGCAACAGAAAATGAGAGGTGGCATCAGCAATGTTATTACACCAAGCACGTACTTAATTCCGAGATAGATACGAGTCAAACACAAGCTCTCATCAGGTTCATTACCAGTCCTGTTTTTCTGATTGCTCTTTAACAGTCTCTACCCACAACACTATTATCTCAATGAAACAATATATTCTTGTTTGCCAAGCAAGTTTCCTAAATAATAATCGCAACAAGAAATACTGCACAAAGAACAGGATCTATACCACCTTTGGGGTATAACAAATGATAGCATGAACTTGCCAAGGTCTTTTTCTGGATTTGACCTAAAAGCAAGATAAAAACATACACAGGGAAAGGGATCCCTGATTAGATATCTTTGACACAGCAGGTGAATTTCCTCGACAACTTTTTTCAGCAGTTACATCATGTAAAGACTTGAAATATTCATGGACTGAGTAGCTTAAGCAATTCCCCCTTTCATGGTTTTCCAATAAAGAAAATGCCTTGCTTCTCTCATTTTCCTAATTTTGTTATAGCTGCTGAAGAGGAACCAGTTCCATTTGAGTTGATTTGCTGTCACAGCTAGTGTTTGAATTATCTTGCATTGGTTCTCTTGTTTCCTAACCATTTTTACCCTTTTTTAAGGTCTATAGTTTCAGAATATAATCTACTGTTACCAGTATAATAAAGGTTCTTTTTCTGGTTTAGTACAGTTTTGAAAGAAGTGTTCTTTTGAAAAAGTTGTACTAGTGTGGTACTGTTTTATATGATGCATCCATACACCAGTTTTTATTCAGAAGGGGCACTGTTCCAAGTACCTACAAAATTACTTTTCAGTAGATCTTATAAATCAGGAGTGGGCAATTATTTTGGCTGGAGGGCTGCTTAACAAGTTTTGGTCAGGTGTCAAGGGCCACAAGGGGTAGCCCCGCTCCTTGACAAGCCCCCCAACACCCCTGGTCTCTATCTTGGGACTGGAAGTCCCCACCCCTAAACTCTGACCTTTGCCACAAGAAGTCCCTTCCCTTGCCCCTAGATGTACTTATCTTGGGAAGAGGGGTTAGACCTGGAAAAAAAAATTATATACTAAAAATCAAACATCCATAATAATATATTTTAATTGAATTTTTAAAAAAGTCCTGATTTCTGTTCATTTGTGCCATTTATATAGAAGTGATTGCATAATAGCTCAAAATGAAGTCTTACTCTTGTATACTGTGTGGGGTGTGGAAAGGTGTGAGGGGGTATGGGTGCAGGTTATGGGGTTTGTGGGGAGCTCTGTGTGTGGATGTGGGTGGGTATGGGGGGCTTGTGGGGATGTATAGATATGTGAGTGGGTATGGGGATTGTGGGGGTGCTGTGGGGTGTATGGGGGGCGCATGTGTGTGGTGGGGTATCTGCATGCAGCAGTAAGCAGGGCCCCCCCAGAGGCACGCAGGTGTGTGTGCGGGTATGATATCTGTGGGGTGTGTAATTGTGTTGTGGGGAAGGTGTGGTTTTGGGGTTTGCAGGGAAAGGTTTGAGGGTATGGTGGGGTGTGCATGAAAGCTCCCTGCACATGACCCCGTGTCACTCAGCACCTGCCGCCACCCCAGAACAGCCCAGAATCCACATGCCCTGCAGCGCCTGCCTGCAACCACCAGCAGTGAACCGTCCCAGTGTTCTCCATGCCTGCTCCACACTGCTCAGCCATGGTGTGTCTTGCTGCCCCTGAGCATGCAGGGACAGCTCATTCCAGCTGCTGCTACTGACCCCAGCTGTGCAGACCCATTCAGGGCAGCACCATGCAGGCTGTGGGCGGCTGCACTAGGAAGTGCTGGCGATAGGGAGGGGCCACTTTTGCCCTATGCTGAGCAACAGTTTGCCCTGCACTGCCACTGCTCAGCCCAGATGGGTGAGGCCCCAGCATGGGGTGCACAGGGTCAGGGCTGCATGTGCTGGTCCCTGCCAGTACTGCAGGTCTGGGGCCAGTGTAAGTGGCAGCTAGAAGGAGCTGCTGGTGCCCAGACTGCCTAGAAAGAAAATCCAGCTGTGGAACCAGTGGGCAACAGGACACGCCACAGCCGGGCAGCACCTTGACCAAACGGGACCAAGGGACCCACCACAGGTCAGACAAAGCCCCTTCATGTGCTGGATCTGGCCCACAGGTCGTATTTTCCCCACCCCTGTTATAAATCTACATACACAAGTACAGTTAAGCTAGTTAACTAACATTTTATTTGTCTAAATGTTTTATTTCCTTCATTTTAAGTCAAGCAATACTGAATACTAGATTTTAAGTGTAAATCTAAAATTTCCTACCTTGATATTGTAAAATTTAAACACTTGTATCAAGAGATTGTAGAAAATAAATATTCACTGATTGTAGATTGACTGTATTGCACATTTGGTTATTTTACGGTTCAATATACATTAACAATAAAAGCTAATAGGTTGAGATTTCATGAGGGGAAATTTAAAATGGAAATTATACCATGTGTACTAAAAAAACAGAAATCAGCTACCAATTTTTAATCCCTGGAGCAAGTATAACATGGATTTGCTTGTTATACTAAGCAGACTTGGAAGTTGAGCATTCATTGTTTAGAAAAGTGAAGATCAGGGATGTGTTTGACACACATGCTTAGATAGTACACAGGATATGATTTTATAATATGCTAAAAGAGTGCTATGCTTTTATGGTAGTGATTTAACACTTACATGCCATTCTGGTTTGGTGAGGAATATACAGGAGCTATTTGGGAGGTAAACATGGATTATTACTTATCCTGGGTAATATGCTGATCTGACACTAGTCATTTCTGTCACAAAATGAAGTATTTTTGTGAGTTGGCCCCACATACATAAACATAGGCAACTCTTAAAGTAAGAACTCTGATCAGTCTGAGGGAAAAAGGCAAGAATGAAAAGCTGGTGTTATAATACAGAATCTAATTTCTAATTGTCCATTTCTGCATATCCATGAGACATGAAATGTCCTCAGTATGAGATATTACCATAGATAGAAGTGGGACTGATGAGGCACGTCTTAAGGAGTCAATCTCTGTTGTGAGCAATTTCTTATTAAAAGTCTGCTTGAAAACAGATGTTTGAGGGAGGGCTGGGAGGCAGCATAAAATGGAATTTATCATTTAGTCAACCTGAATGATGTCTGGAATCTAGCCACTAATATTAATTGTATCCAAAACGTCAAAAAAACCCAACCAAATAATCCCCACAAGAAGAGGGTACAAGAGAAAAGCAGAGATAAAATTGACTCTAGGTTATTAGGTAGCAGGCTGAGTTTTGGGCCCTGCTGCTGAAGAAGAATGAATATAAGATGAACTAGTTCTCTAAAAAAGTGATTCTCAATCTTTTTTGTACCAGGACCCACTTGTAAACATCGGTGGCCAGTCCTGACCCAGTGCCCCTCACTCCAGACCCACAGCCCTCTGCTGCCAGGCCTCAGCCCTTCAGTGTGGGTTAGGGAGTGGGTGTGTTGGGCAGGGAGCCGCAAGCATCCTCTTGCAGGCTGGAATTCTGCCCCTCTGGAAGGGAAATGGCATGGTTTCCCACGTTTTTCTCCTTTAAAGGAGAATCCATTTTTAAAATTTGTTTGCAATCCTTTCATTTATTCTTGCAACCCATTTTGCGTCACGACCCATGGGTTGAGAAATGCGCTAAAACATCTCCCACAGCATTGCTTCTTTTAAGGTTGCTGAGTGTTGAAGTTTAAGATGGACACCTTAAGTTACATCTCTGATCCTGTCAGAGAGGCAACATTGAAGCTTTTCTTTTCTCATCTGTTTGATCCAAATGTTAAATTAGATGTCCTTCGCTTTCTCCAGTCTTATCCATCTCAAGGTTGAAAAAATCCTCTCCCTCATAAAAGGGTGGCGTATGTTGGGTGGGGTAACTGGGGGCAGCTGCCCCAGGTACCAAGTTGTGGGGAAGAAGGGCCACAGGAAAAAGAAACAGCTACTGCCACATAGTTAAACCAGTGGCCCAGGAGGCAACTGGAAGTCAATGCTGTCTCTGTTAATGGTAGTTGCCCTGGGCAGCTGGCTACATTGTTACACCTCTGTCTTAAAGATTTTGCCTTTTGGCTGCAGCAATGGACAAAAGGCCCAATAATTTCAGCAAGGAGCAGAATCTTACAGAAATAGTTAATACCACTTGAAGAATCCTAAGCTACTTCAGGACATGCTTCATGCTTCAGCTGCTCTGTTTTTTCCAGGATTCTGACAGGAAAATGCAGATAGCTGTACTATGTAGAAGTGTAAGCTTTTTCAAATTAATCAATGTATATACAGTTGTGCTGAATTCTGGATTTAACTTACAAAAAGATTATTCTCTTATTTAAATTAATAGAAAAATAATTGATTGATTTCAATGAGAAAGAATTGACTCCTTCAAAGTAAAACCCTGAGGGTGTGGATCATAACCTACTACTTATTCTGAATAGCATGGAGTACACTGACAGAACTCAGTAAATAATACTAATTTTCTGCTCTGATCCTGCTTTCATACAGCACTTAAGCTATGGGGACTTGGTGAGCAAGTTTTATGTATATTCTATTCTACGTCTCTTTTTCCTGGATCCATCTTAACTCACTGCTGAAGCACAGGCATGAATTCCATCTTTTCAGAACTCTTCAGAAAAAATAAGTGATATATAGAGTTAAACCTGAGAATTACGGCATGTAAGACCCTGAGTATAGGTGTTAAAATCAGTAGTCAACTTTGGAGACCATCCCAGACAATTTCTTGGTGAACAAGCATTTGTTAAACACTCAGACATTTTTAAGTAGTGCTTACTTCACTTTTTAATAACTACCTAATCCAGTGGTACTCATCTTACTGGGGATCTGTCCCCCAACTAGATCTATTCTGTGGTATAGGATTTCAGGACCAAGCACCTTAACCTGATACATCCCCTCTCTGCCCTGTGCTATGCTGCTGATCCCTTCTACTGCCCTCCTTGCTCTCTCCCTCGTCCCTCCCCTATGGCAGGCAGCCACCTCTCTCTCCCTTGCCCCACTACCATGAAGGAGAGGTGGCCCTTGGTGCAGCCAGGTTGCAAGCACCTAGCCCACCACTATAAAAGATTGAGCTTCACTTACCTAAATAAACCTTTTAGGCTGTAATCCTTTCGATATTTGTTCCATGGCACTCTACCCTTTTAGAGCTCATTGAGGCCTTTGACTAGCCAACCTGTTTTGTGATATAGACTGTCTAGCTGGAGACAGACATTCAAAAGCTGGAGCCTGAATTGATTCAATCTTTGCAGATTAATGTAATCTACAAAGATTGAACTGATTTGCAAGTGAAAAGACATTCATGTTTAATACTGGAAATGCAGGCACATGTCTGCAGTGGCTCAGGCTAGAAGCCAGGGGGCACTAGAGCAGCCTGCCAAGGTGTTGGGGCTTAAAGTCCACTTTATGGAAATGGGAGACTCCCCCCTGGCTTGCCCCTGGGGCCTTACAGCTGAGAGCAAGCAAAACTCAGGAGCATCTGAACCCCAAGCCTCTGTGCTTGGGCCTGCACATAGGATGCCTGCCAAAGTATTTGGAAATATCTGAAGCCCCAGATGGGGTGAAGGATGTTTGGCAGTACTAGGGCACGTATGGTTCTGGACTGACTCATGGAATTGGAATTTGCTTTGGCTAATTTGGCTTGCCATATGAAAAATTTAAATAAAATTTTAAAAAGTCTTGGTCTCTTATGGGCTAAGTGGTTTCTGGGGTTTCCAAATCCCAAGACCTCCAGGTTTTTGCCTGCACATAGGATACTTGCCAATGGGTTTGGGAGTATCTGAAGTTCCAGGGTGAGAACCTGGGATGGAGGATGTCGCTGGTAGCAGCACCATACAATGGTGTTTAGGACAATTGAGCTCTGCTTGCTCAATTAATACTTTTTTTGGAAAGATTGAGTTCTGTTCGATTGATATGATTTGGCTGATTTGACCTGCAACACAAAATAGTATATATATATATATATTTTTTTTTTAAGTTACAGGTCATGTGTTTATGGTTATACTCAATGTTAGCTGCATTTAATCTGCTTTATAGTTGATTTCCATTACTAAGCACCTACTGCAGCAGTTTAATGATAGTGCACTTAGTGAGGTTTTCTTGAGTGCAAATGTAAGATGAGGGGCATTTTTAACCCATACTGATTGGGGGGAAAAACATCTTAAAGTTGAGTAAATATGGTAATATCCTTTGAAAGTTTAGTGTGTATTTAATTGTAGTGTGATGTTTGCATTTAATTATAAAAAGTCCAGCAAAGAGTGATACAAAAAGATGAGAGGTCTGGGAAATATGACATATGAGGGATAGGATTACTGAGCCTTGAGAAGAGAAGACTGAGGTGGAGATTTACTGAGGCAGAGGTAATCTTCAGTCACCTGATGGGTGGATATACAAACAACAGAGGGATACTATCTCAGGGGACAGGACAAGGAGCAGTGGTCTTAAATTGCAGCAAGGAAAATTTAGGTTGGATATTAGGAAAAAAATATCACTTTGTTTGACACCACTGAAATATATTATCAGTGGAAAAATACTTAAGTATATACCCTTAATGTTTGCTTCATCTGACCGTTCCTGTATGGGACACTTGATTTCTCACATGATTAGAAAGTAAGTTCACATAAGCATGTATAATGCAAAGTCACTTTAAATTTTAACCTAAGGTTTCCCCCACACACAAACACACACTTTTACATATCTGGTCTAATGCAACAGGTTTTTTAATTATTAATTTTTAAAACTTAAAACCTGTAATTAGATTTTATTCACTATGTCTTCTGTTGGCCTCTGAATCAGTGCTACCATGATCCTTTTGGAAGAACAAACATATTCTGCAATTCATCTGCTTTTCTCTAAAGTGAGCTTGTTAAGCTCCAACAACTCCAACAAAGTCCTAGGGCACCCCCTAGGCATTTCAGATTCATGAAAGGATCTCCCAGCTGCCTTATGATAACCATCATACTCCAGAAGGTCTCAGAGACAGGGCTGTCCTCTGTAGACAGCTCATGCAAATCTAGCAGGACTTGGGTCTGTCTTCCCTGGGCACAGGGCACACTAAAGAGAGTCCATAGTGTTCCCTCCCACTCATCCCATTCTTGCTTATATTGATGTCCTGCAGGACAGTATGCCTCTTTTGCTCTTTCTGGTATCTCAGGAACTTCTTGAAGGTTCCTTTTGATCATACATGGAGATGTCTATATGTGCATTTAGTCACGACTTAAGTTTCCTGCGCATTAAGCCAATGAACAGTAAGGGATGTTTGGCAGGTGTCTACATGTGCAGGGACTTGGCATGAGTCACATGGCTGCCAGCCTCTGGCAGCCATGTTGATGCCAAACCCAGCTGCCAGCACTTGACAGCCATCTTGGAAACTCTGATCCCTAGCCAGCTCCTTTCCTGCCCAGGAGCTACGTGCCTATCACAGGGGCAGCATGCGGCAGCTCCCTTCTTGCCCATCCTGCCTCCCTGTGCCATGGCTGCTCCAGCCCCTGCCTCTGTCCCTGCCAGTGGACACCCGGTGCCCAGCTGCTCCAGCACAGCCCCTGCCAGCAATGGCCAGTGTCCTGCACTACTGCTGGCCATGCTGCTGGCCCAAGCAGCACCCCCAGCCCAGACCCCACGACAGATATGCACCCACTAGCGGGGAGCAGGGCACCAGGTCTGGGAGGCCCTGGCTGACTTCCTCATCCTGCACTCCCCACTCCAGCCCACCTGCCCCACTGCCCACACAACCCCCTACCACCGGCCCACTCCCACTCTCAAGGCATGCACATGGTTGAAACGAAAATACTGTATTTTCCTAACAAAACCACTCCCAGCCCTCCCCACTCAACCAACAGAGCTCCTCCACCACCCTCCCCATCTACCAACAGTAAAAAACATCCTCTGCCCACCAAGCCTGCTCCCACACCTCCTGCTCCTCCACCGCCACCACCAGCCGCCAGAGCAGGAGAGTCCGGTCCATGTTGCGCACACATCCACACAGCTCCAGCTGCGGGTGGTGGTGGCCCAAGCCCGCATCCCCACTGGGGCTGGCTCTCCCCCATGTCCAGATGTTCGCCCTGCAGAGACAAGGGACAGAAGCCTTTTGTGAGCGTTAGGAAGATTTCAGAGATAAGATGTTCTGCACCAGGGGCCAGGTGCCTGGAGGGCTATCTGTGGCAGTGCTACATGTCCCTGGCCCCTGCTGCCAAAGAGAACATTGCTGCCAGCATAGACACTTTCCTCAGGGTGAGAGAGGCCCATGCCCCCCCCCAACTGCAGGGCCGTCGGCTGCTCAATAAATTCTGAATTGTGTCCCGCCTCTCTGCATGCTGTTGGGGTGGGTGGGCCAGGGCCAGGGGAATGTGGGTGGAACAGCCAGGGAACAGAGGCAGGGGCTGAGACCAGGGCCGTCCCTGCAATGCAGGACTTACCACGTGTCTGGGGCTGGTAAGGATGGTGTCTCGGTGTGGGCCTCCCCATTGGCATGGATGACCACCTGTGTCTGGTAGTGTATGATAGGCCAGTGGCATGTGGTAGGCCAGCACTTGGCCAGGGTTCCCCCGCAGGGAGGAACTGTCTTTTTGTGGCCAGCCCTGAACAACACTCAAGAGTGCTCAACAGAGAGGCACAGCAAGGGACTGGGAACCACATGGCAAAAGCACTTCACCACAGCACCTGTGAAGAGATACTGCTCGGAGTGAGCAGCAGCAGGGAGCAGGTGCTAGCCCTGCTGCCAGAGAAACCCTGGGGAGATCTCAGGGCTGGGCGAGGTGTGCATCAAGCTGTAGCCCTTTACAACACCCACCTGTAGCCAAGCAGCAACTCTCCAGAGGGGACAGGCCAGGCAGACGCAGCCTGTAGCCTGTCCAGGGGGGCACACAAGGTCTACTGGGCTCTTGGATACAGAACAGGTACCCAAGGCTCCTTGGTGGGTGTGCCCTAAAGCACAAATGGCTGCAGGCTATTATACCTTGTAGCTGGGGCCTGCCAGAGAGCAACTCAGTCCTGGAGCAGGAAATGCTCCCAGCCAGAAGCCCTGGGGCTGGCTTCAGGCTCACCCCCTAGTGGCTGTATGGTCCTGGCACTAAAGTTAGTGCCAGGTCATTTCTACATGTGCGTTGCTGTACATTAACTAATCGCACGTAAATGTGATACCTGCAAATGTAGGTATCAAATTTAGGTGTGATTAGCCATTTTTACTGCACAGCAAGGGTGCGCACATGTAGACACATGCCAGTATAGTGCAGTAAACTGGGATAAGTTGCATTAAGGCATCTCGTGTAGCACGCCCCATTTGCAGTGGCTTATCTTTTTGTTCTGCAAGCTTGTGCGGGCTCAACACATCCGATGCCGTACCCGCCTTCTCACACATCTCGCCCAAAGCTTTTCCAATCACTACGGGTCCCTCCTCTCGGCCTGTACACGCTTGATACGCCTGCCACAACTTTGATGTTATTCTGGTTCAGTGATCTTACTCCGGCGCGTATCAGTCCAAAAGTGAGACTCCGGGACTCTTGGGGTCCCTAGTCAGTGAGGGCTCCGCCACCCCTACACCCTCGCCCGTACCACCACTTCTGTCGTCGTCTCGGGTCAACGAACCCGTCAGTAGGTAGCTCCCTTTTCACTCTGAGATATCTGTTTCATGCCATCAATGTTTTTCCAACCCGGGTTATTTTGGGCACTGGGCTACCCTGCCCTCAGTGCCCTATTGTTACTACCCGGCTGCTGGGTGCTCGAGCACTCCTTCCTAGAACCCTCTCAGGGCTCCTTAGTCCTTTTCCCTGGCTTCTTACCAACTTTCAGTCCTTATAGACACTGGACAGCCTCTTCTCCGTAGAGAGTGCCCGTCTATTACAATCTATACGGCTCCCGGCTCCTGCCGGGTCCCACCATTCTCAGCCGCACTGCACAGCCCAGGTCTTTGCTGGGACCCGTCGTCCCTGCTTCCCTGCCCTGTGGAGGCTTTGCCTTACCCCACCAGGTTCAACAGCGCCTCCGGACAGTTTTGCTCCGCTTGCCGGTGCTCCCTCTCGCCGCTGCGGCTGCCTGGCTTCCTTCCGGCTCCGCCTTTCTTCTTCTGGACGCCGGTGTCCCTCTTACGCTGGTTCTTGCCACCCGGGCCACGCCTCCTTCCCCACACCTGAAGATGGTAAGGGGTTGCCCAGCGTTCCGGGCATGTGGGAGTGAGTTCAGTGCTGCTGCGCCGGGGTGGGAAGCCTCCGATCCGGCCCGCCTCTTCACTCCCTCACAATGCTGAAATACTAGAAGACTGAACATTCAATTACTTCCTGCTGCTTTCTTCCTTGCATCACATGCTTTTTAGAGTTTTACCTCAAAGAATTTTACCATATTACTAAATTGTATTGGGCTATCTGTTCTTACAGATATAGAAATAAGTCTGGAAATCAGTAATAATGTTGAAGTGCTGGTCATTCTGTTAAGTGTTTTTTGTGAAGGCATCCCTACTGACAGAACAGTGATGGGGAAAAGATAACTCTTTAATGATCCAGTATAAGAAATTACCAAGAAAGAAACTCTGTGGTAAAAATAAAGCACTTATCATTCTTTCTTCTTTTTGGTAGACTGGAATGGGACATCTTCGTGTTACTAAAGAAGGACTCCGCCTGGAAGGAGAGTCAGAATTCTTATTCCCTTTGTATGCCAAAGAAATTCACTCTAGAGAGGTAAGTAAAAAGAACAGTTGGCCATGTTGAAAGGGAATTAATATACGCACACAAAGTTAAATTTAACATTAACGACAGACATTCACCAAGAAAATCAATAACATGTTTATGTTTGTTTGCATGTATGCTATATTGTACATATAGGCATAAATAAATATACTATGGAATATAG
>NW_017729032.1:42133940-42168557 GCF_001723915.1 Gavialis gangeticus
CCTGACAGACATTCACCAAGAAAATCAATAACATGTTTATGTTTGTTTGCATGTATGCTATATTGTACATATAGGCATAAATAAATATACTATGGAATATAGGATGGGATAACATGACATACAGATTTTATCAACATGAGCTTGATATTGGTGCTCAGATGTTATGATTACACTAAGATATGTTGGGGATAAACACTCAGAAATTTAAATAGGTAAACATATTGCTCATAACATAAGTGAATCATGCAAGTCATTCCAAATGAGTGATAATAAAAGCTTAGAAATGTTTCATAGTTTTTCATGAGAACTTAAAGGTATTTCTTGTTGAGATTATTTTTATTATCTATTCCCCTGTAAGCAGGGAATCAGTTGTCTTTCTTATCCTGAGTTCAGCTGTTAACAGTTGAGAGGGAGGTTTAAATAGATTTCATAGACATTAGGGCTGGAAGGCACCTCAGAAGATCATTGAGTCCAGCCCCCTGCCCCAGGGGCAGGAAGTCAGCTAGGGTCAAAGGATCCCAGCAAGATAGGCATTCAGATGTTTCTTAAAAGAGTCCAGAGTAGGTGCTTGCACCATCTCTGGAGGCAGTCTATTTCAGGCCTTGGGGGCTCGGACAGTAAAAAGTTTTTCCTTATGTCCAGCCTAAAATGGTCTTGGAGGAGTTTGTGACCATTTGCCCTTGTCATCCTCTGGAGTGCTCTGGTGAACAGGCATTCCCCCAGATCCTGATGTACACTCCTTATATACTTATAGGAAGCCACTAAGTTTCCCCTGAGCCTGCGCTTTTTGAGGCTGAAGAGTCCCATGGCTCTCAGCCTCTCATCATAGAATATTTTAAATATCTCTGTCACAGAGCACCTTGGTGCTCTGCTCCTATAAAGAGGGGAGGTGTGTCGTAGAGCACACAGGTGCCCTGCTCCTTAGAGTGGAAACAGCTAGGGAGAAAGCCCTAGCAGTGAGTGGGGAGCTCAGCTGCTGGTTACCAGGGCAGCCAAAGAAGTAATGAGGAAGCACAGGTACAGGTTGCAACCGCTGGGAGTCATCTGACTGGAAGGGGCAGGGCCTGGCTCCTATATAATTCCCAGGCTGAGGCCAAGCAGGCAGTTCCCTGCCAGGAGCCATGGGGTAGGAGCTCTGCCTGAGTGAGGAAAAGGAAGGGGCCTGAATGACTGCACAATGCAATGCTGGTGAGAGAAGGAGAAGCCCTGGAGTGGCTCAAATGTTGTTATAGCCAAATGGCTTAGGTTTATGTTATAGCCAAGAGGCTTGAGTCTTCTGTTTACCATTTACTACTGGTGGTTTGGGTGAGGCTATTAGGGGTTGGAGGAGGCCTCATAGGGGTTCCACAGTAGCATGGGGACCCCAGCACCGGAGGGTGCAGCATTTTGGAGTGCACTGACCCCAGCCCCACAGAAGTGGGGCGGTGAGGAAAAAGCCCCAGAGAAGGGGATGTGGAGAGTTGGAGGCCAGGTAAGGCCAAGGCTGCCTGAGCCCTGCAGGGGTTCGAGACCCCAAGGAGGAGAGTTGGGGCCAGGCACAGCTACGGCCACCTGAACCCCAAGGCTGCGAAAGCCCCAGAGCAAAGGGGGCAGCACGAGAAGGCCTCAGAGCAAGGGGGGCAGTGATTGATGAGCGTCTGTGGGGCATGGTTGTGGGACAAGGCAGTGGAAAGCTTAAGTGCCAGAGAGGGCGCAGAGAGAGAGACAAACAACATCCGGTATACCAACGAGGCTTGGGGCATGGTACAGGGGTGGTTGGAGCCACACATAGCCCATAAGGCTGGGGTGCCCGGAACCCCATTATAGAAACGAGATGTGGGGTAGCAAGAGCACTGTGACTAAGAAGACGAGAGGCAGCATCCTTTTAATATACTTAAGATCAAGACGTGGCAGGAGAGAACGAGGATCCTTTAACACAAACTTGGCACGGTAGGGGGCGCTAGGGGAGATCACGGCCACCCCTAGGACCCCACACCGTGACAATCTCTAAAATGTTTCGGTTGTACAGGAAATGTGGGAATATTCCTTTCTGGTTCTTTAAAAACAATAATAAAGATAACAATTCCCCTGCCCCTCTCCTTTTTTTTTCCCTATAAGGCATATGATAGGGCACATATTTTAAATTTATGACATCTGTATGTGTAAGTATGTACATCTAAAGATTGTATAGGAAGTTGTGAAGGAGTGAGAGAGTAAACAAAAGCCCTGAGGTGCCTTACACGCTGGACAGGGGAGGTCAGGAGAAGAGAAGCAGCCAACAGCAGCAGACAGGGAAAGTGAAAGCAAGCAACACATACAGCATGGAGGGCCAGAGGGGCTGCAGTTAGAGACCGGAAGGAAAAAGAAGCAATCCCCACACTTCCGGAGCAGTATTTCACTCCGATTGGAGGAGAGAGGCTGCTCAGAAGTATTTCTGGCCCTGGAGAGGGGCAGAGTGGGGTTGATTTCCTGAAAACTGCAGAGAGAGGAGCAGCTGAGCGGCCCAACAGGCAAGTGTTGTAAAACTTGCTGGAGCAATGCTGAGGGTGTGACCCTGAGAAGGAGGCAGGTGGAAGCTGCCTAATAATCCCTGGAGTGGAGTGACAGCTGAGGGGAGAGGCCAGAAGAATTGCTGTTTCAGGTTATAGCCTTGCTGCACATGGGAGAGATCCCACTGGGACTGTGAATGTTCACGAGTAAGCCGGAGCAGGCCTCTGCAGAGCAGTGACTGGACTGATTTTTTTTTGTTGTGATTGGGACATGAAAGCCTTACCCCAGGTGAAGGGGACATGGACTGAGTCTGACAAAGAGACTGAGAGCAGTCAGGTTTTGCTTTGTCTTTTTTTTGGATGTTTGAGTGCAGGCCAAAGCCAGCCCTGGAAGGGTGTGTGTCTAACCAAAGCAGGTCGTCACCCTGCTGGCTGAGGGCAGAATAATAGACCAACAGGCGGCATTACGATCTGGCTGCAGTGAACTCTGAGTGCCACCTGGAGAGGCTAGGGTGGGGTAAAAGGGAGGTTTGGAGCCCCACAAAAGAAAACAGGGATTGAGACCGGGCAGGATCACCTTGAGCATTGGCTCCTAGCAATATAATATCATCAAAATCGTGGCAGGCAAGAAACATAGGTCCAACTTCCTGGCAGACCAGGTGATCTGAAGCTGAGGTCCACCCTGTCACCTCCTGTAGGAAAATGAGTTCAGGGCAGTGGCAGGAAGCCCTACAACACCTACAGTCATCACAGAAGTATAAGTTTTTTTTCTTTTGCTTTGAGTTCAGAGCGTAGGGGAAAACACATACTTGAGCAAGGAGACAGGATATATTTCTCAAGCAGATTGGGTTAAAAATAGCAGATGACTGAAACTGCTTGTGTATCTAGAAGTGGAATGAAGGGTTTTTATTAACACATAAGTTAATTTGGTAGAAGAAAGGGGTTTTGAACAGATCTTAAATTATTTAGACATGAATTTGTTATGAACCACTTCTTGTTATGTACAAACTGAACAAAACAAAATCTTCAGGGCTAGATATGCCATTTCAGTTTATACAGTAATATTATACTCCATGAGTGTTACTATCAATCAAAAGAACTTCTAAAAAAATAAAGCACTCCCGAAGATCAAGAACAGAATGGCTGAATTGTCTTATCAGCTTGATATGAATACCTATCTTTATCAGCTCATTGGTAAAGAATAGTCTGTAGTGTGGCTCTCCCAAGCACATGGCAAATGGCATTTTTGGTTCTCATATTAATATTGTACCTCTATCACATGAGAATTTAAGTAGACCATCAGGATGGCTGCCTAGGACAGTTTTACTCACAGTCCTCTTAGATGAATGAGGCTTAGAGTGAAAATGTTGACTTCTCTTTGGAGTTCCTCTACCATGCACCTTCAGGTTTTCAACTGAGGGAACATGACTGAAAAAAAGAGTGGTATGACAGTGACTAATACATGTCTAACAGTTGAAGGGTCTATTGTGGTCATCAGTAACTGGCATACATTAAGGGCATAAAAAGGATCTGACTCAGCAGATAATAAAATTATAATTCTTCATGTATTTAAAGTGTTTTTTAACTCTTTAAAAGATTACTGGCCTATGGATTCATCTCTTGAGTACCATTTTAGAATACACTATCTTACATTTATTTATTTACTTGTTATAATTTCTTTTTTAAGTTTGTCTGTTGGAAACTGGACTATTCATAGCCAGCATAGCATCTGACTTTCTTACTTTAGCAGGCTTTCTTCCTCCAATCTCCTAGCAGCTTCTCCTACCAATTGAACTCTACTAAGAATATATACACTGACTGTGCATCTTTTCTGGAGTCTATTATAAGCCTATACAAGTTTCCTTCTATGATAAGGTGTCAGGCTCTGTAGATAGGTAGATTTGATACACCTTGACAGTAGCAGGGTTTTTGACACTGCTATTGATTTCTCATTAACAAGCTAGGAAAATCCAGACTCAGCAAACATACTGTTAAGTGGATGCATAACTGGTTGGATCATTGTACTCAATGAGTAGTCAACAATGGCTCAATTTCTAGTTGGGAAGAAGTATTAAGTGGGGTTCCCCAGGGGTCTGTCCCAGGTCTGGTATTTTTTAGTCCCTTTAATTTTATAATATTTTTAATGATTTGGAAGATGGGTTTGAGTTTATACTTACAACATTTGTGGATGACACCGAGTTAGGTGGACTTTGGAGAGTAGGACTAGGGTCCATTCTATCCAGGTCATTTTGGATAAGTGGTCTGCAATCAATCAAATGAGATCCAACATGGACAAGTGCAAAGTCCTGCACTTGGGACAGAATAATCGTATACACAAATACAGACTGGGGAATAACTGGCTAGGCTGCAGTGCTGCAAAGAAGGACTTAGGGGTTACTGTGGACCATAAGCTAAAGATGAGCCAACATTGTGCTCTCGTTGCAAAAAATGCCAACAGCATACTAGAGTGTATTAACAGAAATGGCACTTGCAAAGTGATTGTGTTGTGTTTTGAGCCCCACTTTTCAAGAAGGATGTAGACAGTTTGAAAAGAATATGGCATAGAGCAACAAAAATGGTCAGGGTCCTGGGAATCAAGGCTTATGAAGAAAGACTGAAAGAACTAGGGTTATTCAGTCTAAAGAATAGAAGACCAAGTGGGGGAGGGAGGGTGGATTTAACAACAGTCTTCAAAAACCTGAAGGATGATTACAGAGAGGATGGATATGGGCTTTTCTCTGTAGCTGTAGGTGATAGGACTAGAAGCAATGGTCTCAAGCTGCAGCAGGGGAAATTTAGGTTGGAGATTAGAAGGAACTTTCTCACTGTGAGGGTGCCCAAGCATTGGAACAGGCTACTTAGAGAAATGGTGGACTCTTCATCCTTGGAAGTTTTCAAGAACTGTTTAGACAGATGCTTGGCTGGGCCGGTTTAGTCAGGGATGATTCTGCCTTGATCTGGGGTGTGGACTAGATAACCTCACAATGTTCCTTCCAGCCCTAATTTCCTATGATCTTATGACTTAACTATGACTCAGTACAAAAGCTCCAATGATGCCCTTGTGTCTTTCTTATCTAGCATATATTCATAGGCCATCTAGAATTTAAAATCTTGAATTTTAATTTTAATCCATATGTGCAACTAAAAAATGCTGAATACCAGTACAAATAATTAGTACTTTTTTCTACATCTGTCAGCTACATGTGACAACTAAATACAAAATTTATTCACAAACATGGGGCCAAATTAATCCTTTCATCATAAATCTATAATTTGACTGGTTTTGTAACTGCAAAGGCTCCTCTAATTACAGAGTTAAAATAAATCTTAAAAAAGGGTTGAAAATGTAATTTGTTCTGCTTAATCTATAAATCTTTCACTATACTATAGGACTCATCCCTGCTTCTCCAGTCTACTCATAATGTGACTGTGAACGCTCGCAATTCTAATGGAGAAGTCACAGGCAGATTAAATGTGGGTAAGTCTAAACTGTTTTTTTAACATTTTGTGATTGCATTAATGAATATTTGTAAAGAGCTTTTAAGATAGAAAGGGTTATATGCATGCTAATTGTCCATTGTTGCAACCTTACTTGTCCTGTCCGTCTGTTGCACAGTGTGTGCTTAAAATCTTGTTTCCAACTCACCAATTAAATATTAACTTCATGAATACATAAAGAATTTGTTTCTTTCATGTTTTGACAGGAAAACCAGAGTTTGGGTTGTTTGTTTTTCTCTCATTATCATCAGCAGCTTTAAACAAAATAGTGTAAACTATCTTATCTCCTTTCAGTTCTTTTTTTCATATTCTTTACAGTGAATAGTAATACTAGTTAAAATTAGAAACTGTAGTAGTGTAAATGGTTGGAGAAGATAATACACACTATATTGAATTTCACTGAGCTATAATATAATTTTCCCTTAAATTTCACTTTTGTTAGTATTAGTTATTGCTGGAAATGGGATACAGCAAATTTAAATGGAATGTAATTGTGAATAGCAACTTCTAAACTAATGCCCTAAGCAACCAGCAAAACTAAGGCAAACAATATTTTTTCAAAGTGCTCTGAACCAGGGAAAGTATAAAGACTGAGTTCTTTAGATTTTGGTGAGTACTCAATTATATGCCCCACAAAACTCTGCTGTGGTCTTTTTTTTAAAGTGTTGATTTAATATTTTTTATTCTTTTGATTTATTAAACAATAATCATTGAAAATCAGAACTCTTTAAAGGTCAGATAAAAAAATATTTTTAAGTTTAGTTCTTATGCATTCCACTTTTACTGTGTGGGCACCCCATAATTTAAGTTTGGATTCCTTTGACCAGCCTAGTCCTTTGGAGACTTAATCCACAGTCTGTGTGGTTCCCATCTAAGGGCTGATTGATTAGTATATAATTTACTCTCTTCCTTGCATACGTAGTTTTTCGAATTCTATGGTCTATCAAGAACTATCTCAATCATCTAAGGCCAAAGAGAGGTTGGGATTTGAACATTCAATATTCTCCAATATCTAGATATGGAGATGCAGCTGACTGTTGGTCTTAACCTTGGGACTGCTCTGGAGTCTCCGACTGGCTTTGGTGTGCTCCCAGAGCTGAGACCAACAATCAGTTGACTGTCGATTTTCAGCCCTGGGACCCCACCAGAGTCTCCTACTAGCTTGGGCACCCAAATGAGTTCAAACTGTCTGTGGTCACCCAACTTTCAACTTGACTGGGATCTGAGGTGAGATCTTGGGGATCATTCTTCATAGGTAAGTGATAATGCATCAATTGGGATCTGATCCCCAGTGCCAAAATTGTGCATCCTTCCATGCAAATAGGATACATCTGCTTGCATCATGCCATGCAAGCAGGATGACCAGCTGCCATCCTGAAAACAGCAAGGTGCAGCCTCAGGCAGGGCTTCATCACATAACTGTCAGCCTGCCAACATGAGGGAGCTGTCAACCAAGCTCTGCCATGCAGCCAGCATAAAACTACCTGACAGGTACCCTACCACGTGTTCAATTTACAGTGCCATGGAAATCAGCCACACCTAAACATGTGTCCAGATTACTATTTAAGGTTAATCATGTCTTAAGTGTCAGGTCTGCCAGGGACCTGTTTTAAAAAAATGTTATGGCAAACAGTCTTTTCAGGCTGTAACAGGTTGCCCTCCCCAGCGCCATCTTCCCTGTTATCTGCACCTTAGGTGGAGTGCCCCTGAAGTCCCCTTTAAGGTTCTTGTGTCCTGCTCTCTACTTTCCTGCCACGTCTTGATGGAAATTATTATACTGATGTTCTTGGAAGTGGAAGACTGCCTATCGTATTTCGTATGTTGGGGTCTTCTGCCTCCACAGACCTTGACCCCTGTCTTTTTTTCTAGCTAGGCCTCCCTGTCTAAACCCACCAAACAGGGTTTGACACCAAGGCACTAGCCTTTTTTCCCTTGTCTTGAGGCTCGTGGCCCTCCTTTCTGCTGCAATCTGGAGCCTAGCCTAGAGGCCCGGCCACAGGGGTCACAAGTTCAAGGCGGGGGAATGTCCTTGAATTCACACTGTCCCCATCCAAAAAAACCCCAAAATTGCACCTCAGGTGCACCAGACCACCCTAACTTTTTAGAATTGCATCCTCTGGTGCCGGGGTCTGTACACCCTAAAATCCTGTGCCCACACTGGCGCCAGGGCCTATGTACCCCAAATACTGCACCTTCTCTGGTGCCAGGGTCAATGCACCCCAAATCCTACACCCACACTGGCGCTGAGTCCCCACACTGTAGTGGGGTCCCAATGAGACCTCCTCCTTCCCCAACAGCTTCGCCCAAACCACCGGTGTTATTCAATAACAAAAAAAATATGAACAGTCCTGTCCATGGGCAACAACCACCACCAAGAGGAAATGTGATTAAAGAAGGCAGCATGCTGGCTTACATTTATGCAGGGGTTTGTGCTTTGGCTTCTCACCGTCAGCTACAGTCCTTCTTCTACAGTTGCTGCCATCTCTCAGGGGTCCTCTATAGTTCCCCTCCTCCAGCCTTCAGACCACTCACCAAGCCACTCCATGGAGCTCTGGGACACACTCCTTCCCCTTTGGATGCTGGCCCCTACTGCCACTCAGCCCAGGGTTTTTATAGTCCTGGCCTGCCCCCTTCTGGTCACCTGACTAACTGGCCAGGCTCAGCTTTTACCCCCCACCTTAACCGGCACACTGTGCCTAGAAAGTTCTGGCCTTAAAGGGGCTGACCTGTCTTCTAGTATCAGGGCTAGGGTTCCCTGTTACACAGGCAGTTTGCAAATTATCATAAATTATCAGTAAAAAACACCATCCTAAAGAAAATATTTTTAAAAGTAGTGATAACGTTCATGGACTTCTTCTGTTCCAGAAGAGTTACAAGTCTGTGATCACTACTGAATATGTTTTGAATTCCCTGATTCTAGGGATAACATATACATACTTCCCATTAAAGATAATGAACTGGAAGTTCAGTCAGAATTCAGGGAACCTAAGCATGCTGATACCAGAATGGCCAATGCTAATTTTGGTATTCAGACTTGATCAATTTGTCAACCTGACCTCTGACCTGCTAACTGCTTTGATCAGATATAATTTCCAAGAAAGAAAAATAGATCCAATTTCTGTATCCCAATCCATCATTTTTGTACTTAACTACATGATGCTAGCAGGTTGACAGTACTTGAGAGGATTTGCTTTTCAGACATCAAGAATCTACATATTTACATGAATAGAAGTGATTCATTATCTGGGCCCAAGAATATCAATTACCTGTGACTAGAGCTCATGTACTACTACTCTGAAATTCTTCTTGTCACTAAGAAGTTCAGAACTGTCTATGACAGTAATTCAGAACCAGGGTGTGCTGAGATCCTTTTAAAGATGTCATGGGGTGACATACAATATTAACACTATTAAATAAACAAGCATGATCCACAAGATAAAACCAGAGATTTCAAATAGAAATACATAATTGTAGTCTTTCTGAATTCTTTGCAACAGAAAACTGCTCTATTATTTTTCTCTAGCCATAAAAGAGTGAAAACTAAGAGCTGGCCTTTTCCAAAGGGAGCCTCAAGTCTACCTAGGGGTTCTTTGAGTCTAAAAAGGTTGAGAACCACTGGTCTGTGATTTCAGTGATAGCTGCTAGGCAACAAAGTCAGCTAATCATACTTCTATTCAGGTTTACACAATATTCCTGTATTCAATAACTAGATCTCAGAGGGGCCTTGGGGAACTTCTCCTTTCTAGAGATCTTAACCAAGTGCTGACAGAATTGAAGGTCCAAATTCTACACTCCTGGTATATGTTCCCTTTTCCAATTATTTATCAAGGCCATCTCTCTAGCAGCAGTACAGTAAGAGATATAAAGGTAACAGAAATACAAGTCCTCATGGCAGGACTTCCATACACTGTACTTCATAAGAGAAGGGTAATGCTGTTTGTCTGAAGATTTTTGCCAAAAGTAATGTTGGATATCTATCTTAATCAAGTAATATACCTACCTTTTTGCTTTGCCAAAGCACATTCCAACAAGGAAAAAAGCTAAACTTCACATCATGTCCTTTTACCTAATTAGGATTATATTTTTAGCGATGTCACCTTGCTCTTTGTAGCTTGTAAAAACTGGGTATAAAGTCAGGGAATATTGACCCAGACTTTGTCTGAACTGATACATATTTATCTTAAGTTATCTTGCGATTATCTAAATTAGACCCAACATTAAGATTTATAGCCCATTCCACCAGAACTCAAGCAGTTTCTGTAGCTTCTCTAAAAAGGGTCCTTCTCTTGGTAATCTGTAGTAAATCAGTGGCCATGTACAGACATTTTGTTTATCCTGGGAGAGTCATGCTTTCCCAGGAGAAACCACAAGTGTACAGAATGCTCGGGATTTTTCTTCCAGAGCAAAAAATGGTTACTCCAGGAGAAAAATAATCTGAGAATAACCAAGGTTAAATCACTCCCAGGTGAGTCATGTATCATAATCAGGCATCTGAGTCATACTGGGACCTGGCCACATCTGCTTGAGTGGGGAGGAGGGAGAAGCCTCTGAGGACTACCTCCAATGCCCCATAGGCTGACCTGGCTAGGGCTAGGGCTGGGGCTGGGGCTGGGGCTGGGGCTGATGTGGGTCAGGGTTGGGGACTGACCCTCCCTACCCTGTCATACTTAAGCAGCCAGGCCAGGCTGGACCTGATCATGGCCCTCTGTCTCTGCTTGAGCAGGAAGGGCAGGAAAGCCTCTGAGGGCTTCCTCACTGCCCCTGCCAGGCAGACCCCACCTATGATCCATGCAGGCCAGGGTGGGGGTTTAAACCCATTCCCATCATATTCAGCCAGCTGGGCTGAGTCCTGGTCATGCCCCCCCCCCCCACCTTCCCTGCCCCACTCAATCAGAGAGATAGGAAAAGCCTCAAAGGACTTCCCTGCTCTACCCTACCAGGCAGACCGTGTCTGGGGTCTGGTGCTAGGATTCCCGCCCCCCTCCGCCTTCTCTGCCAGCCAGAGCAGTGATATTGTTCCAGCTAGAGAGCAGAGGAGTGGAGCAGATACTGCTCTGCTAGAAGAGACAGCACAGAATCCCGGGATGCAGGGGGACTGTAAGTTAACTTGAATCAGGAAGGGATCTGGGACAAAAGTTCCATAAACCAGCTTGACCTAAATCAGTTAAACCTAATACTACATCCAACCAGGTTTATCTAAAACTGGTTTCAGACATTTTGAAAACATCTTATATGCGCTGAACTTCTGTTCTGTTACAGGCTGTGACAGGGGGCCGTCTAGAGGCTAGTCCGGTTGTTGGCCCACCCACATGTCTAGGGCATCTGACTCATCTGCCATGCCTTTGTTGGAACTAAAAAGTTGTTCATAGGTGGGAGCCTGCCCATTTATTGCACCAAAGCCAAGGGCATAATACACAGCTCTGAACCATCCCTACACCACGTCCCATGCCTTGCAAATGGTATCCAAAATCACTTCCACTGCCCCACACCCCACCCGTGGCCCCATTGCTGGGCCACACTCTGCCTCTGGCCCAAACGTGACCTCAGGTGTCCTTAGCAGTACCTTGGCCATATGCCCCTCTGTGGTGCCCCTACTCTGTCCCCTCACTGGGCCTTACACCCCTTGAGCCACAGGTCCTACCAAGTGGCCCCTGGCCCTGTCCCAGGCCTCACTCAATCTGTCTGAAACCTCTTAAAGTGGCAGAGACAACCTGTGCTCTGCCACACGGGTTTAAATTGGTTTCTGATCACTTAAACTGATTTATATGCAACTCCTGTCACTAGCCACAGCCTTTGTTTAAGAAGACTCCAAACACCTGCATCCCATACTTGTAGTTATTACTTGTGAATTCCCAAGAGTGAAATACCAATATAAATAACTCAGACAAAAAGAAACGGGTATTATAATAAAAGTAGCTCTTCAAGATGTGCTGTCAGTTTTTATTCTATAATTCATTTCCTTTTCTGCTACCTGGGGATACTTGGTGTTTTTCAAGTGGGAATCACAAGGACATGTAGGACCAAATCTTATTTTTCTACACTTCACCTAAATGGATAACATGGAAAATAATGGGATAGAACACAGGGCAACCTCCTTTTCAGAGCAGTATCCATGTCACAGAACCAGAGCCAGATCCTTCTAGTTTGTTCTCTTCCAGCTACTCATACCTTCCCATCTTGGATGCCTACTGAGTCATATTCAACAGGTGTGGTCAAGGGTGCTGTTAGCCTTGCATGATATTTAATGTGAAGTGGAAGTGCAAGTTCAAATCCCTTCTAGGTGAGGAAAGCCCATAGCCTAGGTTTTCTACTCTTTGGGCAAGTGGGAAGCAGCATCTTCCAACCAGTTATGCCACCTGCATTTTCTCTGACCAGACTTGTAGAGACTCACATGGGATTATGTGGGGTCAATCCTGGGACTGGTTTTGTTCAACATCTACATCAACGATCTGGAAAATGGGATGTAGAACACTCTCAGCAAGTTTGCAGATGACACCAAGCTGAGGGGAATAATAGCTATGCTAGAGGGTAGGGCTAGGATTAAGAGAGAACTAGACAAATTAAAGGACTGGACCTAAAGAAATATCATTAAGTTCAATAAGGACAAGTGCAGAGTTCTGCACTTAGGATGGAACAGTCCCATGCACTAGTACAGGCTGGGGACTGACTGGCTAAACAGCATCTCTGCAGAAAAGGACCTGGGAGTTAGAGTGGACAATAAGCTGAAATTGAGTCAGCAATGGGTTCATCTACACATGTGCTTTAAAATGGAGTAGATTAATTAGCTTTATGCACTGTAAACTAATTAAATCCTCCATAAAATAGTACCGTCAGGTACTACAGCCCAATAAATAACTGTGATGAAACACATGTACATGGTGACAGCAGGTGTAAATTGTGCTCGGTCAGCCCAGCCAGCTGGGGCCAGACCCCCAGTTCCTACCAGCCCCTCTGCCATCCAAATCTGCCACCCATAGCCTGAGGCTGAGCCACCATGTCTCCTGCCAGCATGGGCCTGCTTTACCCTGGCTCAAATGGCTGCTGTTCCAGGTGCATGTGTAGGTGCTGCACCTGGGAGCAGTTCATTCTAACTCAAAGTGCTCCAGGGATTATTGCTTTGTCCTAATTGCACCTAGTGTGCCCTTCTTGTGAAGAGAGCTAACAGCATACTGGGCTGCATTAGTAGGACGGTTACCAGCAGATCAAGGAAAATGATTATTCTCCTGTATTCAGCACTGGTGAGGCCACATCTGGAGTATTGTGTCCAGTTTTGGACCCCCCACTACAGAAAGGATGTAGACAAATTGAAGAGACTTCAGCAAGAAAAATGGTTCAAGAGCTGGGACACATGACTTCTGATAAGAGGCTGAGAGAACTGGGATTATTTAGTCTGGAGAAGAGAAGTGAAAGGGGATATAATAATACCCTTCAACTACCTGAAGGATGGTTCCAAAAAGATGAAGCTAGACTGTTCTTAGTGATAGCAGATAACAGAACAAGGAACAATGGTCACAAGTTGCAGCAAGGGAAGTTTAGGTTAGCTATTAGTGTCACAAGTCTGGATTTTCATCCCTGCCCCTTCTCATCAATACAACCCCAGCCTACTCTTCCTCATTCTTCTCTCCTGCCACGAATTGTTGGTAAGCAGTATATTTGGAGGAAAGCTGTTCTTGGCACAGGGTGCAAAAGAGAGCCTGGGTGCCTGGGCATCCTCTTACTTTAATGGAGAAATGGCAACAGATGGAGCCCAGACAGCTGAGCAGGGGCTAGCCACAAGAGGAAAGACACTAACACAACACTGCTGCCTAGGCAGGGAGCTGCCCATTAGAGGGAAGGGGTGCACCTGCAGCCAGTCAGGAGAATTCTGCTGCGGTGACTTGGCTGCAAGGGACAGCTAAGGGACAGCTGCAATAGGAAGCTAAGGATGAATGTCTCTGACTGCCTATTGCAGAGCTAGCTGATCTACAGTAGGGCAAAGCCTGGTTTGGGCATCAAGGGGCTGCTAGAGCAGCAGACATAAACTGCCATTGCAATCAGCTGTCAGGCCCGAATGATGAACGCCTGCACGGCTGGAGCACTACCTGACTGGAAGAGGCAGGACTTGGACAGCATAGAAGCCTAAGGCCTGAGCCAGGTCAGGCAATCTGACCTCACAAGCCATAGGCAGAAGAGTTCCTGGTCAGGAAAACCACAGGGTGATGTCTGCCTGATTTTTGAGATGCCCTAAGGACTGCTAGTAAAACACTGGTGACTCACAGAGAGATGCACCTCAGGGGAAGGGGAAATCTTTATGCCCTGACCAGAAGTTACTGTTGGTGATTGGGCCTGGAGTGGGTTTAGTTTGTGTTATATTCAGTGGGCTTATTCTTTCGTTACAGTTTACACTGACAGTTTGGGATGGGACTATCTGGTTGGTGGTGGTCCCAACTGTGCCCAAGGATGTAAGAAAGTTTTCAGTCCTGCTAGAGTTAAGGGCACAAAACACAGAGCAGGCTGAAGCCTAAAGCAGGTTGTTGCCAAGCAAAAAGTGGAAGCCTAGCATGGATGGAAGCCAGACAGGGCCAGGGAGCCAAAACAGAGCCAAAGCAAGCTTGCTGCCCAAGGAAGAGTGAAGAAAGGGCCAGGGGGCCCAGACAGAGCCAGAATAAACTCAGAACCCTAAGCAGGGTGGAGACAGGGCCAGGGAATGCATACAGAGTCAAAGGAGGATCAGCACTCAAAGCAGGGCAGAGACAGGGCCAGAGAGACCAGACAGAGCTAAAACAAGTTCATTGCCCAAGACAGGACAGAGACAGGGCCAGAAGGTCCAGAACTAAAGTAATTGAGAACATAGCTGGAGCCCAAAAGCCAGGCCCAGCACAGTGGGCCTGGGCTAGAAGGCCCAGCTAGAGAAAAGAGGCAGAGGCTGAGAAGGCTGAGGTCCCAACAAGGGGGTACTTGTACAGTAACACCTGCAGGGCATGGGCATGACTGTAGGGGAGGTTGGAGGTTGTGAATAGCCCTTAAAGTTATAGGTGTACTGGGGTACAAGAGGACCCATCCAGGTTAGGACCAAGACCAGCAGGGTCTGAGTGGACCTGCTGGTGATCAGATTACCTTGGGCTCACGCTAGGACCCTTAGGCAGCCTCTCTTTCAATCAAACAAATACATCAAGGTATGACAGGAAGGGGAAAGGGAGAGAAAGGGAAGGCGCCCTAGAGCTGGAGCAGGGCAAAAGTTATGTGGTCACCAGGGGGCATCATGGTTGCTCATGGAACCCAAACAAGGCCGCACCAAGATAGTTCTTTCTGGGATGCTTTTGGGCTGTTATGGTACAGGCCCGGCTGGTGAGCTCAAACTGGTGGAGCGGTGGGGCATCCCATGGGAGTGAGGGGCATGGGGCTTGGAGCTGGCTGGGACCAGGGTGGGGTTGGATGCTGGCCAGGAGTGGTGGGGATGGGGTTTGCAGCAGGCTGGTAGTGGGGAGGCTGCAAACCTTCTCCCCCTGCAACTTCTGTGGGATGCTCCATCGCCCCACCAGTCTAAGTTCATCAGTTGTGCCTCTTATGGTAGCCTCCTTGCTGCCCCCTTTAGCCAGGCTCATGCCTCACTGCTAGTTCTGTCCTCCAGCTATGTCATGAATGCCTTAAAACATATCTTTGTCATTTATGTTACCACCATATGTTAAACATATCTTTATGTTACCTGGAAATAATTTGTCTTCAGAGTTTTATCTTTGTTGCATTGTTGTTGTTACTACTACCCATTGCCTTGTTCTACCATGCCTTTTGTCCTTCAGCTGACACAACTACCTTGCATAATAATTTTGTGCTTGGGTGCTTTGAAAGTATTTTCTTGATTTTTTGGAAACAAGATCATTTGAAAGGAGAATATTATTTCATAAAACCTTCTACAACAATCCAACCCAGTTGACTTGATAATATTTTGGTGCTGTCAGAGAAGAACTAACCTAGCTTTGCATTCTCATGTTAGTGGTAGTGAGAAGCTGATATATAATATTATCTTCATGACTCTTAGAATATGGTTCTTTATTTCATTTGCTCCACCATGTGCAATTTTTTTTTCTTGCACAGAGAGAGCACAAGACACATTCCTCTTAAAAATGTACATTTGGAAGATCACTTGAATTTTGATCCTATCCTACAAAGTGCTTGGAACCCCTGCCAGTTTGGTGTCAGCTTCAAGTTGTATAAGTGTATTTATAGACTTCATAGACATTGGGGGCTAGGAGGAATCTCGCAAGATCATTGAGTCCAGCCCCCCTGCCATAGGCAGGAAGTCTGCTGGGGTCAAATGATCCCAGCAAGATAAACATCCAGATGCATTTTGAATGAGTCCAAAGTAGGTGCTTGCACCACTGCTGGGGGGAGTCTGTGCCAGACCCTGGACACTCAGACTGTAAAGAAGTTTTTTCTTATGTCCAGTCTAAATCAGCCTGCCAGGAGTTTGCAGCCATTAGACCTTGTTCACCCTTGGGGGGCCCTGGTGAACAACTGTTCTCCCAAGTCCTGATGCACCCCCCTTATATACTTATAGGCTGCCACCAAGTTCCCCCTGAGCCTTCTCTTCTCCAGGCTGAAGAGTCCCATGTCCCTCAGCCTCGCCTCATAAGACTTGCTCTCTTGGCCTTTGATTATATGAGTGGCTCTCTGTTGGACTCTCTCAAGCTTATCCACATCCCTCCTGAAGTGGGGGGCCCAAACTGAATGCAGTATTCCAGCTGCAGCCTCACTAAGGCTGATTAAAGCAGGAGGATGACATCCCTGGTTTTGCTAGAGATGCATCGGTGGATGCATGTCAGTATTTGGTTTGCTTTGCCAGCCACGGCATCACATTGGTGGCTCATGTTCATATTGTGCTCAATCAAGACCCCCAAGTCTCTTTTGGTCATGGTGCTAGTGAGTGTAGCACAGCTGAGCCTATAAGTATGATGCTGGTTTTTTCTCCCAAGGTGGAGCACCCTGCGCTTCTCTACATTGAATGCCATCAGGTTTTGGTCCACCCACCTTGCGAGCATGTCCAGGTCGGCCTGTATCCCCAGCCTGTCTTCCAGTGTGACCGCCTTCCCCTATAGTTTAGTGTCATCTGTGAACTTTTCCAGTCCACATCTGATGCCCAAATCCAGATCATTAATGAAGATGTTGAAGAGCATTGGCCTGAGTACTGAGCCTTGAGGGACTCCATTGGTCACTTTGATTTGCTCCCATCAACTAATATTTTTAGGGTCTGTCCCCAAGCCAGGTCCCTAGCCATTAGACTGTGAGATGGTCAAGGCTGCAGGTCCACAGCTTAACCATGAGGACATCATGGGAGACCAAGTCAAAGACTTTCTTGAAATCCAGATATATGACATCAACCTTGCCTCTCTTGTCCAGGCAATGCATCACCTGATCATAGAAGGAAACAAGGTTGGTCAGGCAAGACCTTCTAGCAACAAAGCCATGTTGGCTGGCATTCAGAAGGCTGCCTTCTGTTAGCCTGTTGCTGATGGATCCCTTGATGATTTTCTCCAGTCCCACAGGGCCATCAGATCCCACAGTCCTATCTTATACTGCACCAATAATGTTACGTGGGACAGTGTCAAAAGACTTACTAAAGTCAAGATATATCACATCTATTGTTTTCCCCTTATCCACAGAGCCAGTTAACATGTCAGCAATGAAAATTAGATTTGTTTGACAGTTTCATCCTGACAAATCCATGTTGACTATTTCTTATCACCTTTTCTCTCATAATAATTTTTATTAATTCATACTAAGATATCCTATATACATTAAAATAAATAACCGTTTCTTGTTGGTTAATTCACTATTGGCATTAAATATATTGTCTGACGCTTTTCATATAATTGTTTAATACCATTTTAAGATTTGTCAAATTCCTTGTGTTTAAGATGTACTTTTTCCTGTCTCTCCCAACTTTCTTCCAATAAGTACAGTATAGCTCAATTTAGAGTATCTCTTCTGTTTTCAATACTTCTGTTTGTATTGTTCTGTAGTTTTATCAACTTCCTTCAATGTCATGATGAGCACGCCACATTATATATGCTGTATTTTGTTACTCCAAAGAAAAGATTTTGGATTTTGTTATGCCTTCCTTCCTCTTCTAATCAAATTTCTACAGAAGAATTGTGTTCTACTGATCACAGTTTTACAACCATGGGTTAGCCAAGAAAAAAATCTGTCTTTTTCCTATTGACCTTCTTTTGGATGTACCATTCATCAACCCAAAATGAATGATCTGTAGAGCAGGCATTTTTTATTGATCAAAGTGATAGACAGTATGCTGGTAGTTTTTCATCTGTTTCTTATGTTCTATTTCCTTTTCTTCAAAACCTATGGAGTTTTATTTTATCTTAATTTATACTGCTTTTTAACAATTTAACATATTTGGTGTTGTGGGTTTTTTAAAGTGGGATGACAGAACCCTGCCTACTGCCTCTGAATATTGTTAACAGAGTATAGTTGTCTGCCCATTTTATAATCAGTAGTAGCAGTGTAAAGTGTATTAACAAGTAACATTCAATAATATCTAGGCTCTTGATCATAGAAATAAAGATTTGATATGCAACATACCTACAACTGGAAGATTATCACATGACAGATGCACAGTTTGTTTGCATGATCTCCACACAAGCAGTCCTCCCTCCCGCCCTCCCCCCAGCCCCTTGCCCTAGAGTGCGAGTGGGGGCCTAGGTTCTGGCAACACTCCTATCCCTTGAGCAGCTAGTAGGGATAGTGGGGGGAAAAAGCCTAGTGAGGGCTGCTTTCCTGTCCCCCTCCAGGCACATCCCAGCTGGGGACTGTGCAGGGCAAGGTGGAGGTTTAAACCTCTCTCTAAACATAGCATCCTGCCAGGCCCTGGCCGTGCCCCCCTCTCAGCTTAGCACTTTGGAAGGGAAGGGAGGGCCTGCTCTAGTGCCCCTCCCAGCTTCTAGCTTGAGCCACTGTAGGCATGTGCCTGTATTTCCTGAATCAAAAGTGAATGTCTATCCACTTACAAATAGGTTCAATCTCTGCAGGTCAGACTAACCTGCAAATAAAGAATCAGTTCAGGCTTGGGCTTTTTGAAAAATAGAATTAATATAGCTCCCCTATCAATTGTTTTGAATGGAAATGACTGTGGTGGTGGTGTGTTTTTTTTACTGAACTCAGTGCTGTAGGTATCCATTTGGTGTGTTCAGAGCCTACTCCTGGACTGAAGTTTTAGACAGAACATAGGCATCTGTCTGTCACATAGGCCCCTGACACATGTTACATTTAAGGTATGATTAACAGGTTAATTGCACCGTGAATAGTAACCCAGCCACATGTGCAAGTCAATTTAAGGGATGATAAAAGAGTAAATAAGCCACAAAGTTATTCCACTTACAATGTGAAATAACTTTGTGGTTCATTTGTATTGAGCTTTAAATTGAACATCAAGCTTAAATTGAACACCTGTGCCCTGAGATCTGTTAAACCCCTGTATGCTGCCCAGCTGAGCATCACACATGGTTTTATAGGTCCCACTGCAGGGGATCCCAGAGTCCCAAGCCTGAGGATGAGGAAAAACCCTGTGTGCAGGAACTGAAGTATGCCATGCAGATATACTTTCAGGTTCAAACACAGACCATGTACAGGCATCCTTTTTCTGGGAAATCAGAAACAAGAGTATACAGATGCTCAAGATTTTTCTCTGAGAGCAAAAATGGCCACTCCAGAAGAAAAATCACGTGGGAACAACCAGGATTAAACCATTGAGCTCCCCATTATCCAGGATCTGTTCAAACTCCATGTGCTGCCCAGCCAGGCAACACTGGGTACATCTGCGTGAGACATCTATTGTAGAGTTCCCTAATTAGCTCTGCAGTAAATGTCTCAGCATCTACATGTACAGTGTTAAAATAGAATAAACTAATTAGCTCCATCCTAGGTTAGTACTTGTAACCACAAGTACTAACCTATGGTGGAGTTTTTTACTCTATAGCAATGCGCATGTAGATGCTGATGGGACTGGCTGGGATACAAGGGTGCTTCAGTGCATGGACTGCCTGCTTGCACCCTTGTGCCCCAGCCAGTGCCTCCACAGTATGTTTAGCTGGGTTAGAGCAGCCCCCAGTTGGCAAGATGACCCCTGTACTCCTTCCCAGCCAGGGTGTGGCAGGGCAACTTTGGTATCCACCACTTTGTCTCTGCTTTCACCTGTTCAAGACCCTTAATCAGGTGGCCACATGGAGGCCACCTGATTGGAGGAGGGCTTGCAAGCCTGAATATAAGACCAGGGCCAGGGAGCAGGGCTAGCAGTTGCAGCTGAGAAGCCAATGGGGTAACATAGCCCAGCCAAAGGGGTCTGCTCCCAGAACATCATGGAAGTTAGGGCAGGAACTATGGGGTAGAAGGACAGTCCTAGGAACCCAGGTGGGTTCCAGAGCCCTTACAAGGTGGCTGGAAGCCTGGGGCTGTGGAGAGGCCAGCCTATAGTAAGGAGCTGTGTACAAAGAGGCCCAAGGGAGAGGCTAGGATGGCCTATTGACAGAAGCTGGGTATACAAGGGCCTAGAGAAGACACAAGATGAACATGAGCCTTCAATGTGATGCTGCAGCTAGTAAAGCGAGCAAAACCCTGGCTTGCATTCATAAGTGCTTCTCAAGCAGATCCCGGGACGTCATTCTCTCCTTGTACTCAGCCTTGGTGAGGCCACAGCTGGAGTACTGCATCCAGTTTTGGGCTCCTCAATTCAAAAAGGATGCGGAGAAGCTTGAGAGAGTCCAGAGAAAAGCCACATGCATGATCAGAGGTCAGGAAAACAGACCTTACGATGATAAGCGGAGAGCTATGGGACTCTTTAGCCTGGAAAAGTGCAGGCTCAGGGGAGATCTGATGGCCACCTATAAGTTTATTGGGGTGTTCACCAGGATCTGGGGGAATGATTGTTCACCAGAGCACCCCAAAGGATGACAAGTTTGAATGGTTATAAACGCCTTCAAGACCGTTTCAGGCTGGACATAAAGAAGAATTTCTTCACTGTCTGAGTCCCCAAGGTCTGGAATAGCCTATCATCGGAGGTGGTTCAAGCACCTACTTTGAACGCCTTCAAGAGAAATTTGGATGTTTATCTTGCTGGGATCCTATGACCCCAGCTGACTTCCTGCCCCTGGGGCAAGGGGCTGGACTCAATGATCTTTGGAGGTCCCTTCCAGCCCTAATTTCTATGAAATCTATGAATGACAGAGGCTGAAGCTCAGCCACCTGATGGGAGGTGTCCTGTAAGGGGTCTGAGAAACAGTTGGGGTCAGTGACTGAGGGTTATGTTATAAGGTGGAGGCTGGAACAAAGTGCACAGGAGTGAGCAGCCCAGGAAGAACATCAAGGGACTTAGAGAGGGAGGAGAAAGACCAGGATAGGTAGGCCTGCACTTGGTCCCTGGTAAGACCAGAAACTACATCCTGCTGGGGTTGGATGGTGTGGTGGGGCTGCCTGTGGTGGGGCAGTCTCCAGGAAATGCCACATCTGTGCCTCCCCAGTGAAAGTCAAGGATGGGGCTTCGTCCCCTGCTGCCTTGTGGGTACCCCATGGAGGGGAACGGCTAAGGGAGCACACCCTAACAGAAAAGCAACAGGCTTGGGGAACAGCACAGGGGTTAGAAGGGCCCAACACCCACAGCCTAAGAGAGTGGGGCATATGCATAGCAACATGGGGTCCAGGATAGCCTGAGGCCGAAGGCCAGTGGCAATTGGCCTGAATAAAAGTGAGATGTAGCAGGAGACCTGGATAAGAGCAAGGCCCAGTGGAAGGCTGAGAAAGAGGTCCAGGCATGTCAACATACACCTGAAGTCTGAGTGGGCCATAGACTGAGTTTGAGATGCCCAAGGCCAGTGAAAGCCAGGGGTTTAAATCAGTCCGGGGGGGGGGGGGCAGTAGGCCTGATTCCTTGTTGTAGAGTAGGGCCAGAATTAAGTGATCTGGTAATCTGCTAGGGGTCAGAAGGACCAAGCGTGAGAGAGAGGAAGGCTGAAGGGCTGTACGGAGTAGAGCCAAGAGGACCTGAAGGGCCATACAAAGTAAGGCAGAGTACATGTGGCCCATGGTGGACAAGAATGAGTATGACCCAGTAAAAGGGGCAGCATGAGTGAGACCCAATTATGGGGCATGTGTAGGAGGCCTAGCAAGGGACAGAGTCTGGCCCTGGAGAGGGCTAAGTGAGTGCCAACTATCTGGAAGCCATCTGTGAGGCATGGAACACTGTAAAGGAGAGGTCAGAGCCACGTATTTTGCCCTTGGCATGAGGGATTAGAAAGGGTAGCCTCCCACTTTAATTAACATCAAATTTTATGTAATAGCAAAGGCATGACAGGTGGGACCGGGCGGACTGCCCTAGACAGGTGGGCAAGCCAATGTTAAGCTTGGCAGTGCATGGCCACCTGTCACACAAGGCTGCTCCAACCCAGCTCAATGTGCAGTGGTCCTGTGTGGATGTGTAAGTGCTATGCCCAGGAGCAATAAACTCTGGCACAACATGCACCAGTGTTTATTATTGTGCATTACTAGCACATATAGATGTGCCCACAGAGGTTTTTAGACATCCCCAATGCACAGGGACTCTGGGATGCATCTACAGCAGTTTGTTCTTGGAGTCCCTATGCCCTATGCCCTCCCTCCCCCACACTGGGGTTTTGACAATCAGCTGATTGTGGGCTGGGGCCAGGGACAAGGGACCCAAGTGCCAATCAGTTGATTATAGGCATCCCAGTTTCATCTGGCTGGTGCAAGGAAGGACAGGCTCATAATCAAGCAAGTAAGGTGTGAGCATCCTGCCATACCAGAGGAGGTGCTATTGTTGGGCTCACAGGTTAGATCCCATCACATCTTAATGTGAATGTCTGTCAGGGACCATATTTACATCCTCAAGAAGCTTGGTGTGACACAAGTGCCTAGCTATTCAGACTGGAGTGCTTTCCTGGATGCTTAAAATTATACACTTAGGGATCTTTGCAGTTCAAAATGTAAGTACTTGTATATCACGTATATTCTGGATTAATTTTTTGTGATTTGGGGGCTAAAATTCTATGTACTACCCATTTAATCTCCCAGTTCACTAATCTGGATCTGGCTTTAAATCTTTAAACCCTATTTTAACGCAACAACAGAAACAATAATACATTATGTATCAATTAAATTATTTTGTTTTTAACTTTTCTCAACCTTTAGTTGACTTTGAGGAAACACAATATTTTCTTAATCTTATTTTCCATAAAATTGTAATCCAGCAAAATATATCTAAGTTTAATCATATTCTAGTTCCATTGAAGCAAGTGATCATATGCTTAACCACTTTGCTGAATCTGAGTTAAAAACAACACTGAATTAGTTGTGTGAACTTTGACATGATTTCTGTTTGAAGAATTATAACTAGATTTCTCAAGTTTCACTATTTTCAAGAAACTTTAAATAGGAAATACAAATTACAGTTTTCATAAAAGAACAATATGCTGTTGTAATGACAGATTTATGATAAAGTAGTAATTTTTATTATTAATAATAATAACACCAATAATAATAATAAATCCAAATTTGTTTTTTAAATACTTTTGAAGCATATGCAGAATATCTTTTCTTTTACTTTTCAAGCTACCTGAATCACTTCACATAAAAAAAATAATCATCTAGGATTGTGGAATATGTAGTATTTTTTTTCTAAATTAGGAATTCATCTTACACTATATATTGCAATAGTTAACCATAGAAGCTTAGAAGCTATAGAAGCTTTAAGGAAAGGATTTCTGCAAATTTGTCATTCATATTGTACCAGACCTAGCGTGTAGAGAATGCTTTATTGTTTAAATGTATTTTACAGAAAACTAAGATATTTAAATATCTTAAATATATCTTAAAGAGGACTAAGATATTTCAGCTGTTCTCTCCATTTTGGGGTGGGGAGAGGGGGCTAGTTCAACATTCAGCTGAGGAGAAGCAATGATTTGACTGAGGCTCAGCTTTTTTTAAATTTAAACTGCGAATGAGAAGGAGGGGATGAGATAATGGTAGGCAGGTATTGCTCATGAAACTTGCTTACTTTGTAGACTAATTTCAAAATTAGAAATGAATAAAAGATTAAACATACAAGACAAAAAAAATAGCAAACACTGAAAAAATATTGAAAAAAGAGTTCTGATACAATAATTATGGGAAGCAGTTTTAATTCTGAATAATCTATTTGCCCTTTGATTGACTAAAACAACTCATGCGATGTGGAGCTTTCAAGAGTGAGAGGATGCTGTTCTTGGTAGCTGATGCCCTCTTCTATGCCATGTTTTACCAACAGATATTTAAAACTCTGTTTGAAAACAAGCAGCCTAATTTTATTAAACAAACAGTCGTATCAACTCATTTCTTGATTTAAAGGAAAATCCATTATTTAAGACTAGTATGTGTGGTTCAACATAAAAACGAATTTTAGGGGAAATTTCCGGGGGTTGTTGGATATTTATGCAGAATGTTGTGCTGTGTTAGACTATGCATTTTGATTTATCAACTGGGAACCTACAGAAATATTTATATACTTTGAAGAAAGAATTAGTACAGTGGAACCTCTTACCTCATGTATATTAAAAATGATGGTGTTTTATGAATTGGCAAAGTAAGCACATGAGCACAACACAAAATAGAACACCATCACAGTGATTTTTATTTCCTTAATTAATTGTAATTTCCATGTCCTCATAATCCATGTTTTCATATGTACACATTAACAAAAACATCTAATAGATCATGTAATAGAAACTAAATTTTGGATAGGATTAAAGGAAATTCAGTATTTAATTAAAAGTAAGTAAAATATAACTAATTCTACTAAAAATTACTAAAAAGTTTTAAAATGTATAAAAATGATTTTTATTTCTACTAAATATCTTTCCATTAATACCATTAACTTGACAGTTATAAATAAAGCAGCTAAAATATATAGAGTTATATGTCAACACTTAGGACAGTTTGTTTGGATTTGCAAAACATAAAAACCTGGTCTCCAAAATGGTAAAATATTGTGGTTGCAAAGAAGTCCAAAAGACCTGAGAGAATTCTCCTGGGTTTCTTCTCTTGGTAAAAAAACTTACCTGGAGATGCCTGAACACATATTTGAATGTTCAGCCCGTGAAGAGCAAAGAACTTGCAGTGCTTACACTGTGCAGCCAGGGAGTCCCTGTGCCTACCTCTCAGCAAGCTCTACGAGCTCCTTCTGTCTGCCTGGCAGCAGACAGCAGCTGTGCACAGGGCAACCTTGATTGTCTGACCCAGCCTACTCAGAGTTGGCCTTTGTCTCCCTGCAGCATAAAGTGGGATTATGAAGGGGGTGTGTTCTGCTCCCTGCTTGACTGAAGTAGTAGAGTCCAGCAAGTGATACAGTGTCTAAGGGGGTGAATGGGAGTAAAGCACACTGGGATGCTGGAGGACTGTGCTGTGGCATCTCTCAGAAGAGAACCTGTGCAGACATTCAGTCTCTCATGAGAAACTCTCTCATGAGTGATTTAACTCTAGTTAGTCCCAGGTTACTTTTCTCCTGAAGCTGCCATATTTGCTGTGGGAGAAAAATCATGAATATGTGTACACTCATGTCACTGCTCTCCCAGGCAAAAGTGAATGTCTGTACATGCCCTGTGTGAACCTAAAAGTATGTCTGTATGACATACAGTGTCTTAGAGATACCTGAGCTAGCACTTCTCAGTAGGGCTAATTATCTCCAATAAAGTACCTCTCTAACATGTCATTACTGTTTCTAGTATCCAAACTAATTTGTTGGGAGCTAGATTAGGTACTGTATAACATGGCATTTTGCCACTTATACCTATCCTACCTCTCTTACTTACTCATTACTACTAAAATGAAATGTAGTTTATGCAAAATTGTATTTCTTTTCTTCAACGGAAAAGATGAGGCAATCTAGGCATTTTCTAATCCAAATTATAAAATCTGTCCTGTTGCCCGATTTTTGTTTATAATCCAACCTGGTTGCCTAAATTGAGGCTCCTAACTCATTATTTTAGCATACCTTATTTTACCTCTTAAAAACAATTCAAGATCAATTTTGCAATAGCAGCCACTACCAAACTTGCAAGGCTCTAAAAGTTGTATAACTTGTTATGACTTTGTTGATAACTAAATTCTGATTTGCCTTTTTTATTTAAGTAAAAAACAGGCCCTATGTTATGGTCTGAATTTATTATAACTTGTTAAAATCATTTAATTAATTATAAAAAGCTGTGTCAATAAACCCTGCTCATATCTATGGAATTAGGGGGTAAACAGTTTTTTGTTTGAGCTCCACTCAAGCTTTATAAATCTGTCACCATATCATATTCTGCATTCAGTATATTAAAGGCTAAATCCTGTCTTACTTTGTGTGCTTAACTGCCACATGTACAGTCACATAACTGCAGTTATGGCACTTAGGCACCTGTGTCTGTTGCTTCCAACTAAAATACTGTAACCAGCCAGCTATGATGCTTAGCATTAATAGACTATACACTAAGTGCTCAATCTCAAGCACAGTTAGCCGTGCACCACACTGATCCCGTCTTTTTCTCCCCCAAGACATTGCTATGGATATATGTACACAGCACACTGCTGTATGGCACAGACTTGTGACTTAGCTCTAAACCAGGGGTGGGCAAAATATGACCAATGGACCGGATCTGGCCTGCCAAGGGATTCTATCCAGCCCACAGTGAGTTCCTTGGCCCCACTCAGCCCAGGTTCATGGGGCAACCCAGGCCATGGTGAGTGCGGCTGATCCTGCTGCCCCCAGGTACACAGCAGAGTGGGAGTAGTGCAGTGGCCAGACTTGGCATCCCAGAAACCCCAATGGCAGTGCTTCACTCTGCCTGGCTGCCAGTGCCAATGTCTCCACTGCTGCCAGTGGGCCTAGCCCTACTGCTGGACAACCTGGCTGCCTGCCCTGCACCCACCACTGGGGGTGCTGAACAAAGTGGGCAGGTGGGCAGGCAGGGTATCCATGGAGGCCATCCCAGGACCCTCATAAGAAGGGTGCACTCAGCTGGGCAGATGGGATGGAGCTACGGGGGGAGGAGGGAGGAGCAGCAGGTGGGAAGTGGTGTCCTGCTGGCAGGTGGGGGCTGGGGCCACAATCATGCAGTGGTGACAGTGTGGGGCCCAAGGCAGAGCTGCGATCCTCTCTCCACAAGTCTGGAATTAGTGCCCATCTTAGGGACATGCAGGGAGCAGATCATGGGTCTTCCCCAGGCCCCAGCCCCATGCCATCAACGCCCTGCAATTCCAGCTCATCCTTTTCCTGGACACTGCTCCCCACCTACCTGCAGACCCATCCCATTCACCCAGCTGAGCACACCCTGTCTGCGGGGGTCCCAGGCCAGTCTCCATAGAGATCCTGCCTGCCTACCCACTCCGTCCATTGCCCCTGGCAGTGGGTGCAGGGCAGATGGGCCTGGGGCCAGATAGGATCACTGCACTAGGATGGGTCAGCAGCACCCTCCATCTCTGCCCACAAGAGCTCACCAAAACTCCTTAAGTGGCCCTCCAGCCCAAATAATTGCCCACCACTGCTCTAAACTAACTGTCTTTTATATATGAAAAAATATAACCACTAAGTGCGGTGCTCTGCCTTGACTAATTAACTAAGAATCATCACCAATCTTAAAGCATGTGAGTATGGAAATAAGTCAAAATGATTTAAGCAATTTGAAAACATAGTTATAGTTTCTAAGAAGGAATTTGACTATCTACAATGGCTTTTAGTTGAAGGAAGGCAGGAAAGCAGACAGGCAGGCAGGGTTTTTTGTGCTACACGCTTTTTTTTTAACAACAGAAACATAATACTAACAAAACAGATATAAACAGGGTCAGCATCTAAGATATTTCATGAGCCTTAATTGTCATCTGTAAGTTACTACTTTAGAATGTCAGGTTATTTCAGTTTTTCTTACCAGAATTGTGACATTTCATTTTCAAGTGATGTCATTTTTTCATTAGAAACACAATAGGGAAAAAACTGTTAATGACGCATGTATGTAAAAAGAGTTTGATGGTATTTTTTCAAGGAAAACCCTGAAGCCTATTTCACATACCTGACTTAACTATTAACGTGAAATCATTAGCTTTCCCTTTATTTTTCCCAGAAGGCTTTCATTGAACCCTTTTTTTCCAGATAAGTTCTTTCTTATCTTTAAAATAAAAGCCAAAGTATACTTCTTCAAGATCTTTGTACTACAGAATGATTATTTGCATGACTTTAATCACTGTCCAGCTAAGGCTTAGTGTCAGAGTAATTAACAGAAAAATAAATTGCAGACTTCACTGAAATATTTTAAAGGCCATTAAGTCTTCTTATGATGAATGACGTATACTGTTTGTTCTGGGGGAAAAAGAGTTTCTACCTCCAGGGGCATTTAAATTTTAGTGATGCAATGCATTTGATCATTTCAAAGCATACAGTCTTTTTTATTTAAAAGGTAGCCTCAGCTGACTCAGACACCATTTAAACAATGATTGGTGGCCAATAAAGCACTCTTCAGACTTTTTAATTGATCCTTTTTCTAAGTTCCCTGTTATTTTAATCCACAGCAACTTTGTTTCTGTACTACGTCAAACTTGTATAATTAGTGTTCTTCTATGATACCATATTTTTCTTAGATTTACAAAGTACTGACAACATTTTAAAAATATAAACAAAAGCAAAAATATACATACAAGAAAATATTATTAAAAATGAATGAAATTGTCAATTAGTACAAATGAATTAATTTGAGCCTAAACTGAATTAAGCAACAGTGAATGCATATTTAAATTAAAGTAGTGATTAGAGTCGTATCTGATAGGCTCCCACTTGCAGAATCAAGAATCATTTGCAGCATGAGGACAGGATTCAAACTCTAGCCATATATCATTATCACTCATCTTTATCACTACAAGAGAAACAGATTAACTATTCAGCCCAGCACTTAAGTAGTTGTTCAATTCCCATTGACTTAAATAGTACTTAAATGCATTCTTATATTTAAACACATACTTAAGTACTTCACGACAGGAAGGTAGAAGTCTGTTGGAGGATGCTGAGTAGATGGGGAGGACTTTGGAATGGATTTGTACTGCATTCATTGTGGTCACTGCAGCTTATATAGACCTTAAGTCTAAAAATCTTCATGGGACTTTATTTTAAGGAAGCTGTATTAATGCAGTAAACTTATCTTAAATAGTCACGTAGCATTACCTCAACACATTGGGAGGTTGGTTTGCGTTTAATACTTGTGTTCCTATATAAGTAAAGAACAGAACATTTGGAATAAGTAAGGGGAGGCTTACTGCTGTCTCTTACCATTTTTGACTATATAAAGGAAAGTACTCTCCCTTTCTTTCTCTTTCATTCTAGCATAGCATTTCAGATGCAGTCTTCCTGCTCTGTCACCCTTATATTCATTTCTCTGCTTGCTTTGACTATAGGGTGTTCTTGGAACCTCCAGCAATTGATTGGCTTGGAATTCTACCCAAAATAACACCAGAATGGGTGCATCTACACATATATTTGATCTGGAATCAGTTTACTGGTGAGTAAACTACTCACAAGTAACACTCACAGGCAGGCATCTTCACATGCAAGGAAGCGGGAGCAGATTCATGACCAGTTGCAGCAAATTGCTCCCACTTCCTGGGGCCTTGCAATGGGCCCTTGCCATCACCAGGGAGAGCTCTAGGCTACCCCTGGGTACTAACCAGGCTGGGACATTACACCTTGCCCCCAGGGGGCTGCTTACTGCTGGGGCAGGAACAATGTTTACCTGCCCTGGCAGCAGGGAGCTCCTGGCCTTGGCTCTCCAATCAGGGGCAGGGGATTTGAAAGAGCAGCAGGAGAGGGGCAGGTCCCAGTCCCCTACCCCAGCACACCGGTGGAGCAGCTAGCAGCTAGCTAACTGCTAGCTACCCCACTGGCAGATCAGGGCATGCAGCTGGGACCTACCCCATCCCTGCAGCCCTTTCCAAGCCCTGTGCCTTGATTACCTGATCAGGGCACAGGGATGGGACCTGCCCCTGAGCAGCACAGTTTCCAGCCCCTGCCCCGCACGTGGGGTGCAGACCGGAGAACCTGTTTCCTGCTCAGCTCCGCAAGCACGGAACTCGGCGAGGAACAGTCTGGGGAGCTTGTTTCCCTGCTTAATTCAGGGAGCACACAGCTGGGTGGGGACCAAGCCAGCGAGCTTGCACTCACGGAGCTGGGCAGGGAACAGGCTCTCCAGCCCCCACCAACAGGGAGCTCCCAGCGCCAGCTCCACACCACAGGGCTGGCACTGGGAGATCTTCATCTCCCAGCACCAACTCCTCAACTGCTTTATGCAGGTATCAAAGTTAGACGTGAATAAACTAAATTTACCATTTTTAGGACCATTAAGGGTGTACACATCTAAACACGTGCCTTTAATGTGCTTTAAATCAGGCTAAAGTCTCTTAAATTGGCACGTGTAGACATGCCCATAGATGGACATCTAGGAAAGAAGTGATCTAAAGTGGGGAATATTGTATCTGAATTATCTGTGCTTTCTTTAGCTTAATCTCTTAAAGAGAATTGTTTTCAGAAAACAGTGCAAAGTCTGTGGATTTGCCTGGGCAGATCTAGGATTTTGAAAAGGAAGGTGCAGTTTACATGGTTCATCACCACACATAACTCAACACACATTTTTTCTCCAGGTAAAAAGAAATTTGAAGCTTTACTAATATGCTGAGGGCCTAAGGTTCTATTAGGTACTATTATTCAGTTTAATATTGAAACAAAAAATGATAATTGTATTAAAACATGCATTAATTTGCTATATCATGTATTATATATAAAAACCACAATGAACTTGGCAAAATAATCAAAAGATGTTTCTTTAGTCCTGTTGCCATTAGAATTAAATCTACATCTCTTTCAGATTCATAAAGCATGTCTTTTTAGCATATTAACAGTGCAGTGCTTTGCTGAAAGTTACTTTCATACCTGAGTTGTTGTTCACCAGAGTTCCTGTTTCAATGTCTGAGTTGACATTTTTAGCTAGAGTCAGAAACAGAAATAAGAGCTACATTATCAGAAGCAGCTAACAGACAGAAGAAAGACACAAAAGAAAGCCTTGCTTGATAAGTGGGACATCAAGACCATTAAAAAAAGAGAGAGAGTTATTAATACCTGTGGAATTAAGAGTTTTGAAGAAATCAGGTAGATTATAATGAGACAGAAAGTCAATTGACTCCCTTACTGCTGTCTGAATAAAAATGTTGCTGCCAGGCAGTTGGTTTTAAACTTTGGCTGGAATAGGAATCAAAAAGTGGAGGGTGCATCTGCACCACTGCACCCCCCAGTGGATCTGCCCTTGCAGATAAGAACCTCACCCTATAAAAGTTTTCAGCGTAATCACTTCTTTACCAGTTTCATCTGATTTCACCTTCAGTGTCTGATTTAGAAGGCTTTTGTAGAAAACACCTATCAGATCAGGCCTTACACAATATAGAAGCAGAGAGAAGGAAGTCCCCTTTCATTCACTAGCTCTGTAGTTCAAGCACTGACTTAAGTTATGGGGAACCTGCTTTTATTTTTTCCAGATAAACAAGGAGATATGAATGTGTATCACCTCCCTTCAGCTGAATGCTCTGACCACCAGGTGATAAGGTGTTCTCAGATGGGACATTTTCAGTCTCGTTTTAAAAGCTGCTATACTTTGCATCAAATAATTCATTAATGTAAGAAAAAGGTGGTGAAGGGGATCATATGAACCCCTAATCTGGAAAAGGGGAGGCCTCTGTTCTAGATCCTTTTTCAGTGAATGTTTAGGTGTATTCAAATTGAGGTCAGTGTGTCCACAGAGTTGTACCACTTTAACTAAATTGGTTTTAATCACCAGGAATCCTGGTTTTCTCTGATTTAAAAAAAAAAATCCCAATTTTCAGGTTAAAAAAAGTAACCCCAAATCCATATTTTCCCATGACTAATATGAAACTCCACTATATATCAATCTATATACTAGTGGTGTTTCATTTTAATCATGGAAAAACATGTTAAAGCTTGCTTCCTAAATATTGATAACAGTTGTTCATTAACCCTGCAAATTTAGGATGAATGTAGTTAGAGCAGCTTCTGTGCCCTACAGTCTAATAAAACATTTCCTTTCAATACTGTAAACATTATCTTTTTGTTAATTACTCCATATTTCATTAAATTCAGATTAATACAAAAAGTGTCAGTTATCTGGGAACATGCAGATATGCATGAGAATACAAATTAAATATGCTAATTGGTGCCAGTAGCCTCCTGTGCTGTTCACCTGCGCATCGAATCCATGGGGTCTTTTCTGACTTCACCATTGCTTTAGGGAAGAAACAGGCTTCTTAGTGGGTTGGACTTTGATCAGTTTCCCAGGGGTCTCTCCTGACATGTCTTTGCTGAAAAATTATTTTAATTAAGAGGAAGATGGTTTGTCCCGTCTTCTCTGGTGCCTTCCTTCGGTTGTCCCTGTTGTCCTTTCCATTTGGGACTCTGCCTCCCTTACACCCTGCCTAACGCCAACCAGAGATGTTGTTTCCTGGACCACCAAAGTTCATGTCACTTGCATTTTGGTGCTTTGGCCATTTAAATTTATGATGGTGGGATCGGGACATTGTTTGGCCTGAGTTTATGCATCTTTCTGATCCCAGGCTGTCTTGTTCCCTGGCATCTCACTCCCTGTTTGGGCTTTATACTTGCCATGGGTCACTTGTTCATCAATCCTTGCCCTACTTGGTCCTGATGTGGATGTCCAATATCCATGAAGTCTCTACATGTAAATCATTGAGCCTTCTCTGGCCCTGAGTATTTGAGAAAGCCCCTTCTTGGGGCAGCCACCAGGTCCCTGCACTGGAACCAGGTTCTGGACCTGGATCTGGCCCCTCCAGGCCGGTCGGGGACCTCACTTCTGGTCTTCACTGCTGGTCTCCCACTGGGCTTTTTATCCTGGCTTCAGGTATCCAGACAGCCAATTGGCCTTGGCACACTGCCATAAAGCATGCCCATGCTGATGTGGAAGCCAATCTCAGGTCCTTCTGGGCTGGCCATTTTTTTCCTTTTTTTCTTTACCCCAGCATCTCTGCCTGCCACAGTTTCACTTTCACTGCACTCTGGTTCTGGTGCAGTGTCCCACTGGCTTCACTCCTCGTCCAGCTGAGGTAAGTCTTTTTCACAGTGCCATTTGTAATTTTTTTCCCAGTTCATAACACCAAATATCATCATTTTTCCTGTGACAAAATTTCTTATAAAACATACTCAACAAAGTAGAAAATCAATTAGAAAAATGTACTTATTGATGTAATCAAGGAAGACCTGATTTGAATCACACTGCAGTTCTGAAATAGTATCAACTCCGTATAATATATGGTTCTGGCCTTCACCCAAATGGAGCCCCTGGCTCTGGACTGGGGATGCTGCCTACTAGGGATGCCAGCAACTGGGAATGGGAGCAAGGTCACCCCCACTTGTAGGGTATGCTCCCTTGTGGAGTCTCTGGAGTGCTGGGAGAGGGAGCTACAGGCTGAGGTGAGCAGGCTGTTCACCATCACGGCCGACAAGCAGGAGATCAATGGACTCTGCCAGGCTCTTCTCCAGAAGAATGAAGAGGAAAGGACAAGGATGGCTGACAACATGAGGGTGGACAACAGGAAAATTAACTGAGAAGCCCAACCGGGGGTCAATCGGAAGACAATCATTTCCGGCTCCAAGACACACAGCCCCAGGCTTGGCCCCCCTGGAACTGTGCAACAGTTATGCACACCTCACAGCACCAACAGAGTTAGCAGCAGAAGCACTGGCTTCTGAGGAGATAAATGCACCAAAGAAGTGAACAGAAAACTCCGGCGTTCATGCTACCGTGAGGGCTTTCACTTTTTAAATCACATCACGTACCTTAGAGACAATGACTTTTTGGGAAGGGACAACTTCCACCTCACGCCAAAGGGGAAGGCACTTTTTTCGACTAAACTGGCAGACCTCCTGGATAGGACTTTAAACTGAGATCACCAGAGGACAGGCAGAAAACTATTAAAGAAAGCCCAGGAACAGGCAAGTAGGAAAACAAAAAGATGTAAAACAATAGGAAGAACACTCTGACATGGACCAAAGGACTAAACTCTCAGTGAAACAGGAAGTTGAGGGCCTCCAATGGTAGACTTACAAGCTTGCTCACAAATGCCAGGAGCATGGGAAACAAGCAAGAAGAACTGGCCTTCCTGCTAACCAGAAAGGAATATGATCTTATTGGGATAACAGAGACCTGGTGGGACTGCACCCATGATTGGACCACAGGTATAGAGGACAAAGGGAGGTAATCCCAACATCTATCAAAGGGAGCAGGAGGGCACACAAGCCCCCATGGCTCACCAAAAGCATCTGGGAATGTCTTCTAGCAAAAAGGGAGGCGTACACCCAATGGAAAGGAGGGGCCATCACCAGGGATGACTATACTGCAGTTGCTCGGGGATGTAGGGGAGCAGTCAGGAAGGCCAAGGCAGAGATGGAACTGGGACTAGCTTCCTGGATTAAGGACAATAAAAAGTCCTTTTTTAAATACATAGGGGGTAAAAAGAAGGTTCCGGGTAATGTGGGGGCCCTGCAAGACATGCTAGGAAATTTTGGTCATCACACCAAAGA
>NW_017729032.1:42169538-42174598 GCF_001723915.1 Gavialis gangeticus
TAAACTATGAAACTACACCTTATATAGGAGGAATTGTGTAGGGAAAAAGGCGGAGGTATTGCTCTCTATGTGAAGGAGCAGCACACATCCCTGGAAGCCGAGATGGGCACAAAAGAAGGGTTACTTGAGACCCTCTGGTTAAGGTACAGGGAGGGCACGGTGAAGGGGACTTGATGGTAGGAAACTGTATATTACAGACCTCCAAACCAAGTGGAAGAGCTTGATCTGGAATTCTCCAGAGAATTGGCAGAGGCTGTACACTCATGGAACATGGTCACTATGGGTGACTTCAGTTACCCAGATATCTAATGGGAAGAGCACTCAGCTAGATCTGAATGGTCACATAACTTCCTCACTTGTATCAAGGAGCTCTACTTGACCCAAGAAAGTACAGGACAGCCAGGGGAAAGGCACTCCTGGATTTGGTTTTGGCCAAAGGGGATGATCTAGTGAGTAACCTGAGGATCAAAGGTAATCTAGGCAACAGTGACCATGAGATGATCCATCCATTGTAAGGTAGACACATCATTTATTAGGGTGGAAATCCTTGATTTTAGGAAAGCTGAATTTACAAGCTTAGGAGATTGGTGGATGAGGCCCTGCAGAACCATGGTCCGATGGGGAAGGGAGTCCAAGAAGAGTGGTCATTGCTCAAGGATACCATCCTTGGAGCAGAAAGGAGGTCCATTCTTGTTCATAATAAAGATAGCAAAAGGGCTGGGAGAGGTCCCCTGGCTCAATCGGGAGGTCATGGGTCTCCCAAAAACAAAAAGAGAAGCCTATAAGAGATGGATGCTGGAGGAGGAGTACACAGGAATGGCCTACACCTGTAGGGAGTAGATTAGAAAATCAAAGGCACAAACTGGCAACAGCAATCAAAGACAATAAAAAGTCCTTAGATATGTAAGAAGCAGGAAAAAAATAAGGGAAACTTAAGACCCCTGCTGAACACAATGGGAGAGCTGATAACTGGCACTCAGGAGAAACCACTGCTAAATTAATACTTCACATTGGTATTCAACCAGACCAAGGATATTATCTTGCCTGACAGGAAGCAGGATGGACAAGGTGGGAGTGATCACCCACCTATAATCAGAGAAGATTTTGTGAGGGAATAACTAGAGAGGCTGGACATCTACAAGTCAGCAGGACTGGATGAACTACACCCTAGAGTGCTGAAAGAACTGGCTGAAGTCATCGCACAACTGATGGCAAAGCTATTTGAGAATTCATAGCACTCAGGTGAGGTTCCAGAAGATTGGAAGAGGGCCAATGTAGTGCCTGTCTTCAAGAAAGGAAGGAAGAAAGATCCAGGGGATTATAGGCCAATTAGTCTGACCTCAATCTCTGGAAAAATGTATCAAAGAATGAATCAGTGATAAGCTAACAGAAGACAGTTAATATGGCTTTGTTGCAGGCAGGTCATGCCTGACCGACCTCATCTCCTACAATCAGGTAACTTGCCACCTAGATAAGGGAAATGAGGTCATAGTCATATATTTTGATTTCAAAAAGGCCTTTGACTTGGTCTCCCATGATGTCCTCATGGTTAAATTGAGAAATTGTGGCCTCAACAACTTAACAGTCCTGTGGCTAGGAAACTGGCTCTGAGGTTGGACCCAGAGAGTGCTAATAGATGAAACCATGTCAACATGGTGAAAGGTGGCCAACGGTGTCCCCTCAAGGCTCACTACTTGGACCAGTGCTTTTCAACATTTTCATCAACAGTTTGGATATTGGTGTGAAAAGCATACTGGCAAAGTTTGCAGATGACAGCAAGTTGTGGGGGAGTGCCATCAAGACCTGGGCAGGCTTGTAAAGTGAGTGGATCTAAACTTGGTAATGTTTAACACCAAGAAATGTAAAGTGTTCCATCTGAGGAGAAATAATTCACAACATACTTACAGGCTTGGTGGTGCTACACTAGCTGGGACCAAAACTGAAAGAGACGTAGGGGTCATGATCAACCACAAAATGAACATGAGCCACCAGTGTGATGCTATAGCCGGTAAACCTAACAACACTCTGGCATGTATCAAGCGATGCATCACAAGCAAAACTAAGAATATCATCCTCCCACTCTGCTCAGCATTGGTGAGGCCACAGCTGGAATACTGTGTCCAATTCTGAGTGCTGCACTTCAAGAGGGTTGTAGAGAAGCTGGAAAGAGTCCAAAGGAGGGCCACATGAATGATTAGAGGTGTGGAGAACAGACCATACGAGGAGAGGCTGAAGGACATGGGACTGTTCAGCCTGAAAAAGAGAAGATTCAGGGAGGACTTGGTGGCAGCCTTTAAGTATATAAGGGGTGAATGAGAACACCTATTCACCAAGACACCCCAGGAGAAGCCTAGGAATAATGGTCGTAAACTGATAGATGATTGCATCAGATTAGACATAAGGAAAAACTTACTTACAGTTTGTGTGTCCAGAGGCTGGAACAGACACCCCCTCTCTCTCCCCCCCCCCCCCCCCCCCCCGAAGTGGTATAGTCACTGTGCTCACCGGGCTTTCCCTATCCCTGTGGAAGTGGCTCTGGTTTTCTTGCCAGGTGTTACTCTGCTCTCAGGCCCTCTAGTAGCATCGAGGCAGGTCTACTTTCCCGCGTCAACGATCCCGCTCTCTTCTGCCACGTCTTGATGTTCTGCAATGGGCGAGGTCATCTGATGGGTTCCTCAGTGCCCGGGCCCACCCCGGCAGTTGTTCATGGGGCTCCACCACCCCTGCACCCCAGCCTCACGCCACCTTTCATTGGGCCGCCCTGTCGATGTCTTGAGGCTTTACCAGCAAATACTGCCCTCCTCACTTGCGTACTACTGCCTCGCGGGGTCAGGTCGCATCTGCTCCAATCGAGCCTCACTCATAACTCCACTCCCTGAGTGGCTACCTCCCCGACCAGTTCAACAGCCCCCCCCACCTTTCCTCAGCCTTTTCCCCAACGAGGGGCCAATCGTCTGCAGCCCCAAATGCAGTGCTGCTCCACCAACCACTGCATAGTTTACTAAGCCTAGCCCCTCCCTAAGTGGGGTGATGGACTTTCCCCCTATCTGCCGGCCCCTGAGCCCAAGCCCCTTCACGCTGGTCCTCCGAGGCTTTGGCGGAGACCCTGCCCCAAACACCACCCTTCATCCAGGCCCTCCCAAGCTCTTGCCTCCTGGCGCGTCATCCTCCACTCCCCGCTGGTCCAACCCTTCACCTGTGTCTCATGGGGTCCTTGTGGCTGCCTCCGCTCCCCCACCTCTGGGCCAGCACTCACTTCTCCGGAGCGCGACAGCGGACCCTGTTGGGGTGCCTTCCTTCCCGATGCTTCTCATTCCATCTCTCCGTCCCCCTTGGGATGCTCCTCCAGGACTTGCTTCTCCAGCGATGCCTGCAGCAGCTCTGTCCCAGAACCATCTGCCCCTTCTGCCACAGCCGCCACCATTTTTATCTTCGCCGGCTGGCGTATGGTGCTGACATCACCAGCTGGCCACAGCTGCACACGGAGGTGGCTCACGAGCCGCACGGGTTCTACCCGCTTTTCTCCGGGAGCGTTGTTCTGGACTGCAGGTAAGTATCCTGCATCACCCCACTTCCCAGGACAGTCACCTTCCCTGGAGATCTTCAAAAGACAACTGAACGCACACCTCACTGGGGTCATTTAACCTCAACAGTCTTTCCTGCTTTAGAGCAGGGGGGGCTGGACCTGATGATCTTGTGAGGTTCCTTCCAGTCCCTAACTTCTATGAATCTATGAACAGACCAAGTTAGGAGACCCAATAAATAACCAAATTAAGATGTATGCATGTGATGGGTTTGTTGAAACAAAGGAATATGCTGACAGAACAGAACATGGACACTATGATGACCACAGGGAAACCAATCAACAATGCCCAGAAATAAAGAGTCATCAGAGAAGGAAAAGGATACAAAAGGGGGGATTTCAAAGAAACAAAAGGACCCTGAGAGGAGAACCAAGGCCACCATGGACAGAGGGTATACCACCAGCCAGAATTACCCAGGGGGTGGGGGGGGGAGATCTCTGCCTTCAACTTCCAGGATCTGACATCTGACATTCAAAAAAAGAACCTCAGGGTGAAGCTCACATACTGGCCAGATGTACCTTCCCTTGGTGACAGCTCTAGGACTGGTAGATATAGAACTATTTGCATTATTCTTATCTGTTATCACCGTGTATCAGTAAAATTTGCCTAATATCAAATGGAGAGGTCATGGTCGGTCTGAGGGTTTGGGTCTGCCTGGAACAAGGTATACGAATCATAAATCCAGTGCCAATAGAAATGATAAACAGAAAAGCTATTTCTTGGTGTCCTTATCCCTTCACAGCACTTTTCCTAGGAGCCTGTCCCCATGCCAAGTCACTATATTTGGAAGATTGAAGCAGCAAAGATTCAAAAAATCATTGAATAGGGGTTGGAAGGAATTAGCTGTAGTCCCTGAGGCTCTATTAGTTCTAGTTCCATCTGCTTGTGTTGCCAAAATGGGATGTCATTCTCACTAGGATATACAGAATTTTCATAGTGTTGTTGCTATTTATTTATCACTAATCATGAGAGAGGTCAACAAAAATATCTATGTGTTTGTGAAAAAGAGATGTTACACCTATACCAGTAAAAGATTCTTATCATTTAAAAATATTTTTTCATTTATTAATTCATAAGGATTTCAGAACTTCCTTGGAAGCTCTACTTGAAAGCAAAATTCCTTACATAGTTTTAAAAAACAAAATTGTACCAACTGATCCATCTATTTTTATCTTGTATGATCTCCCTGTGGCAGGTGCAGAGATCCCACCTCAGGAACACAGCTGGGTATTCGAATCCCTCCGCTGTTTCTACCATGTGAGGCGGGCCAGTAGGGGGTGCTCCTGCGTTGAGCCACCCACCTCCCTGCGCCCAACCACCTTCCAGGCTCCGAATGCCTCTCTAGGGGTGCCTTGTGTCCGGCCGACCCCTCTCCCGGAGCACACTCGCTAGTCTGGGGGTAACGTGCCGCCACCACCCCAAGAATGGACTGTCTCGCGGCCCTGTGTCCTTGGGGTAACACAGGTCTAAAGTTCC
>NW_017729032.1:42175222-42189277 GCF_001723915.1 Gavialis gangeticus
CCCCCTCCCTCAGGAATGCAGCCAGCTCCAGTTCCCTAAAGAGACAGGCTGAGGGTGTGGTCCCCTGTGTGCTGGGCCCATCCTAATTGAATGGTCACAGCACAGAGATTTAAATCACAGTGTCACAGGGCAGAGATTTTTGGGGAGAAACCAAGGTGGCTTTCTGCCACACTCCCTCCCTGTGTCACCATCTGTTAAATTACTTAGAGGCATCAAGCTCATCTTGACCTACATCTGGACCCGGTGGTAATAAGGCAAACAGCAGAAGTAGCAGTGATGGGGCAAGTGGTGCTGGGGTAAGCAGCAAAGGCATCAGGCTGAATGGCGGCAGGGCAAGCAGTGCTGTATCAGTGCAGCCCTTGCTAGCCCCCTGTCACCAACAGCGTTGCACCCTCTAGGTCATTCTGCCTCAGAATTCCCTGGCCCACCAGGAGCCCCAGGGGCTGGGGGACTGGTTCCATGGCCCAAATCCAGCCCACAGGCCACATGTTTGAGGTCCCTGACTTGGATAAGATTATGTTTTGAATAACATGATGTTTAGTGGCTGACCATTTATGTATGCAGTTTTATGTGTAGAGTTGTATTTATGTGCACAAATGAATAAGATCCATATAATGTGTTTCCCAATGTGATTTCCAGGTCCTAGGATGGTAGAATTCCATGGTCAACAATTTCAGATCAACTCCAAGGATGACAAGCCACTTTTTACAGTGGATGAAGATGAAGTTGTAATCGGTACAGATAAACTTCGAGTCACAGGTTTGTAATATGTTAAAAAATGTCCTAATAAGAAATATAAGTAGGAAAGCCTCACACAATTCAGCTACAATTATATTTACACTATATCAGTGTATGTAAATAGAAGTTCTTAAGTTCACTGCTATAGGTGGCAACATTTGCGAGTGTGAAGTTTGTATCATTTATCTCATATGTACTTATACATGGTGAACTAAGACTAAAAGAATATTGCACGTTATTGCCTCTAAGTAAAAATTCTAGAAGTCATGCTGTACAGCATTGATGTGTACACCTTTTCAAAGTGAAAATCTGCTGTTTTTCTACTTTGCCTTTGGTACTTGGACCATAGCATATAATTATTTGTAGTTAATTTATAATATCACTTTTCACAAGCCATTTTTCTCAGAATTTATCGGGTTATATTTCAGTTCCAATCTTCAGAACAGTAATTAATGTTTTCTCAGAGGCATGTATCACTATTTCATTGCAAACAAGTACTCATATGATTTGTAGGAACAAGATAATTCAATTTTCTAGGTTAACAGTTATCTTAAAACATATATGATAAGCTTCAGTTACTCTAGTATTAAAATGTAAGAATACATCAAAGGAAATAGTGAAATTACCATAAAATTTATTTTCGCTTTCAGTTCTGTTTTTGAAGCTAATTATAATTGTCATATATAAGTTGTGTGATTTATTAGCGCTCTAAAACATTGATGTCTTCATTTTAATTGATCAATTCAAATTATTTCACTGTGCAAACTTATAACAGTGGTTGTAAGTATACAACTAGCACCTCAAAGCCAAATTTAATTTGAAATAAATATGTTAATAAATTACGTTTAAAACCCTGGGGGTTTTATTGTGAAGTTTATAACCAGGAAACCATATCAAATTATTATTGTATGCCCAAAGGACACCAAACATTAATAGAAAGGCATATTTAGCAAAGATATGAAATATTACATCATCACAAACTGATTTGGAAGAGGTCTGCCTATGTTTAAGTAAGACAGACTAAGACAGAATACATGCTTCAACACGGGGGGGGGTGTATTCTCCTTCTAGTTCTCTCAGTTTGTGAAGGAAACTACCATATTTACTCTAATACAAGAGTATACGTTTTCCCCTAAAATCAGTCTGTATACATTTCTCCCTATATGTTTTCCCCCCAAATTGGGTTGCATGTCTTTAACAAGGAAGCTATTTTTTCTGTGCTAGAAAAGAAGCAAGCGATTAGATGCTGTACGTTAAGAAGCCAGGATGGCTCCTGCCTGTGTCTGGTTTAGCAAGCAAAAGTACTAGAGTCTTGTGTTTACCCTCTCGCAACTATAGCTATTGGCTGAGCACTATAGCTTATGCCTGAAACAGCAAGCGTGCTTCCGGTAGTATTTTGATGAGGCTTGTGGTATGAAAACACTTGATTTATAGGAATTTATATAAAGAACTGCTTACAAAAGAAGTAAGTCTTGCTACTGCCCTTGCAAGGGTCTGGAGCTCAACCTTCTATGACATAGAAGAAATCCTCCTAGGAACATAGAACATCCAGGAAATATGCCATCCCAGGGGACTGTCTGGGTGAGGCATCAGAAACTTTACCAGGAAGTTCACCCAGACACTCTTTGGGTGAACTTCACCAAGACTGTTTCTACCTTTCTTGAATACTGTGTGCTTGCAAGAGGACTTACTCTGTGTCACATAATTGGCCATGATTCTAGAATTTTTTTTCAAATACTCCCAAAACCTAGATGCATGTTTTATTTGGAGGTATGTGGTATGCGAAAAAATATGGTATGTGGTTTAGAGGGTGTGGTATAGACATAGAAGTCCTGATTTAGCATTTAAATAATGCAACCCCATTAAAATCAAATGAGTCATTCCACCATAAAATTAGTGAAAGGAGACTTGCACTCACCATGAAAATGTAATATAATTGACTTTAAGCTTTTAATTTAAATTTTGCTAAAATACAGAAGTTAGGAAAAAGGCATAAAATGTATAATAGCTAGGACACTGATGAAAAGCAGGGCTGTTCAACTTCATGGTGGCCACATACTAGGGGGCTGCACACCATGCAGGCAGCAATGCTCTCCTCCCCACCACCCACCACACACAGCACAGGCAGCCTGGTTCCCCACCTGCCACATGTACAGTCTCACCCCATTCCTGGCCAGGTGTGTCACATGGGCAGCTCCCCTCTCTGTTGCCCTGGGCAGCATGGGCAACCCAGCTCCCTTTCGCACACATGCAGCACAGGCATGCTGGCTTTCATGCTTTGAACCTCACATGGGTAGCTCCTTCCTCTGTCACCATGCACATCACCAGCAGGCCAGCTTCCTTCCACTGTGCATGCAGCTTAAGTAGCCCAAACCAATTCCCTGCTCTGTGTGCAGCATAGAGACTCTGACCCCTTCCCTCTTCATTGCCCTGCCCCAGGAATGGGGCAGGGAGTTATGGGGTGTGGAATAAGAGGGACATGAAGGAGTTTCATGCTTAAGAATACACTAAAAAATATTTCATAATACTTTATGTACAATATAGTGGTCTGTCCAAGCTGATTTACATAAATTATTAACTTCTCATTAACTTATTTGAAAAGTTGATAGACGTACAGATAAAAAGCAGTGTGGTGGAAAAGAAATCCATTTGTGAATTTTAGTGAATATCTATTTTATAAATCTAGCCAAAGAATTAACTGAGTAAACTTGGCTTTAGAATCCCCTTTTCTCATCAAGCTTGGGACTTTGTTGTTTGACCTAATATTGTTGTGGTTAGCATGCCAGAAACACTTGTGATTATCAAAATATAACGATAAGGTCCACCCCAAGTTTTACTCTGCAGAGGGGAGCCTGCCCTCAAAGAAAACCATGGTGAGCTTCTGTCAAGTAGGATGCCTGCTTCTACAAAAAGAATCTACTCTCTTCAAGAGCCTGTCAGTTAAAGCTGATTGAGTTTTTAGTGATCCCAAGCATATGCACTCTGGGCCTAATTCACTGTTGTGAAGCATGTTGTACTGTCAGAACCAGTTGTGTCAAATTAGGTACCTAACCAGGATTTAGGAGGACTTAGATGTCTAAACTGCAAACAGCTATTCAGAATATTCCTATCCCAACAGGCACAAAATTCCTTCAATGCCTAAATTTTGAACTGCAAAGATCAGTAGGCTCCTAAAATTAGACTTGATGTAAAAATTTCTCATGATGCATTATCTACTACAGCCTTTGGCAAATTGTTTCAATGGCTAATTATCCTAATTATGAAAAAACTGAGCTTTTATTTTGAGACTGAATTTGTCTATCTTTAGCTTCCTGCCATTGGTTTTCAGCCATTAGATTTTGATAGATATTTGTCTTCTAGATCAAAGAGCTCTTTATTACCAAATTTTTGTTTTTCCTGTATATTGTTATAGAACTATGATCAAGTGACCCATTAACCTTTTCTTTCATAAGCTAAACTGATTTAACTCCTTGAGTTTTTGACTATGAGGCGCGTTTTTAATTCATTCCAATGGTTTGTCTCTAAACCTTCTCAATTTCATCAGCATCTTTTTTGAATTGTCAATACCAAACTGAACACAGTATTCCAGAAGCAGTCCACTGCCAAAGGCAGAATTGATATGACCTCTTTACTTGTAGTAGACATTCCCTGTTGTTTATTCATCCCAAGGATCAGATTAGCCTTTATGGCCACAGCATTATATTGGGAGCTTATGTTCTGTTTATTATCTGCCATGACCCTTAAGTCTTTTTTAAAGTGATTGCTTCCAGGGATAGTGTCGTCCAGCATTCTCTATCCTGTAAGTGTGGTCTGCATTCTTTGTTTCTAGATAGGTGTCTTGACATTTGGCCAAATTAAAGTGCATATTGCTTGCTTACACTTCTATTACCCACAGTCCTGATCACTCTGTATCAGTGATCTGTCCTTTTCATTAATTACCTCCCCCTCAATCTTTGTGTCATCTGCAAATTTCATCAGTAATTTATCTTTACTTCTTCTATGTCCTTGATAAAAATATTAAATAGTGTAGGGCCTATGGGACTCTCTAGAAATACGCTCCTTTGAGTCCTTCTTTGCAATTCCTTTTTGAGACCTATTAGTCAATGTTTAATCCATTTAATGAATGCAGTGAGATTTTGCATCATATTGGTTCCTTAATCAGAAAGTTATGTGGTACCAAGATAAGTGCCTTACAGAAGTCTGTTAAATTAGCAGTATTATTGTTTATCAACTAAACACATCATCTCATCTAAAAATGTCAGGGATCTATAACTATTTAATATTAATGGAGCTTCCAAGGGAATAATATACAAAAAATGTTATAGAGTAGATGAGGTTGTGTACAATTCATGTGTTTAAAAGCCTTAATACTGTATTTTGTTTTTGTCATCCAAGTCCAGTTTCCTGGATTTCAACTGTGTGTTAAACTAAAGTTTTTAATTAAACAGTTTCTGTAAAAATAAGCTATAGATACTTGTAACCTGACCTCCAACTTTAATCAGTCTGGAAGATTTTTACTCTGAAAAGACCAATAGCATCTATGATAACAGGTGATAGCAGTAGCTATTATAATTTTTTTGTAATGGTAGTTGAGATTTTAGATGATAGTGAAATGTCTAATAGCATAGTTTTTTCAGAGCCTGGGTAGCTTTATGAAATAGGTTCTGAAGAATAAGTTGCTGCAGGCTGTTATGACTTGTGACCATTTCTTTTGATGTTGTTACCACTGACAAGATAATAAATAATAAGATAATATCTTATTTTCCCATGTTAGGCCTCACAGATCTTTTTCTTGAGTTTTTATTTTCTTTGTGTAACACCTGATCCAGAATATGTGTAGGTAAAATATGAATGTTAAATACGCCATTGCATGATTTTGTGATACATCCAATAATTTTATCTTGGCAAAATATCGGCAGAATTAATAAGCGGTTCACTTTCCAAGTTTTCCAAAAATAGGAATGGCTTGGCTTTCTAGAAGTTTAGTGTGAAAACAATCCATAGCATTTCTACATGAACATAATAGTAGTAGATATAACACCTGCAATTGCAAAGTCAGATCTTTAGCAAGTACAAATCAAAGTAGCTCCATTAAGTTCAGTGGAGTTAAGTTCCAGCTGGCTAAATATCTGGTCCACATCAGTGCTTTTTGTTAAGGGGCATATCTACAACAAAGACATGATTAAATACCAACAACTGACAGATATGGTGCAAATTTGAAAACTTAGCAATATTCCTTTGAAGCAGCTTGCTGTAGGCAGCCGGGAGGCAGAGGATTCAGTGTAATCAGGGTAACAGTAGGCAGAAACAAGCAAGTAAAGTGGTTGGGTAATTGTCATTGAGACAGGTTAAGGAATTCACCAGCAGCTGAAAGATAAAATTAAGAGTAGGAACATGGAAGTGAAACCAGATGATCCAGTTACTGAACAAGCTTAGTATTCATATTGATTCAGTGTAAAACATATTAATGAAACAATAAGGAATTTGACACGCAAGTAATATTGTAACCTGGAAGAGTTGAGTTGATTCCCCAGTGATCTATACTGATTACATAGATCTGGTATTATGGGAGCTATAAATAAAATTGCACCTTTGCACATCAAGATCTTAGGGTGTGAACAAGCATTCATGGGACCTGATTTAGGATTAGGTTACTTAGTTTAAACCACCTAAACTGGGAGTGAGGCCTGCTGGTGTTCACAGCTTGTCAGGAGTGGCACAGGGAGTTGGAGGGTAAGTAACTTTGGTGGGGGGGTTGGGATTTGCAGGTCCAGAGGTGGGGGTGAGCAGGTCTTCGGGGGGGACTGCCTGACTGGGGAAGGAGTGGGAGGGGAGCTAAAAATAGCCACATCAGAGTTAGGGGAGAAAGAACAGTACAACTCTAGGGCTATGGCAATTGGCTGGGCTTTCCAACCCCTGGGGCTGTGCTACAGCACTAGGTTAAATTAACCCTCACTAGATTAAGTTAACCATTATCAATCTAAACTTAGTTTACCTCTGAGGTGAACTAGCTTTAGATTGTGCCCACCATTTTTAGGGTGGCCTAAGCCCTGTGAACGTTTGCACACCAGGGCATTTAGATCTACCTGACCTTTGTTAGGTCAATCTAAATGTTATGTTTTTACATACGCTTAGAGTGGCTGGTCTCTCCATGGGAAGGATGTTCTACCAGAGTTGAAGCTGGTCTTTCCATGGGAAGTGGGTTTGGTGAGTGGGAGGTGAGGAATCTGCTCTTTTCATGAGAACTAGGTATAATTGGAGGGAGCTGAGGCAGGTAATTTCTCTGTGGTAATTGGGTCCAGTCAGCGGGAAAAGAAGAAACCACAGGTGTCTCTAATGTCCACCTGGTACACATATATTTATATATTAAACCAAATGTTTAAGTAATGTTAATATTAAAAGACAGTGTCTCTCAGATTATCTGACTTGTCCACTGCTTCCTTTCCTCTCAGTGCTGATTTATCAAAATATTTCTTTTATTAGAAACTTCTTTCATGCATTTTGCATCTGTTAGGAGTACCAATCATGAAGATTTTCTAAGAGACCATCCTTTCTACATTTCCAAACCTCAAATTGTTCATTACCTTGGAAATAATATTTCTTTTGGAATATTAGCTACAAATTCTTTCTCCCAAATTCCAAGTAGTCAGAAAACCATCTGAAGCATGCAGAGTGGCCCATCCTTAGAAATCTTCCCTCAAGAAGCACAATGGGATCATCAAATTTTAGAGGCTGCTGTAAATAAAAAGCAAGTGTGCTATCAGGTAATTTAGAAGTTTAATAATCTGTTATGGAATTGAAATGATTGTCTTTTTCTTTGCTTGGGCATGGAACAGGGGATGTTTTCATGTTGCGTTTTAAAATCGTATTCCATAAGAACATAAGGTTTGCCATTCCAAATCTGAGCAATGGCCTATCTAGCCCAGTATCCTGTCTCTGACAGTTCCCCCTTGGAATACTGTGAGTGGTTGTGCTAAAAGAGGCTGTGCCATTGGTCTCAGGAGGATATATCCTCGGGTGGACCCCACCTAGGGCCGTACAGTGTTACTCTCAGAATGCTCTGCTCACAGGGTATACCCCTTGACTCACCTGCCACACCTTGATCTTTATGATTAGAGGGAGGGTTTTGGGATGTTAGTAACAACCCTTGTGAACATGCTTGTATGGCAATTGTTCTTGGGGATCCTCCTCCCCTTTCACTCCTTCCACACGCCAACTGGTTGTTAGATTGCAATTCTGGACCTGAGTCTCCAATATATGGGACCAGCCCCATGACCTACTATTTAGGTCAGTGCAGGCAGCTGAGCTTATCAGATGTGCACCATATGTGTCATTAAATATTGTGATCACAGGTCCACCCCAATTCCTATTGACTCATAGGGGCATCATTTCATGACAAATTCATTACCTTATAAATAAATCAATTTTTGAATCCTTAAGTCAATTCACATCCTTCTAAATTAATGTTATCATCAATTCATTCACAGACTTCCCAAATCATTACAGCCCCCAATTAATTCATGGACTTCTAAAACAATGCAGTCCTTAAGTAAAACAAAACTTCAGATAGCTGAAAAGAAATAGCGTCTCTGCAGTGGGGAGCAGGGAGCTGGCAGCGGGGGCTGTATGCCATACCTCCCACCCTCCCTCACACTCACACCCTGCCCAGATGAGCTCCACACTACCGCCACACTCTGGGTACAGGCTCTGTGCTGCCACCCAGTTGTAGCTCCACCACCTTCACCACTTCCCAACCTGTTGCTGGAAACAAGCTGGACACCTGGGAAGCCAAGCAGCTTCCCATGGGGGCAGCTGCAGCAGCACAGCAGCAGCCCCACCTGAAACCTGCATACTGTTGGGTCTGGACCCTTCCACCCACGAGAGTAGGAGCAAGGCACAATAGGCTATGCATGGGTGCCTCACTCCCACCCTCGTAGGTAGAAGGGGTTGGCAGGGCTTAATGCATTGGTGGGTGCCATGGGTCAAATGAAAGTGCCTGTCAGGCCGGATCCAACCCATGGACCATATTTTCCCTGCTCCTGATTTAGCCCTACTCTGGGCTTTCTATCTTCTAGCCAGCTGTCAATCCATGATGCAACCTTCCCTCCAATCCAGTGGCAACTTAATTTTTTTTTTAAAGCCTTTGGTGATGAACCTTATTGAAAGCCTTTTGATAATCCAAATATATTATGTCAACTAGATCCCCCTTGTCCATGTGCTTGTTAGCACCCTTAAAGAACTCCAGCATACTGAGGCAGGATTTCTCTGTACAAATTACATGACTCTTCCCCAAAATACCATATTTCTCCATATGACTATTGATTTTATTCTTTATTAAAGATTCTACCAACTTGCCAAGGATGGAAGTGAGACTTAATGGTGCCAGGCTGTGGCCTTGAATCTGGGGCTTCAGCCCGTGTAGTATGGCTGCTCATTCTGATCTGCTACCTTCTCATTAGAACATGTGGCCACACACTTGTAGGCAGAACCCTCCAACTGGGCCTAGCCACATGCCCTCTCCCCATCACCAGAGTGGCCAGCCAGAGTTAGCTGACTCCTCACCCCTTTCAATATAAACTCATGATCCAGAAGAGGAAGTGCTTGGACAACAAGGTTCAAACTTGTACTCAGGCTGTTGCATACTTGGCTTGTGCTGCTGCTGGCTTCCTAACACACTCTCCGGATATCTGACATGGTTTGCCCACAGATGCTAAGTTTGGCCTGACTCTGGATACCTGACCCAATTCTGGTTTGATTTCATGGATACCTGACCCAGCTAGATACCTGATCCTACACTCTGCCCTCTGTATCTCTGATATAGTTCACTGGATGGATTTTCTGTCTTCCTGGTTTCCCTACACTCCAACTCAGCACACTGCCTTAGGACCTTGGCTTCTTCTCCTGACCCTGAGGTAACCTCCAGACATGGCCACCTACAGCCTGGCATGACAAGTTACCCAGACCACCAAATGCAACACAGGGGGCTCAGCATGGAGGGAACTTCTGTATTGGGGCCCCTCAACCAGACCAACTGGTACAGATCACCTCTGCCTGGCAAGTTCTAAAATATCAGATCTGGCAGTTGTTGATGGAGAACCAGCTTCCAGGTCTACCAGCTCTGCAGCAAGGTTTCTATGCAGCAGCTTCCCCTTTTGGAATCCCAGCTACCCATCCCATTCCCAGAGAGGTACGCTGGTGACCTGATGCGCTTCCATGGGTTTCTTGTTCAATGTTGCATCTTGTTGTAGCCTAAACCGAACTGGGCTGCACCCTTGGTGGGGTGCAATACTTCAGTCCTCCAAGATTGGGGAGCATTCCTCAAGGAATTCCCAACTATGTTCGGAGATCCTCACCTGGTGCAGATGGCAGACATTGTGGTACAGTCTGCATCAAGAAGAAAGTTCTGTTATGGCTTATGTTTCCCTCTTTCACTGCTTTGCAGCAGACACCCAGTGGAATGAGGCAGCCCAACTCTATTATTTCTGCTGGGGTCTGTAAGAGGAAATTAAGGATGAATTGGCTTGGGTGGAGCCACCAATAAAATTCAGTGCATTTGTGGATCTAGCTGCCCAAATTGTCCTCTGCCTCTGGAAATGCAGAAAGGAAAAGAAAGTTGCCTTGACCCTTCCAAGGGCCACCCTGTTACTGTCCCGCTTAACCTGATGCCAGTGGATAGAAGGCTCCAGCGCCCTATACCAGAAGAGCAGGAACACCACCATCAGCTAGAGCTGTGCCACTATAGTGGGGCTCCACAACAGGAGTGCATCCCACATTCCCAGAGAGGGCTTCAAGGTAAACAAGTTATCTCAGGCCTGGTGAAGTGAATCAGCTAAGGGTCACGCAGAGTCTCCAGAGCATCCACAACTCATGAAGTCTTTGGTAAACACAGCCCACAGAACCCCCAAATATTGCTGTCTGCCCACCTCTGAGTCCTAGGCCAGACTCCCTCATTTTTCTTGCTGACTGCCCTACTGGATTCTGGAGCTACAGGCAATTTCATAGATAAAACTGTGGTGCAAGGTCTACAAACCCTGCAAAGGCAGTTGTGCAAATCCAAAACAATAGAGACCGGAGATAGCTCACCCCTGGCTTCAGGGCCTGTGGTGTGGAAGACCATCACTCTACAAATGAATCTCCTTGGGCACAGGGAGACTATATGCTTGGGGGGCATTCAGTCCCCACACTACCCCTTCATTCTGGGGTTTCTTTGGCTCACACTCCATAACCTACTGATCAGGTGAAAAACCCAGGAGACCTATTTGTACTCAGATTACTGCCAAAAAAACTGGGGAAATCCTAGGGGACAGACCACCTTACAATCCAACCTGAAGGCCTGTCTGCTGCAACCCCTCAGGAGATGCTATCTTCAGAATCCAAAATCCAGCTATCTGAAAAATATCAGGAATTGGCAGATGTCTTTAAGAAAAAGAATGTAGACATTCTGCATCAAGATTGCGCCATCAATCTGCAGCTGTGAATGAAAATCCCAGTGGGACAGATTTACACTATATCAGAACCTGAATGTGCTGCTCTCCACAATTTAAAAAAGGGAACCTGGCCCAGGACTTCATACACAAGCCCACCTCACTCATGGAGCCCTTGTGTTGACGATTAAAAAGGACAGGAGTCTCTGCCTATGCATCGATTATTGGGCACTGAACCAAGCATCAGTACCTTCTGCCCTTCATCTCAGAGTTGCTTGATTGGCTCAAAACAGTGTGCCTGACTAAACTTGATCTTTGTGGAGCCTATAACCTAGTGTGAATCCATGCTCAGGATGAGTGACAAGCTGTTTTTAGAACCTGCTATATAGTCTTCAAGTGCTTAGTCGTGACCTTCGGGCTCACAGATACCCTAGTCACTCTCCAACACTTCCTTAATGACATGCTGAGAGACCTGCTAGTTTGTAATTGCCTGCCTTGGTGATATACTGATCTTCTCAGAGAACTCTAACAATCAGCACATGTCTGACTAGTGCTAGAAAAACTCTGCCAACATGGCCGTTTCACATAATTAGAGAAATTCACTTTCAACCAAACAGCAATAGAGTTCCTTGGAGTTATTTTATTCCCTGAAGGCCTGAAAATGGAACTCCAGAAGGTTCAAGCCATCCACAAGTGGAAAGCCCTCCAAAATGTCAAAGAACTTCAAAGACTCCTGGGGTTTGCAATCTTGTACCACAGATTCATCACCAAATTTGATCAGGTAGTAAGTCCTCTCACCATGCTACTGCGGAAGAATGTCTAGCTCTACTGATCCAGGGAGGCCCAGCAAACATTTGAACATCTGAAATAGGCCTTCACTTTTGGTCCTGTGCTTACTTATGTGGACCTTTCCTTGCTGTTTATGACAGAAACCTATGTATCTAGCACTGCAGTAGGTACAGTGCTTTCCCAACAGCAGGGCCCAGAATAGACCTTGCACCCCTGTGCTTTCTATTCCTGAAAAGTTACCCCAGTGAAACATAGTTATGAGATCCTAGATTGCAAACTCTTAGCTAAAATATTTCCAGGTAGAATTGCTTCATATTATGTCTATAGATCCTTTTGTACAGATGGACATCTTCCCTTTAGTGTCAGCACTTATGATGGGCATTGAACAAAAAAAAAAAGAACCTCTGGATCATATTTATTAACACTAATTACAATACAAATATGCAACTGCATAACATTTAAACTTGCATGCAACTTCTTGTTGGGTCAGCGTCTTGTGGCCAGTTATGTGGGGATGTGTATCTAGTTATGAATTCCGTATATAGTGGACATGTAGCACACAAAAATACCTTTATTAATGAAAAGGATGAGTTAATGACACCTATCCATTATTAAAGTGTTGTACATTCTTGGAGCTATAGTTACTCATTTGTGTTCTATTGTAGCTTAAATAGTTGTTACTGTTCTACATTCCCTTTAGACATAAATAGAAGAACTGACCTCAGGGGAAAAGGGGCCAAAGATTGAAACAAAGGTAGGTAGGTAGCCTGGTTGCTTTTGTTATCTCTCCTTCCCTATTCATAACAGTTCCAGTAGAATTATTTGCAATTCCTATCTTGATCCTACTTTTTCAATTACAATTGTTTTACAGTCCAAGATAAGTAGGAAGCAGTGATATAATCAAATGAGGAAAGTATCAGAGAAATGATACAAGATCTTAAATTAATGGGGACAAATAAATAAGAAAATCAGATAACTAGGAGATATTCTTTGAATGCACGTTAAAATGTTAGGTGGAATGAATGAGAGGTAACATGCATGATAAAAAGTTATGGCCTCTCACAAATCTTAGCTGCCTTTGTTCACATAAAACACCAGGGAATTTTAGCCAAAATATGCACACAGTTGCTAATAAATTGTTTAATGGACTGTTGTACACTGAAGTTCAAAGAAGTTCACTTAAATTTATGTAATCTAAGTCTGAGAAAAAAAATGTCTAGACATCATTCTTCCAGATATTTTCACATACTGTGTACCAATACCTTTTTTTGCTTTCTTTGAAATAATTCCAGGTTCAGAGCACAAGTCTTACCATGTAAAATATTGAAGCAGATTGTTTATAATTTTATCATGTGCAGCAAGGCTGAGGATATTATTTCCCAGTGGCTAGAGGCTGGGAGTAGTGTCCCTTCCAGAACTACATAATATTGAATGAGTTTCCAGGTTGTAGCCATATTGGTCTAGAGGCAGAAGGAATCAGGAGCTGTGGTAGAAGTGATATCTTTTTTTAGACCAATTAGATTTTTGCAAAAAAAAATCTTTAATTTCATAGATTTCATAGACATTAGGGCTGGCAGGGACCTCAGAAAATCATCGAGTCCAGCCCCCCGCCCAAAGGGCAGGAAGTCAGCTGGGATCATAGGATCCCAGCAAGATAAGCATCCAATTTGCTCTTGAAGGTGTTCAATGTAGGTGCTTAAACCACCTCCGATGGCAGGCTGTTCCAGACCTTGGGGGCTCGGACAGTAAAGAAATTCTTTCTTATGTCCAGCCTCAAGCAGTCTTGTAGTAGTTTATGACCGTTCGACCTCATCATCCCTTGGGGCGCTCTGGTGAACAAACGTTCCCCCTGATATTGGTGGTCTCCCCTGATAAACTTATAGGTGGCCATCAGATCACCCCTGAGCCTGCGCTTTTCCAGGCTAAAGAGCCCCATGGCTCTCAGCCTGTCGTTGTAAGTTCTGTTTTCCTGACCTCTGATCATGTGCGTGACTCTTCTCTGGACTCTCTCAAGCTTCTCCACATCCTTTTTGAATTTGGAGCCCAAAACTGGACGCAGTACTCCAGCTGTGGCCTCACCAGGGCCAAGTACAATGGGAGAATG
>NW_017729032.1:42189762-42201954 GCF_001723915.1 Gavialis gangeticus
TACCCATTTAATAGGTTGGGTTTTTCCTGGGTGTCAGTTGTCAGTTGCCCCATCTGGTTCAGCAGGGGTCCAGTGTTGCCCTTGCTTTTCCTCCGGCTCCCCACATATCTGAAAAAGGACTTTTTATTCTCCTTGATGTTTGAAGCTAGTTGGAGTTCAGTTGCAGCCTTGGCTTTCCTGGTTTGCTCCCTGCAGGACCGGACCAGTGCAGAATAATCCTCCTTGGAGGTGAATCCCATCCTCCATCCTTTGTAGGCATTTCTTTTTAGCCTCAGGAGGTCTGCTAGGTCCCTGGAGAGCCAGGGGGACTGCTGTGCCCTCTTGCTGCCTTTCCTCCAAGGTGGAATAGAATTAGCTTGTGCATTGAGGATTGCCCCCTTGAGGAGCAACCACTCTTCTTGAACTCCCCTCTCCCTGGGATCATGGTCCCTTAGGGCCTCACTGACAAGCCTCCTGAGCTTGTCAAAGTCGGCTTTTCTGAAGTCAAGGACTTCCAGAAATTGCAAGCTTTCAGGCACAAATACCCTTCTTCAGGCACAGGAGACTATTGAATGAGACTCCTTTTTCAGAAAGAGCTTTTTCTCAGCCACAGAAAAATCACTGAGTAATACAAAGCACTTCCCAGCCATCGTAGCCCTCCAGGCTTAGAACTCTGTGTTCTAATAGCTTCTGAATAGAGGTGCTATAGTGTAAATATTAGGGTTGTGCAAAACAGGCCCTGTTTGATTCAGATTCGGCCCAAATCAGGGACAGTGATTTGATTTGGATCACTGCTCCCGATTCAATTGAGCTGAATCCGAATCTGAAGATTCGATGCTGATTCAGAGAATCAGCAATTCAGACATAGACACAGCTTTCAACATTTTTTCTACATACCTCAAGGTACCAGGCACGGCTCATGAATGCTGCGATGGTGAGGCAGGTAGAGTGTCCCACAGGAGTGTAGGGGGCCCCCAGTGTGCTCGGCGGCAAACCCAGAAGTGAACCAAAAGTCTGCTTGGGAGCTCACAGGGGGCCCCCTGCATCTCATCCCAGCTCAACAATTGGCCACAGGGGGATCCCGGGTGCCCCCACAGACCCAGGAGGCACCAGTTGCAGAGTCAGGAGGGCACATGTGGGTGGGAGAGGGCAGCGTGCTCACCAGCAGACCTAGAAGTGGACCAGAAGTGCTACTGGTCCACTTACAGGCCTGCTACCGAGTGTGCTGGGGAGATCTTCGTGCTTCTGTGGGACGCTTGATCGCCCTTGCATCTCAACATTCATGAGCCACCTGGTACCTTGAGGTATGTAGAAAAAACTTTTAAAGCTGTGTCTATGTCCAAATCACCAAATCTTTCCTAATCTCTACAAATCAATTCAGAGGGTTCTGATTCAATTCAGAGATATTAAAGGGTCCTCTGGTTCGATTCTAATTTGGAGATTCAGCCACAAAATTGGGCCGAATCTCCTCCAAACTGAATTGGGGACCAAAGCTTCACACAGCCCTAATAAATATGGGTAGGAATTTAGCAAACTAGTTTCAGGAAGTGCTTGATGAAAAAAAATGTATGTAGATGATGGAATAAAGTCTTCCTGCATTATTTTACCTTTACTCCTTTATACTCATATGCTGAACATGGTGTCAGAACTAACTCAGCTGCTGTAAGTATGTAAAATTAGAAACTAAGAATATTACGAAGGGGAGAGAAGGAGCATAAAAAATAATATATGAAAGGCAAGGGTATTTTTGTGACATCTTTTATTGGACCAACTATATAGTGGAGGGAAATGTTAAACAAGTGTTTGGGCAAAAAATGCCAACATCCCAAAAGCCATGGGAACAGGCTACAGAGAGAAATTGTGGAAACTGTACTTTCCTATGATTCAGCGATCACTCCCTACTATACAGTTGGTCCTATAAAAGATATCACGAAAAAATAGGTTGCCTTTCCTATTTCCCAGACCCTGTGGGCTACAACAATGCTCCAACCCTACTATGACATGAAAAAAATAATAGTTGTGATGGAAGACTAGATTCTTGTCCCCAAGCAGTTGGCCCTGGGAGAAGAAATGTTTAGTAATTTAACTTTCTTCAGATCACAGTAGGTAAACTGCAAAATAACAACAGTGCTGGGTTAAATGGAAAAATGAAAGAACAGGTATATTATCATACCTGTTCTTTATACTACTATAAAGAATAGGTATATAATTACCTATAATGACCAAAGGCTACAATATGCTTCAAACTGAGAGATCCCTTGTAAAATCCCAGACATGATCCAAAAATATTTTCAGTCCACAGACTATTCCATGTATCAGGTCTGTCTTCTTAATCAGTACAATCAAGAATCAAATGAAACCAGCACAAAAATGACTGGCTCGTGATTAGATGATAGATTGCCAACAGAGGCAAAAGGTATAGGGACTCAAGTGATAATATATAGAGCTCACATTATGTTTACCAAGAACCTATACATGTGCATAACTAGGAAACAAGTTGATAACCAAATGCAGAAGCTAAGTGGACAAGACACAGTCATAAGTGATAAAAATACAGCAGAGTATACAAATAAATGGAAAATTAAATTAAAAGAATGTGTGTAGAATCAAACACACAAATACAAAGTAAAAGTGATCAAAATATAAAGACAAGCAAGTAGCTACTAAAGGTGATATTGTTATAAGGGAAAGTACACTTAATTTATTATCATATGCTAATCATATGGGCTTCCAAGGGAGGTGGTGCTCTCCCCTACCTTGTGGATAGGTGCTCTCCCCTACCTTGGGGTCTTCAAGAGGAGACTAGAGAAGCATCTAGCCAGGGTAGTCTGATCCCTGTGCTCTTTCCTGCCCTAGGCAAGGGGTCGGACTCGATGACCTACTGAGGTTCCTTTCAACCCTAACATCTATGAAACTATTAATCGTATGCAGTAATTTTAACTCATTAAACAAAAGCTTGTAAACAGGAAGAGGAGAGGGATAAGTTCATCCTATTGATGAATCAAGCAGTGACTCAGAAGAAAAGATTTGACATGTATGAGATATTAATGCAGTAAAAAATTGCAAAAACACATCATTTCTAAGGGCAGATTCAAAGACAAGGCAGTGCCAGCACAAACAGCCACCTGAATGCCAGACAGTGGGGCATCAGTGAATTTGCCAGGCTATGAATACTTCCCCATCATTAAGCCAGAGGACAAAGACAAATTATAAAGCACAACCATAATCTCACTAGGGTAGTATAAATTACAAGTAGAATATCAAAGAAAAGCACACGAGAAACATCAAGTAGACATCACAGAAGTCACTGGTTTCAGCTAAAGAAATGAATTCATGCATGAATTTAGTGATGTTTGTCCTGGACAAGCAGGAGATAAAGAAGCAAAACAAATATATAGACAGTGCACATTGGCATCCCTGAAGCAAAAATGCTAGAAGATGTTAATAAAGGACTAGAATATCTTCCAGACATGCTACGCCTGAAACAGATAAAATGCTGCAGCAAGTACAGTACCTTCCAGAATACTTATTACATAAAGATTTAAAACAGAGCAATAAAGCAAATAGTAGAGCCCACAAGTGCAAGCCTACAACAGAGGAAATGTTATGTAGGTGGGTGCTCCCCAGTGCACCTCAGCTTCACCGTTACCTCTCACTGCTTTCGCCCACTATGCTATGATGTTAATGAAACGATAGAGAGGCAGATGTCACCAGAAGTTAACAAAACAGTTAAAACTTGGGATGGATATACCAGGTTCCCCTATACCCTGTTCTGTCACCATCTAGTTGGAATTGACTTGATAGGCTCTAGATAGGAGGGCCCTGGTATTCTGCCACATACACAGGGCCTCCCCATAGCAGTCTCCTCATTTCCTATGGGTTATCCAAGCACTCCCACTCTCACTGATTTCCCATCTTGGTCAAACTGTTGATGCTATCTTGGCCCATCACTCCTCAGTTCATCAGTCATGCTCAGCAAGCTCACATTCTCTAGTCATCAATTAAATAGTGCTGCTGCAGCTTCTCAGTTCCTTAACTAAGTACTATTTCCCCAATTAAGCCATGCTGCTGCAATTCCTCAGTTCCTTGCTTAAGCACTGCAATCTTAAATTTTTCTGCCAGCAATTATAGGATATGGCCACAGCTTCTCGGTTCAGCCAATAATCAGTGTCTGCCATCCTTCCCCTTATCAATCAAATCATGGCTTTCCATTCCTCGATTCCTCAATTAAGCGAGGCAGCCCCTCACTTCCTTAATTAATCACCATAACCTTGCAATTCATTAAGCAATGTAGGATGAAGGACTCAGCGTTCCTTCATCAAATAACATGATTTTCTTCTATATTAATTAATTCATTCTTCTAATTTGATCCCATATAACTTAAACCCCTTTTATTTTTCTCTGATCACCCATCCAGTAGTCTCTGTCTTTCAATCAAGCCTTCTTCCTTGTCACAACCTCTCCTTTATATAGTTTTCACAGTTACTCACTGACCATGGCTTTCATTCACCTGCTCCCAAGCACTGCGCTTCTCTCTGTCTGCTGCAGGGCCTGGGGGTGCATCCACTAGGGTTATAGCATGTCTGGCTTCCTCTCAGGCTCCCAGCTCAGGTTCCACAACTCCATGTGGATGTGTGAGTTACATACCTCCCTCGCTTTTCTCTCTCCAAAGGGTGTCCAAATGAGGTTGGGACCCTCTTAATGTTCACCAGAATTCCCAGGGCCCAACGGGAGCCAGTTCCAGCCACACATGGCTACCAAGAGCCCAGTGTAACCCTTTTGGTGCTAGATTGCAGCCTGATGGTTGTCCCCAGGACTAAGAGACAAGCACTCCCCAGCCAAATTTCTCCCATAAGTTTCCACTTCAGGCTCTGCTCAGAGATGATGTAACAGGGCCCAGGATCATCTTTCTGTAACATGTTATCTGAACTGGACAAAGCAAAACTATTCTTAATAGTTAATGTCTAAACCAGAGGTTGGTAAATACTACTAAATTTTTAAAAAACAACTGCTTTGCTGTATTTTAAACACCTGCATGGAGATATAGATAGTTAAGAATACTGGTTGGGAACAAAGCTGCAGCAGAAGAGTATCAACACTGCTAACAAGGCATAGTAGGACTTGCTGGGGTCAGCATCATAGCTGGCAGCGTCCTTTTGTATAAATGTAGATACATAATGAGGCTGCGGCAGATTATCACAATAACCTCATCTTTCTCGAAAGCAGAAAGAACCACGATGAAATTGCGATTATCTGTGGAACACTGCATGTGTCAGGGCCTCTGATCAGGCATGCCTGGCTAGGCCGAGTACTTGGGTTATCATGCCTGCCCTGATCCCTGGCTAATGCGACGGCCCCAGTTATGTGCAACCAGATTAGCTGCTGAATATGACACACCCCTTTTAAGCAAGGCATGCCTTGACACAATCTTAGTCTGTTCTGGCAAGCCTTGTGTTCACTACTCTGTCTACATCTTCTGTCTCCTGACTCAGCTTTGGCTTTTCCTCATCCTGATTTTGCATTTCTCCTCAAATTTAACACTAACTCTGTGACTCCTGTTTCCTGATCTCAGCCCGCTTCCTGTACTACATTTTGGATTTCCGCTGTCAGCTCTCCTGAAACTTGGTTTCTGCATTCTCACCTCCTCTGACCTGGACCCTGACCTGATGCTCCAATAATCTGTGCTCTCACCCAGCTGACCCTTTAGTTTCTCCTAGTGGCCTACCACAGGCCTGGCCACCTACTTCCCGGCTGAACCCTCACAGCATAAAACACTTGCTGACTTCCCTAGGATTAGGAAGTGACCCCCAAAAGTAAAAGCAATACAGGAGATGCCTACACAAAAGGGTCTTTTCCCAGGTATCTCTATAGAATACAAGAACTATCAAGTACCTATCGTTACCAGCTGCCCTGGGACCAAATTAGGAATCAGTCTTTTCAACTCAAATATCATGGTTTTTGAGCATAAATCAGATTTCTGGGACCTGAATGAAATGTCAGAAACCAGCACAGTGACCACCATAGATAAAAGAAATTAAGCATTTCAGCAGGCATGAAGTTGAAAGCTTGTTACAACTAAATACTATGCTAAAGTCTTTCCAGGACTACATCAGGGAGAATCTGTCAAGATCAATTTCCTCATGATAAATCATGGACTTGGAAGCAACTTGTGAGCACTGGCCAGATAAATCGTCATTCAAATATCAATGGATGAGCATCCACTTCGTCATAACAGCACTACAAACACACAACAAAACCATAACAGTGAAATTTTGCTGAGATAGAAAACGCATAGGCTGATGACTGATCCATATCAGACCCATACTTTTAAATTGCCAAAAGAACAATTTACAAGACTGTTTTCTGTTATCACAAGAAAGACTTGCACTTGCACCAAAATCAACTTGCAAAAGATGAATAAGACATGAAGGAACTTTCTCAAAATCAAAGGAAAACCTTTGCTTATCAAGTAAATTTAGAGTTGAAAGTTTTTAATAACGTCCACATTTTGCAGAATGTCTCAATTCCATTGAGACAGCATTTCTGATGCATTTATTTTGACTTCAAAATTGTTAATCGGCTCTATTTGGGAGACTCCATGAATCAGTGCCACCATGTGGCACTACCAGAACAATAATAATAGAAAGAGAAAGTAAAGTGATTGTTTATGTTTAAGAAAAAATGGTGTTATTTTGAAAGGAGAAAGACTTAAAATTTATGAAGAAGCCTTAAGAGATTTATGTAGATTTCATGCATTTTATACTTCTCAGTGGGCATGTCTACATGTGACACTGCATCACCATAGCAATGCACTATGGCGACATAGCGTCTGCAGGCAAAAACTGTGACACCACCACTATGCTGCTGTAGCAACACACTCCCTAAGTATAGCGCATTGCTACAGTGACATAGCAGCTAAAAATAACCGGGCGCTGCCAGCATGGCACAATACAGGCACAACACATTAATACATGCATTAATCTATATTAATCCATACAGGCTATGTCTACAATAATGGCTAGGACTGACCTTAGGGCCAGCATCAAGCCCATACCCACCACCTGTCGACACTCAAAACCAGTAAATTCAAATGTCAGCAGCAATCCAGCATGACTCCAGCAGCTCTGCTGAACTTTGAGCTTCAACCTGCTGCCAGCTATGTCACAACTTACTGTTCCTGAGTTCAAAATAACCCTTAGGGTTGGCCTAAATTTCTTTATATTTGTGCCAATGCTCTGTCACACTCAACAAAACCACCCAGATGGAGTAATGAGAGACATATGTCTAGATCCAATAAAGGGTAAATATACAAGTTAAATACCGCAACATCCAACTTCTAGGCACTTGGCCTCCAGAATGATATCCAGAATCCTGAGTTAGGCACCTAGGCATCTTGTACAATGCATGGCATAATTAAGCATCTCATAATGCAGTCATAAAACAAAGCAAGGAACCATCTAGAATTAGCCAACAGGGAACACCTGGCATTAATGACTGTTTTCTGAGAAGCCTGCATCCATCCTTTTAAAAGACATGAATACAGTTCTCTGTTCTCTTTAAAGAATTTCGAGAGAAGGAGGTGGTGCTATCATCCACCTTTGATATAATAGCCTATTGTTTAAGCACTTCCTAAGGAAGTGTCAGGACTAGGTTTAGTGCCCTCTTTAACCCAATGGGAATCAAATTCACACCTTACGCCTCACAGGGAGTGTCTACACATTGCCATACTGTGACATTGCTATGGCACCATGCTTTAGTACTTCTGTGCCATGCACATGGCACATGGTTAGATTTCACCACTATGTCGCCGTAGCAGCACATTATACCCAGGGAGCATGCCACTATGGTGATGTAGCTGGTGATCACCTGTAGACACATGTGATTGCTATGTCCTCAAGGCACGCTGTATAGAAATGTAGCATGTTGCTATGTTGCTGTAGGGTGACGTGTAGATGTGCCCACAGGCGAGTACCCGTACTATTATTCCACAAGCTAACTATGTGGTAAACCTGTCCCACTGGACCATTAGATGTTCTGGTTTATATTTTGCTTTGCAAGTTCTGTGTCTTTTTAATATTATGAAGCAAAAAAAATTATGGTAATTTACATCTAAAAGTTGCACATTTCTAATGTTATCATCATCATTAATATTATAACTTAGAATAAGGTAGACTTGCAGTGAAGGAGCAGATTGAAAAGTGAGCAAGTAATATAGCAATAAGGAGTAAAAAGGTTAAAAAGTATATAGGCCACATCCAGATATGCAGGGACATGCACTTGCAGTGGCACAGATTGCTGCACCACACACCCCTACACATGCACTTTGTTGAGGCACAAATTGTCCTGTAATGGGCAAACTGCCTTGCCCAGCCACTCCCAAGCTCTTCAGCCAGGGAGAGCTGGGGGGCTGGCACCAACACTCATGCTGGCTGTAGCAGTCATATCTAGTTGCCTGGAGTAGCAGGAGCACAGGTCAGACAGCATGGAGGCCTGGCCTCTGTGTATTGCACCACCTTTTGTTCCATTTGTGGGGGATGGGGAGAGAGGGTTTCTATCAGGAAATCTCATTAGCAAATTTTGACCCTGCACTGCAAATTTGCAGCATGGAGCATGTTTTAACATTCACTGCATGTGGTTTGCAGTGCTACAGAGGTTTGCAACACCAGAAACCACATGCCCCTGCGTGTCTAGACATGGCCATAGCATATAAAACGGGAGCAATAAATTCAAAGACGTATTTAAGAAATCAGAGTTTTGGATTTTGCCCTTGGGAAGGGAATTGGTGATTGGGTCATAATGCTGTGCAGTATTTATCTACAGAGGCCCTCAGGATAAATTCATGCGTCAGCAGCCATGAACCTGAAGTAGGCTATGGCAGTCCTGAAGGCTGTCACTCTAAATATATTTTGGGCCCAGATTAAGTCCTGAATGTGCATTACAGTTAGTAACCAACGCTATGTTGACCCAATTTTATTCTGGTATACAGGAGTGCTCACTTCATTAATGGTTGCATAGCTAAATATGTCCTAACCATATTAGCCAGGATGAACCTGATAATAGTTTAAGACGTAAGCTATTCGATTCAGTAGTTGTTACAGGTTTTTTGTGTACAGAATGTGCAGGAAATATAAATATTATACAGGTTTTTAAATGAATTGTTTAGACTAGTAGAGAAGCTTAGTTTATATTTGGAGTAGATTAAATTTTCCTTAATGGTTGTGTATTCCACTGTTTAGGCAATATAACATTGAGTAATAGTTCCAGGTTTCTTATTGTACCAGATAAATATTATTTGATTTTTCCAGGATGGTCTTATAAAACCTTTACATATGATATCAAAAGAGATTAAATTAAAAAGGAAATCTAATAATTTATTTCCTACCTATGGGGACTTTTGCAGAAAGCTTGCAGAAAAAGAGAATTTTGGGGGGATTTCTTAGTTGGTTTAATAAAAGTTATCATTTCTGAACCAAGAGTTCTAGATTTTTGCATTTCTAGATTGATTATTGTTTTTATTGATTGTTGTTTATTGCTTATTGTTATGTTGTTTGTGTTAACAGTAAAGCAGAAATATTAAATAAATATTTAGGGATTTTTTAAATTGAACTCATGTTACTTTTATGAATAATATTCAAAATCTTTCATAAATATCTATCTCTAGTGTTTGATGGTGAACATGGTACTTTCCTACCTTCATTCCTAATGCTTAAACACCATTATTTTCTCATCAATTTTACCAGAGGAGAAAGGGAGTCTATACAGTTAGTGACCTTACATACAGATTACCATACAGTAAGCTGCATTACCTAAAGCAGAACTATATGAGATTTTCAAAAAAATTGTGGGATTTTAGTTGTATGACTGATATCAATTCTAATGGAAACTTCAGTATTAAAATCCTACTTACCTAGTGTGTTTTAACACGAACAGATCATTTTGGCTTCACCTTACTCACCAATTTGCATATGTCAGGAAGATTTTTTATTCATTTTAGAGATTTACACTTAGGCTGTTCATTTTGATTTTGGGTATCAGCCTATTCCAAATAAGTCAGGAGTGTTGGAACTTAATCTATCTTGCTAAAATGTCTTTTTTTTTATAAGTGCATAGAAGCTTACTTTATAATACTAAAATGGCATACAAAACAGTACTGTAATTTTCTTGAATATGTTATCTTGTCTTTCAGGGCCAGAAGGAGCTCTTTTTGAACATTCTGTCGAGACACCACTTGTCAGAGCTGAGGCTTTTAAACAGCTTAGGTAAGTATTCCTGCAATAAAATAAATCTGTCCGATAAGCAGAATAGCATTTCCTAGAGATATGCACACTTCTGAGTAAACATAAATTAAAGAGTCTCAACATTATGTAATAGTTGGTAATATTCTCTTTTCCTAATATTTTATGTTACCAGTTTATGAATTATTATGTGGGTAATAAAATTATATGCTGTTCTGTGATTTTGAGAATTTGTGTATAAAGTTATGAGATTGATGTCTTTTTCATAATAAATACTTAGTCCTGTAATGTAAGGTTGAAAGCTTTCGTTTTCCTCCTCTAAATTTCTATTTGACTGGTTTGGAACATCTTGATGCAGTGTGCTAAAGATGTTTATCTAATGTATCATCTCACTATAATTTAAGAAAAATAACACTGTAAGTGGAAACGGTTTTAAACAAATATCATCAGGGTTAATTAGTGGCTTCCATAGTGGTATCTAGCACAAACTAATAGTAATCCTCTGCAAATATGCACATTTAGAAGTTACATATTAGTTCTTGGTTAAGGCAGACAATCCAAAGAAAAAATGATTGGCTTCTTAAATATAAAAAAATCCATCTTCATAGCAGTAAGGAGCACTCTTTGGTGAGAACATTATTGCAAGTCAGATCTCTACCTTTATTCTCCAGAACTGTCTAATCCCAGGATAATATTTATACACAGTGCTGTGCCATGTTGACATTGGCGATGTGTAGGGGCTGCATGTGCACCCCCTGAGATTGGCCATGCATCCCCTGGCAGCACCAGCTGCAAAACCAGAAGTGTAGGCAGAAGTGCGTTTCTGGTTTGCCGGTTTCGCCACTGGTGATTCTGAGCTCGGCAATTGGCCGCTGGGAGACCCACCCCCTCTGGTCGGCAATCAACTGCTGGCGGACCTCCCCTCTGTTGGCAGTCTGGTGCCCCACCCCAGACTTGGGAGGCAGCAGTCACCCATGCACATTGATGTATTTTACATACAAAATAATTCCCATGTGTAGGTTGTGGTGAGGAGAAAATTGAGTGAACTTTTGATCCCAGATAGTCTTGTGTTTTATTTTATAAAATGTTGTGTGCCAGTTCAGAAAGAAAGAGGAGCACTTCCTCACCACCATGGCCCACATTCCCATGTATCACCAACCTGCTGCTTCCTGGAGGGACTTTCTTTACCATGGTTTTTCTCCTGGTTCTCCTTCTTTATCTCAGATTACTATTTTTGAGGATACAGAAAATGTAATAAAGAGTCAATTTTCATGGAGTTTCTTTTTCTCACTTCATGAATTTCTGGGACTGCTGAGGGATGGAAACCTAAATTTGGCTTCTGCTTCTCTTTATTTCTTTATCATTGTAATTGATAATTGTCATTTATAGTAAGAAAAATAAAAAGACTTATTCCTGCTCTTGTAAACTGAAGAATATTAGGGTGCAGCTAGATGAGAGTGGACATGTGGTATGTGGCACCACAGACACACCGGGCATGCAGGCATACTCATGCACGTGCAGGAATTCTCTATGCAATTTATACTGCTGCTGCTTTGCAACAGGGAGGAGATCCCAGGGTAAAAAAAAAACAATGCTGGAAAAAAAATGGGGCGGCACATGTGGCTATGGTGCACACCACCCAAAACCATGCTCTGGCTGCAGCTTTGCTTCCTCCTACAGAAGTGCAGTGGCTGTAGCTCCTGGAGGCCACCACAACTGCAGGTAAGGCTGCTGGGGCAAACAAGTGTGCTGGCCCCGGCTCCTCTACATCACACAGGGTAACCTGCCATGCACCAGAGCATGCATGGCATGGGCATTCCCATGGACAAGTAGCAGCGGCACAAGGTGTGCCGCTGCTACTTGTCCGCAGGAAAACGCACACATTTCCGCTCATCTGGACATGCCCTTAGAGTCCAGCACACTATGTTTCATACAGCAAGTCCCAATTTTCAAACCACATTTCTTCCAACATAGAGTA
>NW_017729032.1:42206954-42208772 GCF_001723915.1 Gavialis gangeticus
GGGGCCAACAAGTGTGCTGGCCCCGGCTCCTCTACATCACACAGGGTAACCTGCCATGCACCAGAGCATGCATGGCATGGGCATTCCCATGGACAAGTAGCAGCGGCACAAGGTGTGCCGCTGCTACTTGTCCGCAGGAAAACGCACACATTTCCGCTCATCTGGACATGCCCTTAGAGTCCAGCACACTATGTTTCATACAGCAAGTCCCAATTTTCAAACCACATTTCTTCCAACATAGAGTACTGAACTGGTATGGATCTTTGCCAGTATCTGAAACTGCAAATTCATGAACCTTGTATGTGCTTGGGAATATGTTGCAAATTTCTGACTTGCTAGGATTCTGTGTTTTGAGGAGAAAGGAATTCATGAGCATTAAAAACACTGGGGTTTAAAACTAGGGAATTAGAATCATTTTAACTGACAGATTGATAGTATGGCTGTGTGAAATGTCAATGGGTGTTTTGTTTCAAAGCTGTTTTGGCACATTTCAAGCTCAAAACAGCAAAACTGAAGTGAAATGAAAGGCTTTGAAACACCTTTGAAACAAAATGAGGGTATTCAAAAAGTTTCAAAAGTTTTTAAATGTTTCACGTTTTGAAGCCAGTCTTGCTTGCAGCTAAACAGAAATGAAGGAGAGGGAGAAGGAAGAGGGGGGAAGGACTGCTCTAATATGGATATCTAGCTTCCGGTTCGATTCCCCAGCTCTCTGATCATTTCCCCAGCTCTTCCCAGGGGCTGTGGGCCCCCAATCTGCACACAGGATTTCAGCAAGCTGCTGCTGCAGGCTGGGGCTGATGGCTGCCAGTTGGCACAGTCCATGCCGAGCACCAGGAAGACTGCGGTGCTGCTGCTGTTCATAAACAAAATGAAACAATAAACAATACATAGTATTTGATGGTACATAAAAATAAACAAAATGAAACAATATACTATAGTAAAATAAAAAAATTAAGAGCGGAATTCTATTAATTTTGTCCCTTATTTTTGTGTAAATAGTGCAAATACATCTAAGTAGTACAGGACAGGCTTTAAATTGTTAAAGAGGAGCCAAATACTTTTTTCTTAATTAGCCCAGTACTTAAAATTTTCTGCTACTAGAAAGATCCATTTCCCTCTTATTTCTTCAAAGAACATATGACCACAAATAGTTATTCAGGTCTGTCTCCTTCTTCCTACAGGAACATGTCATGTCCAAAAATGGGATCCAATACCACCTCCTTAGATGACTGCAGATCCCATTAAAGTGAATTGCTGTCTTGTAATGGCCTTTCCTTGTTTCATTCAATCATAAAAAATTAGGGATGGAAGGGACCGCAGGAGGCCAGCTAGTCCAACCCGCTGCTCAAAGCAGGTCCACCCCCAACTAGATCATCCCAGCTATGTTTGTAGTTTTGTACTTCAGCTAGATAGGTTTCTAAGCCAAAAGTATGCTTTATTAATTTTAAAAAGGTGAAGTTCAAGAAAATATCACTGCCTGTATATCTGTCTGCCTGCTAATATCTTTCATTCTTTAATTTATACCTTGCTTTGAATATGGGGGAAATACTGAGTCAGTAATTGTAAGCGCATTTTCCTGAATCATAGAATCATAGAAGTAGGGTCGGAAGGGACCTTGTAGATCTCCAAGTCCGACCCCCTGCCTGGGCAGGAGAAAAACTGGGCTCCAATAACTCCAGCCAGGTAGGCATCAAGCCTCTTCTTAAAGACGCCCAGGGTAGGAGCCAGCACCACTTCCCTTGGAAATTGGTTCCAGCTCCTAGCCGCCCTAACTGTGAAGTAGTTCTTGCGGATGTCTAATCTAAACCTACTCTCCAA
>NW_017729032.1:42213772-42217896 GCF_001723915.1 Gavialis gangeticus
CTCCTCCCTTTTTTAAAGAAGGGGACCACATTGGCTATCTTCCAATCATCTGGCACCTGGCTCAAGAACCACAAGCACTTGTAAAGCCATGCCAAGGGCCCTGCAATAACCCCTGCTAGCTCCCTCAACACCCTAGGGTGGAGAGCATCTGGACCCACTGATTTGAACACGTCCAGCCCCTCCAGAAGCTCTCTAACCTGGTCCTCCCCCACCTGAGGTCTACAGGCGTTCCCTTCGAGTCTGTCTTGCATCACAGTGGGGGAGTCCCAGTCCCTGCACAAGAAAATGGAGGTGAAGTATTGGTTAAAGAGGTCTGCTTTCTCCTCTGGCGCAACCACCAAATTGCCCAGCGTATCTTGCAGGGGCCACACGTTTCCTGGTGCCGCCTTCATCCTCCCTATATATTTGAAAAAGGACTTTGTTTTATCTTTGATATTGGACATTTTATTATCTTTGATCTCCTAGTCATTTGCCAGGAGATTATAGATGTTATTTAACTATCCAAATAAGGGTTTATATGGAAAAGAAGAAGCTTCTAAAATGCACTTCTTAGGGTACCTGCTAGGGATACAAGTTCTATTTTTATCCAATAATTTAGAATTATTAATTGAGCTAAAGTGAACACATTAAACAGCTCTATTTCAGATTGCATGAGTTCCCATACTGCAGAGTTTGGCAGAGATACAAGCTAGGTTAAAAAGTAAATAGAATTATTTCTCTATTCTGGAATTAACCTATAGTTCAGCTCCATGCAGTAAAATGGACTCTATCTTAGATCTGTAGACCTTCAGTGCCACCAGTACTGCAACTCTACCAGTCTTATTGAAATGGATAAAACTCCACCTGAAGATTTTTTGCTTTAATGGTGATATTCCAGATCATGCATCTATTCCAGTGCATTTATTCCAGATCATGTTTTTATTAAAATAAATTTGGAGATATCTAATAGGTCTGTGTGAAGTGGCTAGTATTCACTTTGGATTTGGCCGATTCAGGGGACAGCAATTTGATTCGGCTATTCGAATCACTGTCCTGAATCAATTCAGCTGAATGTGATTCAGAGATCTGGCTGCTGCCAAATCAGCCAAATCTCCAAATCATACAGGCCGCATCCCCCACCTACTTTCAATGGCTGCTCCTCCCAGCTCTTTGGGGAAAAAAAACCCAGTCACCAGCTTCTGTCCAGTGGGGAGGGGACTCACCAGCTGCTGCAGTGGTGTTAGAGCTTCTGGCGGCTCCTGGAAGAGCCCCCCATGCAGTACAGGGTAGTGGGGGGCAGCAGAGATTGCCCCTCACCGAGCAGAAGCTGGGGAGACGGGGCTTTTTTTTTTTTAAAGGACCAGGAGCTGGTGCAGGCAGGGCAGCCATTGGGGTCTAGGAGAACAGGCAGGTGCCAGGGGACACTCGGAGGGCTGGGGGCGTAGGCAGGGGTTGGGTCCTGGAAGGGTTCCCCCCATGTTCCCCTCTCTGCTCCTCCAGCCTTTCCTCCCCCAGCCCCTACTTACCAGCTCAGAGTCCAGGTCCAGCTACCTGCTGCAGCGGGTGGGGACTTCCTGAATCACCGAAGCTCTCTGAATCTTTTCTGAATCAGTTCAGAGAGCTTCGAATCAATTCAGACCTTTTAATTGGTCCCCTGATACAATTCAGATTCAGATATTCGGCCACCGAATCAGGCCAGATCTCCTCCCAATCTAATCAGCACCCGAAGCTTCACATGGGCCTAGTATTTAAATGAGGACAACTCCTCTGATTTCTTTTCTTGTAAAAACCATATTCACTTCTTCCTTTTGTTTTCAAAAACAATACCTTGGATTTAGCAGTGTTGATTTCCAACGTGTTTGAGACACAGTGACCATGTCTACATAAGACGCTGACTGTGCAATTGTCACTGTGCAGTCATTTAGTACTTGTTTAAACTTGTATAAACTCTTAAACTCTTAGCCTGCCCCTCCATCTGGGAACTCCAAGCAGCTGATGGGGCTTCCAGGCACAGGGGTCCCTGGCCACACATTCACTTACCAGCATGATAGGAAGAAGCTACAAAGTTATTACACAACTTTGTAACTTATTCCTTTTTTTATCATGCCATTAATTGATTGAACGGGTTGCTGAGTGACCACTTAAGGTGTGATTAATTGGTTAATCATGCTTTAAGTGTAACTTGTAGATGAGGCTTAGTATACATCTTTTTTCTGTTATGGTGCAATCATTGTAAATTGTTTTTATTCAGGTGGGGGGGTTTAGGCAAATCAGTTTAAAATGGCAATATTCTGACTTATTAAATGGAATTAAATAAATTCCTCCTGTCTTCTTTTCAGAATATTTTGTAATATTTTTAAACACTCACCATATGCTATTCTAGGTCATGTTTTATATTTAGTTTAAGTTTAACTTTTTTCTTGAGATGCATCTGAAGCATCCAGTGAAGTAGCTAAATATTAAACATCCACTTCATGTAGGATGGCAGGGAAGAAGCTCCCACCAAGAGCTGTGGCAGGGAGTAAGCATATGCTACAAGTAGGAACTTACCTAAAACAGTGGAGTCATCATAGAATCAGCCAGCATCCTCAGCTGTGGAGCAAGTAAAAGAAAAAATGGCATCGGCATGGGAGCATTTTATGAGCGTGTGCTAGCACTGATTGAGTGGATGGAATGGGCGCACTGGCATAAAGATGGCCTGGGGTGAAGTGGCAGGGGAACCGGAAGCGAGTTCCGTGCACTGGTCAAAGCCATGCACAATGAAAGATTGCCCCAGCAGGGACAATTGGTGGGAGCCAGAACTGAGACAGCTTCCCACTTGGGCTGGCTCGTAGGAGCCTCTTACCTCAAGATCAGATGTGGCAACTGGATCCAGACAACCAGAGCTGGAGCCATGAGGATCCTGTGAAAAAGAGAGAGAAAAGAAGATGACAAAAACATGAGTAAGGGGGCATGAATGATACTCAACATGCATCCTGATCCTCTTAACTGCCTGTAGGGGCAGTGCCCATATTTGGGATAAAGGACTTGGTTGTTGAAAGAGGCTGCAGGCTAATATCTGTGGTCCATAGAGACTTTGCACCTACAAGTGGACTTAAAGTGGCTAAAGGACTTTTACGAGAGCAGGTCTTTCTTATATCCTGGGCAAGACTCTTAAACAGTGGGCTGGTGCTAGGTGGGGTGTAGGGGAAGTGGAACCCCAATGGACAATGCCTGTGTGGCCAACAGGGACCGAAGTTGTAGGGTATAAGAACTCCCTCCCTCAAAAAAGTTTAACACCAAAGTCATGGTAGGTGAGAAACACTTGGCATCCCTGTGAGCCACCATAGCAAGCCAACCTGTCAGTCCAGAAGTATACCCAGGTAACGATAGTCAACAGGAAAAGAGCAGGCGGCCCACTAAGACCTGTCGCAGTAGATTACAAATTGGTGCATTGGCTGGGAATGAGGGGAATAGCCTGACCCTGGAGGCAGACATCAAAATGGAAGTAAGCATGATGTCCCAAATGGACATCTTAGGACAAATGCTACAGGCTGTCACTAAAGTATTAGAAGTGCAGCAGCATCAGGCCCTGCAGCAGCAGGAATGGATCAGGCACAACTGGACATCTTTTAGGATGCACAAAATGACTAAGGATGATGATGCTGAAGCATACATTGAATCTTTTGAGAGGACAGCTTTACAAGTTGGTCTAAATAAGGCATTGTGGGCCAGTCAATTAGGGTCATTACTAATAAGCAAAACTCAGGCAGCCTATAGGGCATTGCCGAGGTAGGAAGCTAATCATAGAATCAAAGAGTCGGAAGGGACCTAAACAGATCATCGAGTCTGACCCCCTGCCATGGGCAGGAATGAGCACTGGGAGTGGGAGGGGTCATAAGACCCCAGCCAGGTGCCTATCCAGTGTCCTCTTGAAGATTTCCAGGAAAGGTGAGAGCACCACCTCTCTGGGGAGCCTATTCCAGGCTCTGGCCACCCTTACAGTGAAATAGTTCTTCCTAATATCTAACCTAAACCTATCCTCCCTCAGCTTGTGGCCATTGTTCCTGGTGACTCCAAGGGGGGCCCTGGTGAACAGACTTTCCCTGAGTCTCTGCTGGTGGCCCCTGATAAAGTTGTAGGCAGCCACAAGGTTCCCCCTCAGT
>NW_017729032.1:42218075-42229726 GCF_001723915.1 Gavialis gangeticus
GTCCCTGCCTGCCGGTGTATTCACTTTACCCCACAGCTTGGTGTCATCAGCTAACTTGAACAGGGTGCACTCCACACCTTCATCCAGGTCGCTAATGAAGATGTTGAACAGCACCGGCCCTAGGACCGAGCCCTGGGGGACTCCGCTGCCCACACCCTCCCAGGTCGACATCAACCCGTCCACCACCACCCTCTGGGTGCGCCCCTGGAGCCAGTTTGCCACCCGTGTGACTGTGCATTCGTCAATGCCGCAATCCCTCAGGTTGCCCACCAGAATTGGGTGGGACACTGTGTCGAAGGCCTTCTGGAAGTCCAAGAAGATGACATAGACTTCCTCCTTCACATCTAAGCTCTTTGTTACCTGGTCATAGAAAGAGACCAGGTTAGTCAGGCAGGATCGGCCTGGCACAAACCCGTGTTGGTTACCCCTCAACATCACTTCCCCTGCAGGGTTCTCACAAATGTGGCCTTTGATGATTGATACAGGATGCTCACAAACCCTATTGAGGGCTGATCTGATACCTCATGATTTGATTGAATGGTGTAAACCTGTATGTATGTGTTGTATTTATGTGAGTCAGACCAGTATGAATAAGGTTATGTAGACATGAGGGTCGTCAACAGAAAGGGCCAAATGAGAGTAGGTTTTGCCCCAGAATTAGATGAGGAAATGATAATAGGCCAGGTCTGGCCACCCCTGTATGATGTTCTTGAGGTGGTTAAGCAGGCAGAGTTTGAACATAAGGGACGCCCCCACATAGGGGGGTGGCTTGCAGAAGAAGAGGCAGGCATGTCCTCTAATGATAAACCATTTGTGAACCTGGAAACTGGTTAACTAGGACCACAATTGAAGATTGCACAAGATGAAGAGACAGAATTTGAGAGAATACAGGAACATGAAGTGTCCAGCAAAGAAGGCCAGGTGGTATGCCCTGACCTACATGTAAGTGAGTCCCACTTTGAGGTTAAAAGGGGTTTGTTGTATTGAGTGAAGAAGGGAAGGATGAGAAATGAAAACGTGGCAGTTGCTGGTACCCCATTCATTTAGGAAAACAGTGTAGGAGTTGACCCATGCAATGCCAATAGGAGGCCACTTCGGACATGATAAGACCGTGGCTAAACTAGATCAATGGGTTTTTTTGGCCCAGCATGCAGGAGGAAATAGCTTGCAGGTGCAAATCATGTAGGGAGTGCCAAAGAGTTAATGAGAGATGGCCCCTTAGGGCACCTCTTCAAGTGATGCCTAGTATAGATACCCCATTTGATAGAGTAGCTGATATTGTGGGATCCCTTACTAAAAGAAGTGCCAGGTATCAATATATTTCGTTATGATTGATTATGCAACATGTTACCCAGAGGTGATCCCTTTGAGAGCTGCTACCACATCACAGATTGTAGAAGAATAGCTAAAGTGGATCTCCCAAGTAAGAGTACCACTGGAGATCATAACTGATCAAGGAACAAACTTCATGTCAGGAGTGATGAAGGCTGTGCGCCAAGTATTAGGGATAAAATAGTTCAGAGCATCAAGCTACCACCCCCAGATTACCAGACTGGTAGAGTGCTTAAACGACACAATAAAATGTATGCTGTGACATTGTGCCCAGAGGGAGCCTAGAAAATGAGACTTATTTCTAACACCTTTGTTGTTTGCCTTGAGGGATACCCCTCAAACATCCACACAGTTTTCTCCCTTTGAATTGGTATTTGGCCATAAACCTCAAGGTTTATTACAACTTGTGTGGAAGGATTGGGAGAGCTCTGGACACTGAGGGATAGGTGTGCACCACCACAGGCAGAGCATGATAGAATGGCTGAATAGCATTAGACAATATGGAGAGGGTGCAGCAATGCCAGAAGGCACATTATGATCAGAAAGCTAGAGAAAGGGATTTTCAAGTAGGCAATAAAGTGCTGGTACTCCTCCCCACTTTTGCCAACGAGTTATTAACAAAGTGGGAAGGGCCTTTCAAAATAATTAGGAAGGCACAACCCATTGACTACAAGATCCGTAGGCCAGGCCATGTTAGAGAGCAACAAATGTAGTATGTCAATTTATTGAAAGCCTGAAAGGAACCTGAAGTCTAGATGCTCAGCCCTAAGGGCATACAAGAGAAGCTTGGGCCCAAGATTGGGGAGAGTCAAAGAGAAACAACACTAGAGGAGTTAATCCAGCCAGGGGAAAACTTAACGAGAGAGCGACAAAAAGAATTGTGGAGGATAATTCATGATTTTGGAGACATATTTAATGAAAGAGCAGGGCTGGCTGGGGGTATTATGCACAAGATTTTCACACCAAAAGGAGCGACTGTGCATGAAAGATGGCACCCAGTACCTCAACATTTACAGCAAGGTGTACATAAAGAAATACAAAAGATTTTAGAGCAAGGGGCTATAGTTCTGTCGCAAAGCCCTTGGTGTAGCACTATGGTTATTGTGCCCAAGACTGATGGTACACTTAGGATTTGTGTAAACTTCAGGTGAGTGAATGCTATCATGCATTTCAGCACCTTTCTGATGCCTCACACTGAAGAACTTTTAGACTGTATAGGCGAGTCAAAGTATATTTCCGCTATCGACTTGTCAAAGGGATACTGCCAGATCCCTATGGCAAAGGAAGACCAGGGCAAAACAGTATTCGGCACACTATGGGGACTATATGAGTTCAGCCGAATGCTGTTTGGTTTACATGGTGCTGCAACTACTTTTTAACAATTAATGGATCAGCTTTTGGTACCCCATATGACTTATGCAGTGGCATATATAAATTATATCATGATCTATTCGCAGCCCAACATGGGCCCAACATGTTCAGCATTTGAAAGCCGTCCTCAGAGAATTGAGAATTGAGTGCTAGAAATGAACTAGACTAATTATTTGGGGTTCCGTGTAGGACAAGGGATCCTCCATCCCTTAGCAAGCAAGGTTGAGACTATAGAAAAGTATGCCCCTCCACAGACTAAGAAGCATATATGTGGGACTGGCTAATTATTATTGGAGGTTTATTCCTCACTTTGCTGAACTAACTATGCCCCTCACAGACATGATATAGGGGAAAGTGAAAGGATCAATAAATTGGACCCCGGAGATGGAAGAAGCATTTGATAAAAATCAAGAACGCATTATGTAGTGAAGTTCTAGTAATAACACCGGACTTCTCTAAACCATTTACTCTTCAAACAGATGCACCTGAAACAGCGGTAAGCACTGTCCTGTGTCAGGAGAGGAATGGTACAGAAAGGCCATTAGCATATACAAGTAGAAAACTGAATGCTGCAGAAAGAAAGTATGAATAAGGATGTCTTTGTGATTAAATGGGCAGTTGAGTATTTCAGATATCATTTGATCAGGCGGGGATCTAGGCTTATAACAGATTACACACCACAGTGGCTATACCGAGCAAAGAACAATACATATTAATTTTCTGTCACCTATAGGCTGAGCACATTCAATAAGGTTACCGATTTTCTATCATGATGTACTGAGACATCAGAAGAACATGCAGACTTGAGCAAGGCAACTTTGTTTCACAGGATGCAGAAAAGGCTGAAGTGCTCTATGCCTTTTTTACCTCAGTTTTCACAGGCAAGGTCAGCTCCCAGACTACTGCACCTGGCAGCACACTTTGGGGAGGAGGTGAACAGCCAGACATAGCAAAAGAAAAGGTTAGGGACTACTTAGAAATGATGGACGTACACAAGTCCATGGGATGAGAGGGGATGCACCCTAGGGTGCTGAGGGAGTTGGCTGATGTGATTGCAGAGCCACTAGCCATCATCTGCGAAAACTCATGGTGATCAGGAAAGGTCCTGGATGATAGAAAAAAGGCAAACATAGTGGCCATATTTAAGAAAGGGAAAAAGAAGGATCCAGGGAACTACAGACCAGTCAGCTTCACCTCAGTCCCTGGAAGAATTGTGGAGCAGGTCCTCAAGGAATTCATTTCTAACCACTTGGAGGAGAAGAAAATGGTTAGGAACAGTCAGCATGGAGTCACCAAGGCCAAGTCATGCCTGATCAACCTGATTGCCTTTTATGATGACTGGCTCTGTGGATGTGGGGAGACCAGTGGATGTGACATACCTTGATTTTAGCAAGGCTTTGGATACTGTCTCCCACAACATTCTCGCAGGCAACCTAAGGAATGGGCTGGATGAATGGGCTGTAAGATGGAGAGAAAACTGGTTGGAGCTTCAGGATCAGAGAGTAGTAATCAATGGTTTGATGTTTAGTTGGCAGGTGATATCAAGTAGAGTGCTCCAGGGCTCGGTCCTGGGGCTGGTTTTGTTCAATGTCTTCATCAATGATGTGGAAGATGGTATAGAGTGCACCCTGAGCAACTTTGCTGATGACCCCAAACCAAGGGAAATAGTAGATATGCTGGAGAGTAAGGCTAGGTTTCAGTGTGATCTAGACAAATCGGAGGATTGTACCACAAAAAATCTCATGAGGTTCAACAGTGACAAGTGCAAAGTCCTGAAGTTAGGACAGAACAATCCCATGCACCAGTACAGGCTGGAGGCTGACTGGCTGGGCAGCAGCTCTGCTGAAAAGGACCTGGGAGTTACAATAGACAATAAGCTGAATATGAGCCAACCATGTCCTCTTGTTGCCAAGGCTAATAGCATACTGGGGTGCATTGGTATGAGTGTTGCCAGCAAGTCAAGGGAAGTGATTATTCCTCTGTATTCAGCAGAGGCTACATCTGCTGAAGCCACATCTGGAGTACTGTGTTCAATTTTGGGCCCCCCACTGCAGAAACGATGTGTACAAATTGAAGAGAGCATAGCAGAGGGCAATAAAAATGGTTTGGGAGCTGGGGCACATGACTTATGAGGAGAGGCTGAGGGAACTAGGCTTATTTGGTCTAGAGAAGAGAAGACTGAGGGGATTTAATAGCAGCCTTTAACTACCTGAAAGGGGGTTCATTAGAGGATGGAGCTGGACTGTTCTCAGTAGTGGCAGATAACAGAACAAGGACCAACAGTCTCAAGTTGCAGCAAGCAAAGTTTAGCTTAGATATTAGGAAGAGTTTGCTCACTAGTAGGGTAGTAAAACACTGGAACAGATTACCCAGAGAGGTTATGGAATCTCTATCCTTGTTGGTTTTTAAGACCCAGCTACACACAGCTTTGGCTGGGATGATCTAGTTGGGGATATCCTGCTTTGAGAAGGATATTGGACTAGATGACCTTCTGAGGTCCCTTCCAACCCTAACTATCTATGATTCTATTGTAGCAATATTTATTCCCTTTCTAGTGAAGAATGCAATTTAATTTCTCTCTTTTTAGAGGAACTAGCATATTTTCTTGCATACCACATCTCCCTCCCCACCCCACCCCTTGAAATGAGACCTCCATCGTGTTTTTGAAAGACAGAATTTACCTACAGTGTCATTAGAGGGCATATGTGACTTGAATTGAAGGGCTGGACAGTTCTGCTCTTTCCAGATCAGGCCCTCAGCTGACCTGCAGACTGCACCTAGCTGAGCTTGAGAAAAGAGGCCAGGCAGTTTTGCTCAGCCAGCAGTGACTGGCACATCAGCTGATGGCGCAGTCCTGCAGCAGCTGTACTGCCCAGCCCCTCTTTAAGCTGGGTGGGCAGCTAGCAATCCTCCTGAGTAAACTGAGGGCCCACTCAGCTTGAAGACAGGCTAGGCAATTTGGGGCTCAGCTAGCAGCACCAGTCAAGGAGCAGAACTGCTCAGCCCCTGGTCCCTGCATTTCCTTGTTAAAGATACCTCAATTTCCAGCAGCTACTTTTCAAGGAAAGGTGCATGTCATATTTGAGTAAATAGGGTAATACATTTTTAGTCTTCAATTTCTGTGTTGGGGGACCCTTTGAACTAATTATCTCTGCAACATACTCGTGTCTCTGTCCATAACAGATCTTTATTGATAGCTGCAATATGTATTGTTTTTAATATAAATTTTAAAGCTTTTTGGTTATGTTGCAGTCTGAACATAAATACCTTCATTTTTTGTCTTCCATTTTTCAAGATTTGATTTGTCTTGATTTATAGGTAACACATGAAGTATACTTTCTTAATTGAAATACAAGCATGTTTTAGGGTTCTGTAGTCCTAGGACTTTAAATTTGTATTTCTTTCATTCATTTCCCTTTTCCGAGATTAACATATTAACATAAGTAAATTATTCAAATTTAAAATTCCTTCCATTAAAGAAAAAACTGCTCCCAATTTGTGCATGATAAGTTTTAAAGTGAAACTGAATTTTTACCACAACACTGTAAATGTCTGAAAATTCACCTTCATCATGGATGAAAATGCATCTTCATAATGCTAGCCAAACCTTAATTACTGTGGTATAAATTATGTCACTTTGAGAGTAAAACTTTGTGATTGGCTTTAATTATACTATAAAGCAACAAATACTTTCAGAAAAGATAGCTAGCTGGAAGCATCTGTGACATGCCAGATTCAATCACATTAACAAGAGCCTCTGTCTTTTTTAATTACCATGATTGTCAATACATTATAAATTGAGGTCATCGCAGAGACCTCTTTTGAAATAGCTTTGCTTATCACTTTCTGTCACAACTGTCAGTATTAAAGAGAAGCCAGAGTTTCTATTTTATTTACAAATGGCTTCTTTATATCCCAATCTTCTCCGTATTATTGAGTGACAATGGACAAATAGGCAAGGAAGACCTCCACATTCAAAACAGATAGAACAATAGCAAATAACCAAACTGTTATGACTATGACAACTACATTTTAAATAGCTGATTATTGGGGTTTAATATCATGTTATAGCCTATTGAAAATACTGTTAAAACCTGGTTTGTTTATTCTCTTGTCCAAGCAACAGCTTCTCAATGTGTTTGTTCTAGAACCTTTAATATTTTAGTTAGAACACAATTGGGTCCCAAGCATGGCACAAGTGATATAAATGTGGCTTGGAAACTGTGCTACCCCAGATCTCTCTAAAGTCTTAAGATGCCTCTTTCCATCCTTCATATGTTAAGTTAGGCTGTTAAGATTGGCTACTTTTATTGAAATCCAGAAAAAACAGAAGTATAACAGTTGGGCCTGAAAATATTGCAAGAACAAATTCCCTTACAAAATTTAGAATACTTCCTGCTTCCAGACAGGGTGAGAAAAATGAGCAATCAGCCTATCTTGTGGTATTTTTGGCTTTTCTCTTTCCAGTTTCAGCTGAAACTTGGAAAACCAGCATATACAAATATAATATATATCATATTGTTATTACTTTATAGTTATTGTAAATGCCTTGTATACCTAGAAGCCAAAATCAGTCAAATGAGGAAAATGTGAAAACATCCAGAAATGTATATAAAGGCAAGAGCAGCACTTTTGCAACTTAGCAACATTTAGAGGCCAAAGAAGTATCATCTCAGAACAAAAATTTAAATTGTTAACAGTAATGCGATATCAACATGGTTAAGTCATAGGGGCTGTGTCTACTCAAGTGGCAAGCTTTGCAGTTGTTACTGCACAGTCATTTAGTATTTTACTTATGGAAGTAATAAATGATTGCACAGTAACCAGCATTACTGCACTGTACCATCCCTGCACAGTATTTTCCAGATGCTACTGCACAGTAGCTATGATCTGCTGTGTAGTAGCTCATTGCTACTGCACAGTAGTGTCTCATGTAGATGCGCCCACCCAGGGAGAACTGAAAGATGACAAAAACTCTTGGGGAAAAGGTACAGCATTTCATATATAGATGCCACATACACAGATGCCGCAGAATAATACTGCTAGTTTCCTGGCCAAAACTATTATCACAAGCACAGGCAGAGGAGACAACCAAGCGAAGAAACATCATCATGGAAAGCAAAGAAAGAAGACAAAATTGGAAAGGTCACATTCTAAAAATGGATGATGAAAAATTACTTAGAAAAGTGATATTTTGGAAAACAGCTAGAGGAAGGCAATACAGAGAGAAAATGAAGAATGAGCTGTCAATGTAAAGAACATTTGACAAAGACAGGTGGAGATGTTTCCTTGTAGGCCTCCATATGCCATATGGCATGAAGGACACTAAGCAAGCAAGCATTATAAATGCTTAGTTAACTATATACAGATAACGTGTAGTTAACACTTTATAGTTTCAAAAATGATTCAAGTTGAGTAGTGAACACACACTTATTTTTCATCAGTCCAGTCCAATATACAGTAAAATCTCTGCTATTTGGCATTTAACTAACCAGAATTTCCCTTAACTGGAATTTCCAGCTAGCCAGCTAGATGCAGGTGGGGGGCGCGGGGGAAAGCTTGCACGTGGTGGCTGCTGCTGCTGCCATAGGCAGGGGCTGCTAGAAAATGGAGTCCGGCCACCAGGCAGATCTGCCATTTTGCCCACCCCTAAGCTAAGGGGAGGGAGGAAGCAGACCCTGGGGAAGGGAAACAGAGAGCCTGAAGTTGTGGGGGGCAGACACAAGCAGGGGAGAAGCTGCTTGACCTCGCCACACAACTTGCCCCTCCCACACCACTGCCTGCACCCCTGCAGCAGGGGGAGTATGAATTAAAGATGACTCTCCAATAATTAGATTCTATACATGGAAAATCATTAAGAAATTTATGACTTGTCCATGTATAGAATCTAATCATTGGCGGGGTCTTCTTAAATTCAAGTGGCTAGAAAATACTTTCCCAACCAGAGTGCTTCAGCACTCTGTGGTGCCACAAGATCCTTTAAAAGGTGCTACACAACACTAACCCAGGCACTGGAGGACAGTGCTCACATGCATCCCCCTCCCCACAGACATCCTGCTCCATGGTGTGTCTCCCTTTCCCATAGAATCATGGAGAAGGATCTTGAGCAGTCATCTAGTCCAACCCCCTGCCTGATCCTATAGAAATCCATTGCCTAACCTATTAGCAAATCATTACACCCTAACTTGCCACAGGTAAAGCAGGAGGACCACAGCAGTCAAAGTGCTGTTGAGGCAAAGGTTGTTAGTATATGCTTAACAGATCACAGAAAGAGGGCCACATCTCCTGCTACAAGGGAAGGCAAAAACCCTGACAGTCTGTGCCAGTCTGACCATGGGGAGAAAATATTCCTGACCCCAATTATGGTGATCAGTCTGACCCAGAGCAGAGGAGCATGACCCTCTAGCTAGGAACCTCCAGGTTTAAGTCACAGTAGGAGCACTGGCACAGCCCGGTCAAAGATGCCTGTGTGAAGAAGGCTTTAATTTTTCTTCGTAAGAATGCTTACACGTGGAGTAGGGGTCGGGAGGGGTAAAAGGGAGGAAGCAAGGGAATTCTCTCCCAGCCCCATCTGGCAACCAGAAAGCCCAGTAGTATGGGAAATACCCATAGAAAAACATAGGCATAGCTACTGATCATCTCTGACCAGTGCCTGTCCAACCTCTTCTGTCCAACAGTGATGGAGAGTCCACAACTCCCCTAGGCATCCTATTCCAGTGCCTCACTGTTTTAACTGTTAAGAAGTTTTTCTGGGCATGTTTACATTAGATATTTACTGCACAGTTGACTAATTAACTGCACAGTAAACATCTCAGTGTCTACACATGTGCCCCATTACAGCCCATGAAATTAATATACTCTGCAGCAGAGTAGTACTTGTAAGTACTATAGACACTATCATCTTGTGCATCTTACACCTAATGCTTATATTGATGCATTCGCTTCTAACCACATTTGCCTTCTGTGAAGCTGCATCACACTGCAGACTCATGGGTGAGTCTATGTTCTACCAAGATTCCCAGATCCTTCTCCATAGTGCTGCCATCCTGCCAGGTGTCGCCTGTTTTATATTTGTGTTGTTTATTATTCTTCCTGACACGTAGCACCTTGCATTTGTCACTATTGAACTTCATACCATAAAGTCCAGCTCAGTTTTCCAGTCTATCAGGATACTTCTGAATTGCAGTCTTGCCTTACATTGTGTTCAGAATCCTTCCCAATTTTGTGTTGTCTGCAAGTTTGCTCAAAAAGCTCTCAATTCCAGTGTCCAAATAATTTATAAACACATTGAGCAGCAATGGGCCCAGGGCAGGCCCATGTCAGACCCCACTCAAATGTCTTGCCATTCTGACGTGGATCCATCTATAATTACCTCCTGCTTGCAGCAGTTGTCTCTCCATTTTAAAGTTTTTTTTTCCAGCCCACATTTCTCCAATTCTTCTGGTACTTTCCCCTCTGGATCATTTGCTCTTTTGCTGGAGTTTTCTGTTCACCATCCCATATGGAACCTAGTTTAAAGCCTTCATTATTAAGTTGGTGTAGGCTGGTATGGGCAGAGTCTCGGCTGATCACAGCAGGGTATGTTTGGTCAAACTAGTTATAGTCATAGTTATAGAAGTCATAGAAGTAGGGTTGGAAGGGACCTTATAGATCTTCAAGTCCGACCCCCTGCCAGGGCAGGGGAAAAAAACTGGTCTCAAATGGTCCCAGCTAGGCAGGCATCAAGCCTCCTCTTAAAGACCCCCAGGGTAGGAGCCAGCACCACTTCCCTTGGAAGTTGGTTCCAGCTCCTAGCCACCCTGACAGTGAAATAGTTCTTATGGATGTCTAATCTAAACCTACTCTCCAACAACTTCTGGCTGTTATTCCTTGTTATGCCAGGGGGCGCTAGGGGAAACAAAGTCTCTCCCAAACCCTCCTGGTCCCCCCTAGTGAGTTTATAGACGGTCACCAGGTCCCCCCTCAGCCTTCTCTTGTGAAGGCTGAACAGGTCCAGGTCCTGCAGTCTCTCATTGTAGGGTCTGCCCTGTAGTCCCCGGATCATGCGCGTAGTTGGTCTGACCAGTTTTACTTTTGCTGCTGGCTTTGGCCAAGGACCCACTGTTCAGGGCCCTTTCCTCTGCTGCAGCTGGACTAGTCAATAATACCCAGAGGTCACCCAGGCTTGTTAGTAATGCAAAACAAACAAAAGAAGTTAAACAAGTTAGCACTTAGTTGTCTTCCAGTGGTTCTTTCAGACTTCAACTTCTGGTTTCCTCTTATCTTTTAGAGGCTTTGCAGAGCCTGCAGGCTTGTGCAGCAAAGCAAATGATCAAGCAAGCAAACAAACAAACACAGGAAAGCCCTGCTCTAGGCTCTCCCTGTGGCTGCTTAATCCCTGGTATCTCCAGGCTCCAGGCAGCCTGCTCCCTGGCCAGGTGCATCCCCTTGAGGCTGTTTTCAGTGTCTTCTATCCTTCCCACTCTGGGTTCACATGGCTAACCCTCTCTCACTCCCCACGCCTGTGTCAGCTCCCTTGCTGAGGGACTCACTACATCCCGTGACCTGGTTCCCCAGCCTCTGGTGAGTTCTCCCAGGTCTGGGGTGGGTGTGCAGAGGTGCTTCTGGGGCATGGGGCTGTTCAGACTCCCCTGAACCCCTAGTAACAGGGCACACTACTTGTGCTTCTCCTTAACTCTCCTTCCAAGAGCCTCCTAGTCACCTCTAATCTATTTGGGAGTATTACTGGTGGCTACATGGACAAGCAGGAAAGAATAGTGGTCTGAGAGGTGGATAAGCTCTGGCAATATCTCTGCGATATCCCAAATTCAGGCTTCAGGCAGAAAGGTCCCCTCCTGGGACCTCAAATCTGGGCAACAAATTGGTGCTCTGTCCCCTGCTTTGTCCCCTGCAGCAACCATCACCACTCTTCTCTTCTTTCTTGGTGCAGTGATCCTGGAGCCCCCATC
>NW_017729032.1:42234726-42235611 GCF_001723915.1 Gavialis gangeticus
TGGGGCTGTTCAGACTCCCCTGAACCCCTAGTAACAGGGCACACTACTTGTGCTTCTCCTTAACTCTCCTTCCAAGAGCCTCCTAGTCACCTCTAATCTATTTGGGAGTATTACTGGTGGCTACATGGACAAGCAGGAAAGAATAGTGGTCTGAGAGGTGGATAAGCTCTGGCAATATCTCTGCGATATCCCAAATTCAGGCTTCAGGCAGAAAGGTCCCCTCCTGGGACCTCAAATCTGGGCAACAAATTGGTGCTCTGTCCCCTGCTTTGTCCCCTGCAGCAACCATCACCACTCTTCTCTTCTTTCTTGGTGCAGTGATCCTGGAGCCCCCATCCAGAGGGTCCTGCATTTCCTGCTTTCTAGAATGCCAAGTCCTCTGGATCATGTCTGCAGGTGTCTTCTCTGCCTTTTCCTCCACTGTGCCACCACAGAATGCTTGAAAGTGATTTCTAACTTCAGTCTGCTCCTCTTGAATTCTGGGAACCCTCTTTCTTTGAGTAGTCACATGCTGCCGCTTCTCATTTTTTCCCTTTGGCTCGTCTAGTACCAATGGCTCATAACTTAAGTCCAAGTTGGGAAGAGACAGCCTCCACCTCAATCCATGGGGAAGAAGATTTTCTCAGCCAGAATGGCTGATCTGCTCAACTGGTCATTAAACTAAGCTCACCAGGGGTTGGGAAACCACTGGAGCAAGCTCACCAAGCTTCAACTGCAAAATCAGCAGGTTAGGATGCTCAAGGGAACCCACTACTACCCCAGGAACAGAGCTTCTCCATGAATGCAAGGAAACCTAGGGCCTCTAATGGCATATTTACTTGCATGTGCACTAATGCCAGGAGTTTGGGGAATAAACAGGAGAAACTGGTCCTTCTGCTAAACAAA
>NW_017729032.1:42241298-42248194 GCF_001723915.1 Gavialis gangeticus
CCTTCCGACCCTAAAACTATGAAACTATGAAACTATGAAACTATGAATAAGGGGTGTGGGTGTAGCTCTTTACGTGAAGGAGAGCTACATGTCCCTACAAGCTGAGATTGGTACCCAAGAAGATGACTGGAGACCCTTTGGGTTATGATACGAGGGGAATGTGGTGAAGGGGATACAATGGTAGGGGTCTACTATAGACCTCCAAATCAGGAACTAGAGCTTGACCATCAGGGAACTGGCCAAGGCTGCACACTGTCAGTGCATGGTTGTCATGGGAGACTTCAACTACCCGGCCATCTCATGGGAAGAGCACTCAACCAAATCTGATGGGTCTCAAAGCTTTCTTTCATGGGTGGATGAGCTCTACCTGTCTCAAGAGGTTTCTTATCCAACACGAAGTAAAGCGCTGCTGGACCTGGTACTGGCTGAAGGGGATGATCTAATCAGCAACCTAAGAATCGAAGGGAAGCTGAATGACAATGACCACAAGTTGATCACTTTCACTATCCATCGCAAAACTCACAAGTCAGTCAGCAATGCATTAGTCTTTCATAAGCTCAGGAGGCTTCTTGTAAAGCCCCTGAGAGGCCATGATTTGACAGGGAGGGGAGTTCATGAGGAATGGTTTCTCCTTAGGGAAGTGATCCTAGAAGCATAAGGAAAGTCCATCACAACCAATAGGAAAGGTGGTAAAAGGGCTCAGCAAGCCCCTTGGCTCAACAGGGAACTCATGGACCTCCTGCATTTAAAAAGACAGGCTTATAAAGGATAGAAGACAGAAAACACCACTAAAGAGGAGTATTCTGCACCAGCATTCCCTCTAAGTTGCACAATGTGCGTAGCCATTCAGGTGTGCTCATGCCGTGCCGCCACATGCACCTGCATGGCTGCACACACTGCACAGCTTAGAGGGAACACTGTTCTACACTGGTCCACACGTGTGGGGAGTGAACTAGGAAAGCCAAGGCTGCAACCGAACTCAAACTGGCTACGCAAATCAAGGACAATAAAAAATCATTCTTCAGATACATGGGGAGTCAGAAGAAAAACAAGGGCAACATTGGATCCCTGCTAAACCAATTGGTTTTAGCTAACAGCTGACACCCAGGAAAAAGTCAATCTGCTTAATGATTACTTCGCACTGGTTTTTCACCAGCCCAAAGGGACCACCCTGCCTAACATGATGTGGGATGACCACGGTGAGGGTGAATATGTGCCCACCATTGGTGTAGATCTTGTGAGGGACTACCTTGAGAGGCTGGACACTCACAAATCAGCTGATCTGGATAGATTGCACCCAACAGTGCTAAAGGAACTGCCAGACATCATAGAGCAGCCACTGGCAAGGATATTCAACAACTCATGGCACTCAGGCAAAGTACCTGAAGATTGGAAGAGGGCCAATGTGGTGCCTATCTTCAAGAAAGGGAGGAAAGAGGATCTATAAAACTACAGGCCAATCAGTTTGACTTCAATTCCTGGAAAGATCTTGGAAAAATTATCAAAGAAACCATTCTTTACAGGTTAACAGAAGGCAACATTCTGAGGAATAGCCAGCATGGATCACCAATCTAATTTCCTACTATGACCAGGTGACGTATCACCTGGACAAAAGGGAAGAGGTTGATATCATATATTTGGACTTTAAAAAAGTCTTTTGACTTGGTGTCCTATGATGTCCTCATGGAAACTGCAGCCACAATTATGGTCCAATGGCTAAGGAACTGGCTCCAAGGTTGGACCCAGAGAAAGGTAGTTCATGGAACTGAATCAACATGGCACTCAGTGACTAGTGGTATCCCCCAAAGCTCTATTCTTGGACCTGTACATTTTAATGTCTTTATAAATGATCTGGACTCTGGTGTCAGAAGTGGACTGGCCAAGTTTGCTGACAACACCAAACTTTGGGGAAGAGTATTCACATAGGATAGGCTGGTGATTCAGGCCAAACTCGATAGGCTTGCAAGGTGGGCAGATGAAAACCTTATGGCATTCAGTGCAGAGAAATGCAAGGTGCTCCACCTCAGGAAAAAAACAGGAAAAAAAAACCCCACATCACACTTATAGGCTTAGCAATGCTACACTCACTAGCACCACAACTGAAAGAGACTTGGGGTCATGAACGTGAGCCACCAATGCACTGTCGCAGCCCACAAAGTAAATAAAACTCTAGCTTGCATCTACCTATGCATCCGAGGCAAGACCTAAGATGTCATCCTCCCGCTGTACTCGGCCTTGGTGATGCTGCAGCTGGTGTACTGCATCCAATTCTGGGCTCCACAATTCATGAAGGATATGGAGAAGCTTGGAAGAGTCCAGAGGAGAGCCATGTGCATGATCAGAGGGCAAGAGAGCCGTAAGACTCTTCTTCTTGGAGAAGCGCAAGCTCAGGGGTGACTTGGTGGCAACCTATAAGTACACCAGGGGTGTGCATTAGGATCTGGAGGAACACCTGTTCCCCAGAGCACCCCAAGGCATGACAAGGCCCAATGGTCACAAACTCCTGCAAAACCATTTAAGATGGACATAAGAAAAAATTTCTTTAGTGTCCAAGCCACCAGGGCCTGGAAAAGACACCCCCCAGAGGTGGTGCAAGCACATACTCTGGACATGTTTAAGAAACATTTGGATGCTTATCCTGCTGGGATCCTCTAACCCTAGCTGACTTCCTGCCCTTTGGGCAAGGGGCTGGACCCAATGATCTTACAAGGTCCCTTCCAGCCCTAATGTCTATGACATGTATTAAAGTAATCTTCCTTTTCCTTGATGTAATGCAGCATCAGTATCCATGCTTCTAACCTTCAAATCTTTTTCCCAGGGCAAACACCAACTTATACTTGGTGCAGGTGTAGTAGCCTTGACTCTCAGGAAGGAATGTGAACATGGCACATTGCACATAAGTCACAACTACTGACCCAGCCTCTATTTTTGCCTCCTTTTCTCCCTGGAAGATACCTAAGCTATAAAAAAAACCCCAAACAAACAAAAAAGAGAAAACCACCCCACAAAACCCACATACCATCACCCATGCCTGGGCCCTCACAGATACTCACACACAGTCTACTGCTCTCTGACTCCCTCCTAGGGAAATCTCCCTAGGCATACTCCCCTATTTGCTGCTCTCTGTTTGGTACTCATGCTGTTCACAAGGGACTGCCTTTTCATAAGCCTATCCTAGCCCCCCACTCTCCATTAGCTAAGCCAGCCCCACACCGAGCAAGCCATGTCAATCACTAGGCACTAGGTAAATGTTCAAGTACCAATCAAACACCCAGAGCCAGTAGCTCCCAGAAAAGCCTTCTCTAGACAGTCCCACTACTGAGCTGCTTTGCTCACAGCAGCTCCCTCTCAGCTTACTCTGAGCAGAACTCTGAGAGGAATGGCTGCTTGACCTTTGTCCCTTTTCCCATGGCGTATAGTCAGGGAGCACCTGGCCACTATTGAAAGGAACCACAGGCTGTAGGTTCAGCATCATTGACTTGGACCATAAAGTCAAGAAAACCTCACCTAAATATTGTTCTGTTAGAGCAGTTCATCAGGGATGACTCAGATCTTGAAATACCCTGCTTCAGACACAAAACAAACCCCCTGAGCTAAAAGTAAAAAAGTGAGGTTACATGTTACACCTAGACCATACTAAACATGTGGAGTGTTAAGATTTGTTGAAGTTAAAGCATGCTGTGAGCAGTCCCATGTTAAGGGTTAATACCATTTCTTGCCTTCACAACTCTGACGTCCCATTAGAGGGCTGGTGAGCAGGGGTGTGGCTAGGATCCAGGACACCTGGGTTCTGTCCCTGCTCCGTGGGGGTGAGGGCTGGAAGTAGCATATCCTGCCATTCTGGAGGACTGCATTTTGCTCATCTTATCTGTAGGGAGCAGACTAAAGATACCCTAAAAGTGAAATTAAATGTTACAATTCCACCATGTTACAATCATTTAAAATGTGAATGATCACACATTAAGGCTCATTAACAAGTGCTATGTGTCCTCTAGGCACTTTGGGCAATGATTATCTTTGAGCTGTGCTACCTAGCTCAAGTTAACTTTGGGCTGTTCAACTTAGATAAAACCACTTTGCAGTTCCCCAGTATCCCCGGAGCCACCACTCCTGCTGGTGAGTGGGGAGGGAGGCGAGAGAGGTGAGGGGGGGCCAGGGTGAAGTGGGGAGGGGAGGCAAGACTAGAGAGAGGAAGGGGAAGTGGGTGGGCAGGGAGCTGCTGAGCTGCAACTCATTGGCCCCTGGATCATCTCCCCCACCTCCCAATTGTCCCTTCCAGCCCCAGATCATACCCTACCACCCTGAAACCTCCTGCTGCTTGGAACACTGCCTTGCCACCTGGAATCACTGCCCTGCCACAGCAATCAGCCTGAGACAGGCAGTGGTGGCATGAGAGATGTTGCCCCTCCCTGCCTGCTTCTGAGTTCCCTGCAGCCTGTGCCACCCCCACGAACCTGGATCCAGCCCCTGCTAAGCTTCATGGCTAAAGAGGGACAAGAGGAGAAGATGTGGGGCAAGGAGCTGTCAGGCAGCCATGGAGCCTAGCAAGGGCTAGATCCAGATGCACAGGGATGGTGTGAGCTGCAATAAAACCATGAGTGGGCAGGATGGCAAATTCACTCACCCACTGCTGCCCCACCATCCTTGGGCTTATCAGGAAGCAAAGCACTGATCTGAGCGTGGAGGGACAAGTGGGGGGTGATCAGGGGAGTGGGGTCGGTATCAGAGGGGGTGATCAGGGTAGCAATCTAGATGATGGGGGATCAGAGTGACAGGGGGCTGATTAGGGGTGGGGAAATGCTCCAAGTTGTGCGGAGGGGGCTTCCTCCCTCCCCCCCACCCTTGTCCACTGCAGCTAAAGAGCCCATGGGTTGGACAAGCATGGAGCAGATTTACAGCTCCTTAGCCAAGCCTGTGCTCACCAGCCCTCTAGTACCAGGTCTGAGCTGTGCACAATAAAGAGGGTATTGACTCTTAACGTGCAGTCCTCCAAGATCCTCCATATCATTGCTCACCATATGTGCTAGAGTTAGCATGCTAATTGTAACACGTAATCTCATCCTTACACAAGCTAAGTAGCACAGCTCAGAGTTAAACCTCACTTGAACTGGTGTAACTTTGAGATACTTGGAGTGTGGTTAACATGTGAATGCTTACATTTTAAGTGCCTTTAGTATGGTCTAAGCATAACATGTAACTTCACCCAAACTCTTGCAATGTTCTGATGAGTAAAGTCTCTACTCCCTAGTTCTAGCTCCTTGGGAACTCACTTGGTATTACAAATGCCACCCCATGGTACCTGTAGACAATATTTTTTTATGTTGTTTGCATGCAGAATTTTTCAAGTTAGAGCTGTAGAGTTGCTGGTGAGTTCTCACTGGAAGGCAGTCTGTTTTTTGGAGCACTGAAGCAAGAAGGATTGAAACAGTATGAGAGTAGGTCTGAAGTCAGCTAACCCTAGAAAAACTGCAGTGTTTGGTAGAAATATATCTTAATGTCTTTTGCTAGTATAGATTACTTCCTTTATGGGAAGAATAAAATGCAGTGTGAATATATAAAATAATGTGGGGGTTTTTAATATAAAATATTTTAAGAATGAGGCTCAAAATAACTATTGTATGTATTTAGAAGCTCCTCTAATGTGTTTTATGTCCCTAAATAAGTTAAAAGAATTTTAATGTTCTTTGTTGTGCAAAGTACAAGATTGGCAAGTTTAATATCAAGTGAAAAAGTGAAAAATATTGCATTGTTTCTTCAGTGCATGTTAAGCTGTCTGCCCAAAGGTATATATAGAATTTTGCTGTCTGCATGGAAGCAAGATACCACATTTTATAATGGAGAAAGACTGATGAAAATGGCCCTTTTGGGAGGAATGAACTTCTAAATGAATTACAAAACTGTCATCTTTTTTAAAAAAGCACATTCCTTATCCAGAGAATTGCTGTCCAGTAAGGCAGTGCGTAAAAGTGTAATATGATCCTGTGGCAAGAAAGTAAAATCTTTAGTGCCATTAATTACCATTGAATTTGGCTTCCCTCATAAATATTCCTTGTCAGATTCAAATCAGCCATTTCCGTTCTTCTTTGTCCCTTGCAGCTTGAATAAGCCCAATTTTCAAAAGCCTTTTTGACGTCCAGAATTTCAACATCATATTTTTACATAGCATTCAGATAATTCAGAATCATCAGTGATGAAGGCGTCATAAATATTTGTGCCTGCAAAATACCTTTCTTCCATTTGAAATTCACTGTCCCCATCCTGTCAGATGCTGACTTGATTATTCTGATTCATAACTTTGTGACTCACCCCATACCCTGGATGCAGCAATTGACTATATATATATATATATGTGTGTGTATATATATATATATATGGACACAATATCTCTGAAAAAGCATTAGTGAATCCAAAAATTCACTACCCTCCCTCAACAGGCACCAAAATATATAACCCCACTTCTCCTCCTACCGCAGTGGCTTTCCATAAAAAAAATAGAGTCATATTTAAACTCAGGTTCCTATTATCAAGGCCTTGTCAGGAGCTTATCCAAGAATATAAAAGCCTCTCTCTGTGATAAAAACCTCTTATCAGCAGCTACATTTTACATAAACTATAAAGTATACAATGAATTATATTTAAAATATTGGGACTGCAAAATCAAGTACCCAGAAGTTAGGAAATGAAAGAATTAAGGTAGGCCAGGGTGGCACCACAATACTTTCTGTCCAATATTTTCATTAGTTACATTGGCATAAAAAGCGTGAGTATGGTGATAAAGTTTACCAATGACACAGCTAGAAGCATTGCCAGTGCAGAGGAGGATGAGACCATCATACAGAAGGTCTATGAATGACCTAGAGCAGGGTTCAGCAACCCCCAGCACGCATGCTGAGCAT
>NW_017729032.1:42253194-42261785 GCF_001723915.1 Gavialis gangeticus
ACACCACTGCCAGCCTGGGCTCTAAGCAGCTGCTGCCAGCCATGGAGCCCAGGCTGCTCCCAGCAGGTGGCTAGGAGGCTGCAAACCCTGCTGCAAGCAGACCGGGCTCTGTGGGCCGGCTGCACCCAGGAGGCTGCAAACAGCTGCTCCGGCCTCTGGCATGTTGGCACTCCAGCATCTTCCAAGGTAGACATTGTGATTTTTTAGGCACTCCGGCCAAAAAACGTTACCTACCCCTGACCTAGAGGCTGGGTATAATAGAAATGGGATGAAATTAAGTAGTGAAAACTGAAAAGTAAGATACTGGGAACTAATCATAAAAACTTACACTGTAAGGCATAATTTGGAAATGACTGAGGGCAGGGACCTAAATACACTAGTTTAGGGGAGTCAGACATACCCATGTGTTTGGGTGGTTCATCCGATGCGCAAGAAACCCAAATTCAGCTGGCTTTAGTCTTGAAAAGCAAAGGCTGATAGGGGATATAACTGATATCTAAAAATACATCCAGGTTGGCTTAGCAGAGAACTCTTCAGTAAACTAAATCACAAAAAGGCAGCTTTTAAGAAATGGAAACTGAAAGAAATAACTAGGGAAGAATATAAGAGCCTTGCGCAGGGATGAAGTCAGGAAAGCCAAAGCATAATTGGAATTGCAGCTAGCTAGGGATGTGAAAGGTAACAAGAAAGGTTTCTACAAGTATGTCACTAGCAAGAGGAGAACTAGGAAAAACGTAGGTCCCTTAATGAATGGGGGAGGCAACCTTGTGACAGAGGATGCAGGAAAGGCTGGAGTGCTCAATGCCTTTTTTGCCTCAGTCTTCACAGACAAAGTCAGCTCCCAGACTACTGCACCTAGCAGCAGTTTGGAGAAGAGGTGAGCAGTAGGAGTGTGCAAAGTGGCCCTATTTGATTTGGATTTGACACAAATCAGGGACACTGATTCGTTTCATTGATTCGGATCTCACTCCCTGATTCGATTCAGCCAAATCCGAATCTGAAGATTCGAAGCTGATTCAGAGAATCAGCAATTCTGACAGACACAACTTTAAACATTTTTTCTACATACCTTGAGGTAGCAGGTGCGGCTTATGATCTCTGTGATGCTGGGGTGCACAGAGCATCCCACAGGAGTTGGGGGGGGCCCTCCACATGCTTGGCAGCAAACCCAGAAGTACTTCCGGTCCCCTTCCAGGTCTGCCAGGGAGCGCATTAGGGAGCTGCCCCGCACCTCCCTGGCTTGATGATTGGCCACAGGGGGACCCTAGGTGCTTCCCCCCAGACCCAGGAGGCACCAGTCGCTGAGCCAGAGAGGTGCAGGGGGGGGGCCCAGCATGCTCCCCAGCAGACCCAGAAGTGGACTGGAAGTGCTCCATGCTTCTGTGGCATGCTCCATCTGCCCCAGCATCACAGCACTCATGAGCCCCTGTCACCTAGAGGTATGTAGAAAAAACATTTAAAGCTGTCTCTATGTCCAAATCTCCAAATCTTTCCGAATCTCTCCGAATCAATTCAGAGGGTTGCAATTCAATTCGGAGGGATTAAAGGGTCCTCTAATTCGATTCTGATTCAGAGATTCTGCAACCAAATCAGGCCAAATCTCTGTCAAATCAAATCAGGGACTTAAGCTTCTCACAGCCCTAGTGAGCAGCCCTCAGTGGTGAAAGAACAGGTTAGGGACTATTTAGAAAAACTGGATGTATACAAGTTCATGGGGCTGGATGGGATGCACCTGAGGGTGCTGAAGGAGTTGGCTATTGTGATTTCATCCGTCATTATCTTTGAAAACCCATGGCAATCAGGAGAGGTCCTGGATGATTGGAAAAGAGAAAAACATAGTGCCCATATTTAAGAAATGGGAAAAGGAAGATCCAGGGAACTACAGACCAGTTAGCCTCACCTCAGTCCCTGGAAAAATCATGGAGCAGATCCTCAAGGAATCCATTTGTAAGCACTTGGAGGAGAAAAAGGTGATTAGAAACAGTCATCATGGATTCACCAAAGGCAAGTCTTGCCTAATAGGGCTGTGGGAAATTTCACTGAGTGTTTTGTTTCAACATTGTTTTGACTCATTTCGAGCTTGAAACAGCAAAATCAAAAAGAAACAAAAGTCTTCAAAACAGCCTCGAAACGAAATGAGGGCACTTGAACTGTTTCAAAAGTTTCAGAATGTTTTGAGTTTCATAGCTGGGGTTACTTGCAGGAAAACAGAAAGTAAGGAGAGGGAGGGGGAAGAGAGGGGAAGGACTGCTCTGACATTGACTGTGTAGCTGGCCAGTGACTGTGATCCTTCCCTGAGGTCCCTTCCAATCCCAGTGCTCTGGGGGAGAGACAGAAAAACAGCTGTGCCTTAACACACACACACAGTCACACTTCATGAGTTTTGCTTGTCAGCAGCTTGAGGTGCAGTTTCCCAGAAACCCGTGCATCTATCTCCTTGAAACTTGGCAGGCTTCATGGCCTCAGCAGGGGTTACCATACCTGCTGTTTTCACCTGACTGTGCCTTAACACACACACACAGTCACACGTCATGAGTTTTGCTCTGAACAGTTTGAGGTGCAGTTTCCCATAAACCCCTGCACCTATCTCCTTGAAACTTTGCAGGCTTCTTGGCCTCAGGAGAGGCTACCATCCCTGCAGTTTTCACCCCACTGTGCCTTAACACACACACAGTCACACGTCACGAGTTTTTCTTGTCAGCAGTTTCAGGCACAGTTTCTCAGAAACCCCTGCACCCATCTCCTTGAAACATGGCAGTCTTTATGGCCTTAGAAAGGGCTATCATGCCTGCTGTTCTTACCCTGCTGCATCTTAACACACACATGTGAATGAGTTTTGCTTTCAGGACTTTGAGGTGCAGTTTCCCCAGGTCTTTTCCACCTGCAAGAAGGAGTTTTGGGCATGTCCAACAAGACCTGACTCCATCCCTCATGGCCAGTCTGGCCGGCCACCAGACTGACCTGAGTGATTTTAGAACTTGGTAACACCTTAACCTTTGCAGGACTGTCTAACTATCTGTGTGTGTGCTTGTTTCTTTTGTATGAATGAATGAATGAGTATGCATGGGAATGAGTGAAGCAGATAACCTTATTGTTCTTTATTCTTTTTATGTTTTATGTTCCAGTAAATGCGGCATTATGCCTTATCCCCTGGTAAGATTCCTGCTTGTTTTTAATTCACACTGTATGCCCTGTGTGCACAACATGGGACACCCCATTTGATGCTGGTTGCCAACAAGACATCGAGCCATTGATTACTACTATCTGAGCCCAATGCTCCAGTGAGTTTTCTGTCCACCTTACAGTTCATTCATCCAGCCCATACTTCCTTAGCTTGCTTGAGACAATGTTGTTGGAGACCATATCAAAAACCTTATATTAAATTTAAGTTCTAAAATCATGAGACCAATAGGTCAAATATATTTATGCTAAGCAATAGCAAAAGTAAATCATAACAAGATTATCTTACTGGTTAAATATTTCATTATATAAAAAGAAAAATAACAATATAAGCAATTAAAGCAATTATAGTTTCTGCAATACTACACCCAGGGGTCAGTCCTGGGACTGATTTTGTTCAATGTCTTCATCAATGACCTGAAAGAAGGGATGGAGTGTGCCCTCAGCAAGTTTGCAGATAACACCAACCTGGGGGGAGTAGTAGATACACTGGAGGGTAGGGCTAGAATTCCAAGTGACCTAGAGAATTCGAAAGATTGGACCAAAAGAAATCTCTTGAGGTTCAACAAGAACAAGTACAAAGTCCTGCACCTAGGATGGAATGCACTGGTACAGGCTGGGGGCTGACTGGCTAAGCAAAAGCTCTGCAGAAAAGAACCAGGGGGTTACAGTAGACAATAAGCTGAATATGAGTCAGCAGTGTGCCCTTATTGCCAAGAAGGCTAATGGCATTCTGGGCTGCACTGGTAGGTGTGTTGCCAGTAGGTCAAGGGAAGAGATTATTCTCCTCTATTCAGCACTGGTGAGGCCACATCTGGAGTACTGTGTTCAGTTTTGAGCCCCACACTACAGAAAGGATGTGGAGAAATTGGGTGAATCCAGCAGAAGGCAACAAAAATGGTGAGGGGATTGAGGGACATGACTTTTGAGGAAAGACTGAGGGAACTGGGTTTATTTAGTCTAGAGAAGAGGAGACTGAGATGGGACATAATAGCAGTCTTCAACTACCTGAAGGGAGGTTCTAAAGAGGATGGAACTAAGCTATTCTTAGTGGTGGTAGATGGCAGAACAAGAAGCAATGGTCTCAAGTTGTAGCAAAGGAGGTTTAGGTTAGATATTAGGAAGACTTTTCTCACTAAGAAGATAGTAAAACACAAGAACAGGTTACCCAGAGAGGTGGTGGAAGCTGCATCCTTGGGGGGTTTCAAAACCTGCCTAGATAAGGTTTGCCTGGGATGATCTAGTTGGGGCTAAGCAGGGGGTTGGACTAGCTGGCCTCCTGAGGTCCCTTCCAACCCTAACTTTCTATGATATTATGGACTCTAGTCCTGTCTTCCACACATTTCTCATGTGATGCAGAACAGGTATATATCACAATACGATGTCAACTTAAGAATGTAGGTAACTTTAATTCTAAAATTTCCTAAACTTTGGGTGATTAAATTTTCAATTTTAACTTCCTTTTTTATATTATTTTTCTGTATAATGTATTATCTGTATAATGCAAGCATATAACATGCTCTAGAAAGACTTTTTTATGCTAAACAAATACAAAATAATAGCCTTACCCCAATAGAAGAATTACCACTTAACTCATGAATGAGACATTTCTGGTTGAGAGGCTGATATAGAAATATCATTACTGATAGACTTAAATCTTTGTTAGGATGGAAGCAAATCTGAAAACTCTTATGACCTGGCACATGTTATAAGCTTCCTTAGAATTATGGGAGTGAAAATGTATTGTTAGTTACCTCTGATGCTGAAAAATTTAGGAACATTCTTGTTTTGCATAAATTAGCTGTCCAGGAAATGCCAAAGGAAATACCAAAGGGGGTCACCACATCAGTGGATGGAGTTGTGATAAATAGGGATCCAGGGGGACAGGTGAGATGTTGGAAGGGTGGGGGGAGGGGGCCCACAGGCAATGTGGTGGGGAAGAAGCAGAGGTGACACAATAGAGGGTTCATGTGCCCCTGCCCCAAGATTTCTGCTCCCACAGCAGGGCATGGGGCTGCAGCTAGGCTGGACCAGCTCCAGGCAGTAGCTGCCTCCACAGCCTGGTGGTCGGGACCTGGCACAAGAGGGAGCACCACACCACCATGGCTGCCAAGGTGAGGTGCAGTAGTGGCAACGTGGAGTTGTGCCCCTGCTGCTGCCAGGCAGGCAGGGGTTGCCTCAGTTTGGTGGCCATAGTGGCACAGTGCTCCCTGCTGGGCTGTGGAGCCCTTGCAGGGAGGGTAGCAAGGTATGGAGCTCTACGCCCACAGTGGACAACCCACATCCTCCCCCTCCCCTGCCCCACAACAGGCTCCACTTTGGCTGCGCCGCCTGCAAGGGAGGGGATGTGGGGGATGGGGGAGGCAGGCTCCCTGCTCCACCCCACCTATAGCAGCTGCTGCTTCCCACAGGTGGCATCCAGGGCTTGGTCACTGCTTTGGGGGGCAGGGGGCTGTGAGTCCTACCCCTGGGGTACCTGGGGGAATGGGGAGCTGTGGATTGGGAATGAGGGGCACTGGCAGGGCCAGGGGGCTGTGGGTGGGGAGTGAGGGGCACTTGTGGGGGGTGGAGGGCTGCGAGATGGGAGTGAGGGGCCAGGCTGAGGAATTGAGGTCATGCTGAGGAAAGGTTTGGGGAGCACTGTGCTAGAGCTTCAAACTCCCCTACAGTTGTGTGTAAAATAAAATTGTTGACGAGCCAGAAGGAAAGATAAGGTTTTTGGTGGGTAAGGAACAACATAAAGAAAGACAGAAACTAATGAGAGCTCGGAGATGATGCAGGCCACTAAACCATGAGAAATTGAAAAATAGCTTAAAATTATCTTCCAAAGATTGCACCCAGGCTTTATAACAGAAAGCACCTAAAGATCAAACTAATTTTCACTGACATTGAAATTAAACATAAATGTACAACCTAGGTAGATGATGATGGATTGTAAAATGCTTTTGTGAATGACTGATCATAGTAACAAATAAATAACTAAAACCCTGAAGAGAAGAGCACTAAGAGATACCATCAGGATTTCATCCAATAATTTGACTGTTCCATTAAAACAGCAGTAAATTGTTCCCATTGTCCTAATAGTACTTTTATCAGTAGTGTGGTTTTAGTATAAAAAGGGACCTGCAAGACCCATTTAGTTGAAAAACAAAGTCTAGCCATGAGGGTAAATCAACAAATCTGTCCACTATTTTTCTGTAAGAAAACCTGTTCATAAGAGTCCTCCCAAAGGAATAGTCTTGTAGTTTTCAAGATAGCATTAGAAAAATTGAAAAGATAGGCACAGCAGGGGGAAGCTCCATGTACATTCTTGATCATGAATGCCGATGGATCTCTTTTTTTGGCCTTCATATTGTCCCATTGGAACACTCCCATTTTTAAAACCATTTAAAGTTAATTTGTTAAATAGAATAGTTTATATATTACAAAACCTAGATAATTTACAACTATTTAGATTTTTAATAGAGTAATTTTGGTAATATTCCCCAAAAGTAACTCCCTATTCATGTTACAGCACAAGTTCATAATAATTTTATAAATCTGAGGTTCTTTCAGTTCTACTAGCATTTTATTAAAAAAAAATATAATAACTCATTAGAATATATATAAAACATGGATGGACAGGTTTTTTATATAAATATGTTTAATATGCTCATATAAATAATCTGTTCAGCATTTTATCTAATTCTTCTTTGAACACATCTAATCGTAACATCAATGCAAAATACCCAAGATGTCACCCTACACAATAGAGCTTTTCATTCCAAACATTTCACACCAAACTTTGGGGCAAAGCATCCACACCAGAAGACAGGCAGACAATCCAGGCTGACCTGGACAGGCTCAGCAAATGGGTGGACGAGAACCTGTTGGTGTTTAACACCGAAAAATGCAAGGTTCTCCACCTTGGGAAGAAAAACCTGCAGCATCCTTATAGGCTTGGCAGTGCTACGCTGGCTAGCACTATGGAAGAAAGAGTCTTGGGGGTCATCATTGACCATAAGATGAACACGAGCCTGCAATGCGATGCTGTGGCTACTAAAGCGATCAAAATGCTGGCTTGCATCCATAGATGCTTCTCAACCAAATCCCAGAACATCATTCTTCCCTTGTGCTTGGCCTTGGTGAGGCTACAGCTGGAGTACTGCATCCAGTTTTGGGCTCAACAATTGAAAAAGGGTGTGGAAAAGCTTGAGAGAGTCCAGAGGAGAGCCACACGCATGATCAGAGATCAGGAAAACAGACCTTACAACAACAGGCTGAGAGCCATGGGGCTCTTTAGCCTGGAAAAGCGCAGGCTCAGGGGTGATCTGATGGCCACCTATAAGTTTATCAGGGGTGATCACCAGGATCTGGGGGAACTTTTGTTCACCAGAGCACCCCAAGGGATGACGAGGTCAAATGGTCATAAACTACTGCGAGACCGTTTCAGGCTGGACATAAGGAAGAATTTCTTTACTGTCTGAGCCCCCAAGGTCTGGAACTGTCTGCCATTGGAGGTGGTTCAAGCACCTACATTGAACACCTTCAAGAGCAAATTGGATGCTTATCTTGCTGGGATCCTATGACCCCAGCTGACTTCCTGCCCTTTGGGCGGGGGGCTGGACTCGATGATCTTCCGAGGTCCCTTCCAGCCCTAATGTCGATGAAATCTATGAAATCATTCAAAGACAATAATTTATAGTCATCCTGTACTCATTGTGAGAGGTCACACAAAATCAAGATCATCTTTGGGAATACTGTCAGTAAGTCAACCCATTCCTTCTTCAAAATTTCCATTTGTTTCCTCTTATCTTCTGTAAATTCAGGCTTCTTGTCCACTCCCATGTTCACAGCCATGCGCAACTACTTACATTTTTGGTTGTAGTTATTTTCCACAATCAATCCCTTGGCTCCAACAAAAGGTGTTTCCCATCCTTTTCCTTGTAGTGCTCTGTCCTTTGCTATGCTGCTTCTCAGAGCTAGAATGCTCTTCAGATTTCCAGAGTTCCAGACAACATTCATTTTTTCTTTCCCTTCTCATAAGTTACATTCACCTTAGAGCTTTCAAATTCTATTCAAAAGCAATGTTTCGTGCTTTCCCCCTCCTCATTGTAAAATCATGCCACAGCAACTGTAAACAGAATCTTCCTTCTGGGTGGCCCAGTATATTCTGTATTTTTTAAGTGTTGCCTGTATGTTCATATTTTAAATTCCTCGGTGTGGAGACATAAGCCTGTGTTCTTGCATTATCTGTCAGTAGCAATACTGTGAAATTCGGGCAGAAGCTGTGTCTTGTTCTGTAGGGTTATCACAGCCTGAGGGTTTTATTTAATTGACTAGGGCAGCAGTTCCCAAATCTGATAGATTGCGCACCACCAATTTAAAATGATACAACCTTAAGTACCACCAGAAAACTTTTGTTAAATAAA
>NW_017729032.1:42261844-42295690 GCF_001723915.1 Gavialis gangeticus
GGTCTCTTCCGACCCTAGAAACTATGAAACTATGAAACTTTTGGGAGACAAAAGGATCAATTAAAAGCTCAGGAGATTGGCTTATCTTCACAGGGCTTCTTGTTGCTTGCCTGCTGAACTAAGGGTCTGGTCCTCATCTTATGGACTCCTTTGTTGAGGGGTCCTCCTCTAGGTTGGCTGCTTGCCCCGTTCTTCCCTGCATGGGTCTCAAGACAGCAACCTCTCAATTCTAACCCCATCCTTATCTTCAGGGTCGGGATGGACTTCCCCCTTGGGGTGTAAAGTCATCCATGTCTCTTTCCTATTCTCGGATCCCAGAGAAGTTATCTCCACCCCTCAGGACTGGACTCACCAACAGAGCGATCTCCTCTATCTCTTCCCTGGCTCTCTGCAGATAAGTCCAGAGACTGGGGTTTTCCTCTATGCCCCGGCGTCAGTTCCTTCCCCTGTCATCTCTTGACATCCTCTCTACTGTCATCTTGCTCCCCTCTTCTCCGAACCAACCTTGGATGCTCCCTCAGCACCCCTTTAAATTCCTTCTCTTCCCAGCTGGCAGCATGTGATTCACTGCCTTCTTGACTCAGCTGTTCTTCCTTTTCTTTTTCGGTGCGGCTTTTTTCTTCTTCTCCTGCTGTACCGCTCTCCCTGTCCCAGGCTCGAACTCCGGCAGCTGGGTTTGCCATTGCAGCCTTTGAACTGCCACGGCCCCAACTGTTTTCTTAAATTAGTTGGGGTGCAGCATCTTTTCCCCATTGGCTTGCCATAGTTTCTTCAGCATCTCTGGTTAAGTTTCTTCTCCTCGTATTCTTCTTTGCGTTCCTGTGGCAGGGTTTCAACCCTGTCACAATGTGTACCCTGACAGGTTGTCTGTGTACTACTGGTGGTATGCATACCACAGATTGGGACCTCTGGAAGAAGGTATACCAGCACAGATGCTGGAAGTATATATAGTATGAAGCCATAAGCAGAGGTATAGATGTACAGGTGAAGCTTGTAAAAATAGATGGTATGATTTTCTTTTAGAATTTCCCTCCCATCCTTTTTCATCTTTTCCATTTTTAATCCTTCCAGGTATTACATCCTGGCACTTACTGTCTTAAATTTATGGCCAGTCATGTACTGACCTATTGGTCAGCCTCTCTCTGTTTCCAAGATGAATACTTTGGCAGTGGGAAGAGTGCTAAATGTGCTTATTCCAAGATGAATAAGAGACCTGCTCACTTTCTCCCTCCCCTTCAGATAGGCCAGAAGTGAGACCCACCTAGTGAGATATGCCAGCTGTTTAGTTTATGCTATGGACTGGCAGCATGCCAATGTAGTCATGAGGACTGTGGTTCCATTCTTGCTATTGTTGTGCCAAGTGGAGTCCCTTGTTTGAATTTGGATAGAATTGAATTTAGATTGTAAATTTTTCACAGCAGGGACTACATCTTCTGTCTTTAACAGCATCTGGCAGACAGGGCATTTAATTAATCTGTACAGTAGTATGTTAATAAATGGATGACTGCAAAGAATGCATTTCATGCATTACATACAATGCAATTTATTTATGTATTCTAGATTTCTGAAAAGAAATTTCCAAAGCTAGACCTACACAAGTAGCAAAGTTAATTTGTGCAAGAAGACATGGATGGTTGTTATATGCTCAGGGATTGAAAGCAGTACAAAATCATTCTTTTGCAGAAAGAATTTTTACTTCTATCTGTCTGAACAGACACCAGGGCTGAAAAAATTGACCTTAATATTTCAACTGAAAAAAACCACCTCTACAATGCATCACAATTCCCTTCCCCCTCCCAGCCCATCCCCTCAGTGTAAACACCACCAGTTATAATACTGTAATGTGGTGTCACTACTGATGATATCTTGTGAAAGAAAACCCCAAAACTGACCTGTTTTTTTTTTTTTTTAAGGATATAAACTGTGATCCAGGAATAACTTACCAAAGCAGGCTAATATAAGCATGGTAATTACACGTCAACTGGGTATTAGTCCTTTTGCAATTTAGGCACACTATTAGGATTAACTTCTTTTTTCTCATGACTGTTTGTTGATTTTGTCTGTCTAGAGAATGTAATTGTTTGTGATGGCTTTTGACAGATGCGATATGTATGTCAATAGAACATCATTCATTAAAATAACCATGCGTTTCAATAAGCTTTAAAGGAGCTGTAGGGATAGAAGAGATTATTTGTGGGTCTCCAGCTTCTATGAGGCCATTTACTATAGTTTCCTATGTTGTAGGTCTCTTTCAAAAAGAAACAGTTTTCTGTACCTGACATTATATTGTTTGACTCTATTCTCCTAACCTTATAGTTATATGTTTTTGCATGTAAATGTGAGGGGGGCTTGTTTAAGAGACGGGCATGGGAAGTAAACAGATTATCTGTGCTTACTAAAGATACTTTTCTAATTATTCTAGCTCATGTCTGTTTCATCTTTATGTCCCTAAGTGGAACTCACATATCCATGTAACTGCAATTTCTGACATTTACACAGAGTTTGCCCTGAGTTTTCTTTCTGAGCATGCTCAGAAGGCTGCACTCTGGCTGTATAAGCACCCAGATGGAACAGAATTGCCTGGGCATTTGTAAAATGCCTTATAGATCCTGACAAGGTTCTTTGGGTAAATGTGATATCTTTTATTTATTAAACCACCTAAATAGTCAGGAAAATTGTTCTTTGCAAGCTTTCAGACACAAAAGCTTCTCCAGGCAAAGGGAGAGTCTACTGGTATTATGTGTTCTCCATGGTGGAATAGAAGCCAATATGCAAATGCAGGTCTGTGAAAATGCAAATATGTGGCACTAAGGATCAGCGGCAATGGGAGACAATAGGTGTGAGACAGGTAGGTGGGAGGAGGGAAATGTAGAACAGGTGATAGAATGTAGCTGGTAAAATGCAAACAGCTTACCTGTGGTACTTATCAGATGGTAGGCAGCATAGATGGAGGGAGAAAATATTATTTGGTGGGGTTGAGTACACACACACACCACCCAGCAGGTAAGTCTGTGGAGGGGAAGGGACTGAGGGAGAGGGAAAGGGTGTGTGGCAGGGCCAAATTGAGGCCCCCACAGTGAGGGAGGGAGTGGAGCAGGGGCTGGGGTGAATGCAGCCCCAGGGTGGCTTGTCGGATGGTTGGAGCCCAGGAGCTCATCCATGGATGCTGGGGGTGGGGGGGAGCTCCCACCACTGCACGCATGCTGGGGGAGGGATTGGAGACACATGCCCTCTGGATTTGTGCATGGGGTGGAGGCTGGCTGTTGCTCTGGGCTGGGGGTCTGTGCCCCACTGCTGTGCTGCATTCTCTGCCCGTCCAGAGTCAGTAGGCACATGGTGTCATGCAGCTCCTGAGGCAGTGGCAGTGGGGCAAAGAGCCCCAGCCCACAGTGGCAGCCCTCCTCCACCCTGCGCACAAATCCAGAGGGCACATGCGCCCCTTGCCTCCCCCAAGGTGTGCACTCTGGTGGGAATCATGCCCTCTTCCCACCCCCACCCCCCCGGTGGCCCTGGATCAGTCACCTGCGGCTCCAACCATCCCATGACCTGCCCTGGGGCTCCATTAACTCCAGCCCCTGCCTCTGCTGCACTCTCTCCCTCACTATGGGAGCCTCGATCTGCTCCCCCCACACATCTCTTCCCCTTCACAGAATTACCAGCTCTGGTGGGCAATGCTCCACATGCCACCAGGCTGCAAACCTGGCTGTGTGCAGGCTGCGGCTGCAAGTCTGTCTGTGTGCATCCCCTGCTGCAGCTGCCCGAAGCCCGTGCTTGGGCTGCCCTGTGGCCCACTGCATTGCCACCTCTGCCCTGTCTTTGGGGGGACTAAGCCCCATTAGCCCCAGCCTTCTGCCACCTATGGCAGGCAGGTTATAATGTGCCATAAATCTAATGTCTATATTTAGTCCATGATTTTTTGTATCCAGTAGATTTATAAAGTGAAGTTCATAGGCTCATCTACAAAAGGTGTTTTGTAAATTTCCTTTGAAGATTTGAACAAGGAGATTGTAGAGAGAGTGGTTTTCTTGGGAGAAGTGCAATTGATAGGTAATTGGATATTTTTTACTTTCATAGATTTTCAGTGTGCAGTCATTCTAGTATGCAGTTGTTGTTTTGTTTCTCCTACACATTTTCCATCAGGGTATTTAGTGCACTGAATACAATATATTACATTTCTGGAGGTGTAAGTGTAATATCCAGGAATGTTGATGGCTCTGTTGTGGGGTGTAGTTATTGTGGAAGTGTTGGAGATGTGTTGGCAGGTTTTACATTTCTTGCACCGGCATGGTCTGGATCTGTTCGGTGTGCTTTGGGCCATAAGAAGTTCACTTCTGGTGATGAGTTTGGCAAGGTTCAGTGCTTGTTTAAAGGCTAGGATGAGTGAGTTCTGGAAAGATCTAAGAATTGGTTCTTCTTCTAGCATGGGTCGCAGTTGTTTGAGGATTTTCCGTATAAGTTCCAGGGAAGGATGGTATGTCATAACTAATGGTGTGCAATTTGTGGGGATTTTCTTTTTGTCACATGGTATCTGGATAGCTCTTTCAAAATTGCTATCTATCTCTTTGAAAGAGTTGGGTGAAAGCCCTTTTGAGATTTGGAAGGTGACAATCATGAGTATTTTTGTCAGTGCAAATTTGGTGGTATCCAAGGGCTTGGCTGCATATTACAGCTTTCTTGGTGTGTTTAGGATGATTGCTGGTTCTGGGTAGATATATATGTTGTTCCATGGGTGTCTTGTATATGGTGGTTGGTATTTTACCATTCTGGATATCGATCATAGTATTTAAAAAGGAAACACTGTTGCTGAATTATTCAAGAGAGAATCTGATGGAGGGGTGATGGTTAGTGAATTTGTGATAGAAATCAATCAGAGACTGCAGGTTTTCAGTCCAAATGATGAAGATGTCATCTATATATCTTAGGCATAGCTTGGGTTTGATGGTGCAGTTCTTAAGGAATTCTTTTTCCAGGTGGGCCATGAGAAGTTTGCTATATTGTGGGGCCATTTTGGTGCCCATCAGAGTGTCTATGGTCTGAAGAAAATGCTGGTTCTTGTGTGGGAGGATGAAATGTATAAGTTCAGTAATAATTTTAGGTCTGTGCTCTGAGTTGTAATCTTGCTCCTGTAGATATGAAAGGCAGGCTTAGATGCCATCCTGGTGGGGGATGTTGGTATATAAGTTGGTAACATACATGGTGGGTAGGAGGGTATTGCTGGGAAGATGATCTGCATTTCTAAATTTTCATAAAAAGTCTGTTGTGTCTTAGACAAAACTCAGTCTTTGGGTGACAAGAAGTTTTAGGATGGATTCAATGAAATGTGATATTTTCTCAGTAAGGGTTCCATGGTTGGATATTATAGGTCTGCCTTGGTTCCCTTGTTTGTAGATTTTGGAAATGTAAAAAGTCCCTGGACTGGGCAGTGAAGGGATCAAGTTCTGTAGTTTTTCTTGTAGTTCAGATGGAAATGATTTCTTTGTTGGTGGTTTTGAGTTTTAAGATGAAAAGGGGAGTTGAATTTTCCTCTAGTTTTTCATAGTGGATATTGTCAGATATTGTCTGCTGGTTTCTTTTATGTAGTCCTCATGATTAAGGATAACTATAGCTCCTCCATTATCTGCTGGTTTTATTACTATTTGGTGGTTGGATCTTAGCGATTCTATGGCCCTTCTCTCTGAGTGGGAGAGGTTGTTGTAGTGGTGTTTGTTGTTGATTGTTTCATTGTTTATTATTTCCCTGAAGCAGTCAATATAGCGGTTGAGGTTTGAATTTCATCTACTGTAAGGTGTACAATCTGATGCACTTTTTAATTTTTTGGTGTTTATCTTTTCCTCAGTGTTGTCACAGAATGAAGTGTTGTTGAAAGTGGATTCATTTTGGTTGTGGAAATATTTCTTGAGATGGAGACGTCAGAAAAATTCTAGTAGTTGTCTACCTAGTAGTATCTTATTAGGGTATTTTTTAGGATTGTAGATCCTGAAAATTTAGTCACAGAAAAAAACATGACACCAATACCAGCAGCTTTGGGTGGTCCCCACTCATCACTCGCCGCTCACTGCCATGATGCCAGTCATTCATGACTGAGGCTTTCTTCAGGTAACTTGCAGAAGTTTCCAGATCACAGGCTCTGGTTCTTGTGGGGGACTCCAATCACCCTGACATCTGCTGGAGGGCAATACAGCAGTGAACAGGCCATCCAGGAAGTTTTGAGATCATTGGAGACAACTTCCTGCTGCAAGTGTTAGAGATAAACTAGGGCCAATCCTCTTCTTGACCTCGTAACCAGGGAAGAATTGGTGGGGGATGTAAAAGTGGATGGCAAATTGGGCAGCAGTGACATTGAGATGATTGAGTTCAGGATCCCGTCAAAAGAAAGAAAGGAGAGCAGCAGAGTATGGATCAGGGACTTCAGAAAAGCAGATTTTGACTCCATCAAGGAACTGTTAGGTAGCATTCCCTGGGAGGCCAGTTGAAGAGGGAAAGAAATCCAGCAAATAATGTATGACAACAAACTGGAGGCTGCAGTTGTCCAACAAACTGGAGAGTAGGACTAGATTATTCAGAGTGACCTAGACAACTTGGATGACAGAGCCAAAATAAATCTGACTGGTTGTATTTTTAAAGAAAGCTTACTGAGGGCACAGGAACAAACCATCCTGATGTGCAGGAAGAATAGCAAATGTTGCAAGTGGCCAGATTAGCTTAGCAGAGAACACTTCAGTGAGCTTAAACACAAAAAGGAGGCTTACAAGAAGTGGAAGCTTGGACAAACAACTTGGGAGGAGTATAAGAGTGTTGCTTGGGCAGGCAGGAATGAAGTCAGGAAGGCCAAAGTGCAATTGGAGTTGAAGCTAGCAAGGAATGTGACGGGTAACAAGAAAGGTTTCTACAAGCATGTTAGCAACAAGAGGCAGGTCAGGGAAAGTATGAGCCCCTTAATGAATGGGGGAGGCAACCTAGTGACAGATGATGAGGAAGAGGCTGAAGTACTCAATGCCTTTTTTACCTCAGTCTTCACAGGCAAGGTCAGGTTGCAGACTACTGCACTGGGCAGCACAGTTTGGAGAGAATGTGAGCAGCCCTCAGTGGTCAAAGAACAAATTATGGACTATTTAGAAAAGCTGGACATTAACAAGTCCATGGGCCAGATGCAGTGCATCCAAGGGTGCTGAAGGAATTGGCTGATGTGATAATACAACTGCTGGCCATTATCTTTAAAAACCCATGGTGATCTGGGGAGGTCCCAGACAATTGGAAAAGGGCAAATATACTGCCTATCTTTAAGAAAGGGAAGAAGGAGGATCCAGGGAACCACAGACCAGTCAGCCTCACTTCAGTCCATGAAAAAATAATGGAGCAGGTACTCAAAGAATCCATTTCTAATTACTTGGAGAAGAAGGTGATTAGGGACAGTCAGCAAGGATCCGCAAGGACAAGTCATGCCTGACCAACATGATTGCATTCTATGATAAGGTAATTGACTCCGTGGATGCAGGAAAAGAAGTGGATGTAACATACCTTGACTTTAGCAAAGCTTTTGATACCATCTCCCACAGCATTCTGAGGAAGTATGGGTTGAATGAATGGACTGTAAGGTGGATAGAAAGACGGCTGGATTATCAGACTTAACGGGTGGTAATTAATGGCTCAATGTTTAGTTGGCAGCTGGTATCAAGTGGAGTGCCCCAGGGGTCAGTCCTAAGGGCTGGTTTTGTTCAACATCTTCATTAACAATCTGGAAGATGGGATGGATTTCACCCTCATCAAGTTCATGGATGACACCAAGTTTGTGGGAATAGTAGATACACTAGAGGGTAGGCTTCAGATTCAGTGTGACCTAGACAAATTGGAGGACTGAGCCAAACGAAATCTCATGAAGTTAATCAAGGACAAGTGCAAGTCCTGCACTTAAGACAGAATAATCCCATGCACTGCTACAGCCTGGGGACTGACTAGCTAAGCAGCAGGAAAGGACCTGGGGGTTACAGTGGACAATAAATTGGATAGGAGTCAACAGTGTGCCCTTGTTGCCGAGTAGGCTAACAGCATACTGGGCTGCATTAGTAGAAGCATTGCCAGCAGATCGAGGGAAGTGATTATTTCACTCTATTCTACACTGATGAGACTAAATGTGGAGTACTGTGTTCAGTTTTGGGGCCCCCACTATAGAAAGGATATGGAAAAGATGGAGAGAGTCCAGTGGAGAGCAACAAAAATGGTTTGGGGTGAGGCACATAACTTATAAGGAGAGACTGAGGGAACTGGGTTTATTTAGTTTGGAGAAGGGAAGACCAAGGGAGGATTTAATAGCAGCCTTCAACTACCTGAATGGTGGTTCCAAAGAGAATGCAGCTAGATTTGTTCTAAGCAGTGACAGATGACAAAACCAGGAGCAATGGTCTCAAGTTGTAGCAAGGGAGGTTTAGGTTGTATATTAGGAAAAACTTTCTCACTAGGAGGGTGGTGAAGCACTGGGACAGGTTACCTAGAGAGGTTGTGGAATCTCCATCATCAGAGGTTTTTAAGGCCCTGCTTGACAAAGTCCTGGCTGGAATGATCTAGTTGGGGATGGTCCTGCTTTGAGCAGGGGGTTGGGCTTGATGACCTCCTGAGGTCCCTTCCAATCCTAATTTTCTATGATTTTATGATACTGGGTGTTTGACACTTGAGGAGAAGAAGGAAAGCCCTCCCACCTGTTAATCTATAGGGCACCTGGTCAGGGAGCAAGTGAGCTGGGGTACAGGTCGTGCCCCCATTCTCCAGAAGGGGCATGAATTTGCATCTTCTAGGGCACGTCTAGGTGATACAATTACTGCAGAGTAGAGTAATTAGCTCCAAAATAAAATGTCTCCATCTACGTGTGTGGAACTATTGGGCTGGAGTAAACTAATTAACTCTGCCGTAGCTTAGTAATTGCCAGATACAAGTACTAATCTACTATTGAGTCATTTACTCTGCTACAATGCACGTGTAGACACTGACCTGGCAGCCCTGGCTCAGTGTGCTGTGGTCCTGGGTGCACATGTAAATGCTGCACCTGAGAGCAATAAACTCCAGCATGAACTGCACCAGAGTTTATTGTGTTGCATTGTTATTCACATGTAGATGCTCTCCTACTTCTTAAGAAAGTGCTCTAACAGGCCATTTGCCATTCATTACCCCAAAACACTTTCTAGCCCTTGTCTTGAAGCTGGCCCACTGGGTAGCCAAGATGGAAAGGTATATGAGGCCAGGAGAAAAAGAGTAAAACAATGGAAGGGTGCCTTAATTAGTTGGATGCTGACCTAGAATTGAGGAGGCTCTGAGTTTGGTCCCTCGCTTCTGTCCACCACACCCTCCCCCTACAATGTTTTTTAAGTACTGTGCAGGTCATATTCATTGGATAAAATGGATAAAGAGCAATGGAATGATTTCTGTTCCATTGGGGCAAGTGCTAGAGCCCAAGAGAGCAGTCAGTTCACTGAGACATCCTCCCTCTATCTTGGTCTTTGCATCCTCACTCCATATGTCTTCTCCTTTTGGCTGCTCACTGGGCCCACTTCAAGGGCTGTAGTGTACTCTGAACATTGCTAGCCTGTGGCCTGATATTTACAGCACTTTCTGGGGAAATAGGATGATGTCTGAACTGGGGAGGAGGGACATGGGGAGAAGTTCAGTTAGAGACTGTCCCTGAACCTATCCTGCTCCGAGTCAGTCCCTGGGCTATTCTTACTTCCAGCAGGTATGCACACAGCTGGGACACTGTTTTCTACCACAAGTGGAAATAGGAAACTCTGTTAGTCCCAAAATTGTAATTGAAAGGCCACTTAGGATTTAGCACTTAAAATTAAGTATGTGTTTCAGCATTCTTTTGAATCTGCTTTTTTGGGGACCCCAATCAGAAATGAGGCAAACCCAATTTTTTTAACATTATATAGCACTTTATATATTCACAGCCCCCGTTGACTTCAGTTGTCACCATGAGTGTGCCCACTCTACAGATCAGATCCCAGGATCTTGCATCAGGTACCCATTAATTGCATAAGGAATACTATTAATGATCACTTGCATGACTGTAGCACTGCATAGGATCTCTGTGGTAGAAGCAAGGAGAAAATCTAATTCTCCAGGGTAGCATTTAACTGTCTTAACCATAAGTATTAAATACTAACTAAAGTGTTAAATATTAAATAAAGCATCCAAGAGATTAGTATGTAATACCAAATTATAAATTACAGTACTGTATCAAACTTAAGAGTAGAGATGCAGTCCTGAATATAATAAAGCTTAAAAAGAGAGTAGTCAAGAGTTTCAAGTTACTTAACAAAAAATGCTGGCCTTTGAACAGATAAGGGTTCAGATCCCCAAGGTTCAGATAGCTGAGGGTGTACTTCATCACTTTCCATGCCCTGTCTTTTCCTTGTCATAGTCTCACATAATGCAAAATTTGCTATGACTTTTTCTCAAACTGTATGCTGAAAACAACCATAGATCATTTTAGCCCAAAATATTCTCCAAAATATTATGAGCAAGTTAATACAGCACTGTAAAATGCACTGTTTTGCAGCCTTTAGCTTCAAATGAATGCTGTAATCAAGGGCCTTAATACTGTGCATTATGTATTTTGTAAAGAAATCAAAGCAGGAAAAAAACCAGCAGCTGCAAACAAGGGCATCAATCCTGCACTCTTGCTCCACATGAAATACGTTTCTACTAGTGAAATCATCAAAGTTTGCATGGGCACAGTAATGAGACTTGAAAGTGCCTGCAGTTGATCTTGGAAAGATTAAGCATGCAGACTTTGGAGAGCTGTACAGTATTTAACCACACAAATTCCAAGTTATGGCTAATGTTCCTGTAGACTGATTGAGCACCACTGCATGCAGCTCAACATTTTGAAAGGGCATTAAAAGATTTTCTTAGCAATAGAAAGTGTAAACCTTATGGGTAAATTGTACTTAACTGATTTCAAGTGACTGTTGTGAAGTGAAATTTGTATTTGGCAGTCATGTTTTCTTATTCCCTCTTTTCATCCCTCTAATGCCAGTGGCTCTGGTTGAAATACTGATTCCACTGAAGTCAGTGGATGTTTGCCATATCATTCCTTGTAGCTTTCTGGCCCTCACTCCAGCCAAGTAATGATAAGCACAGCTTTGTCGGTAGCATGCCAACTCCTTTCTAAGCATCTATTAAAAGGAAAGCATAAAGTGGCACACAGTGCTTATTTTCTCAGAAGCTAAGAATATCACTGGTGAACTGCTCCAATCTTTTGCCAAAAAGTTCAAGAGCAGAATGCCAGCCCCCTTGTGCCTTTCACAGACATGTAGCTGTAAAACTATTGATGAAAACTTTTTAACAAAAAATGTATTTTCCATTATAATACAGTATTCATGAGTACTTTTTAAAGCTCCCTGTTAAGCAATAGACATGGTCTTTTGGTATGGTCTCCCACAACATTCTGGCAAGCAAGGTAAGGAAGTACAGGTTGGTTGGATGAATGGACTACAAGGTGGATAGAAAATTGTCTGGACCATCGTCAGCCTCAAAGGGTAGCAATCAATAGCTCAATGTCTGGCTGGCTGCTGGTATCAAGTGGAGTGTCCTAAGAGTCAGTCCTGGGGCTAGTTTTGTTCAATATCTTCATCAGTGACCTGGAAGATGGGATGGAGTGCACCCTCAGCATTCTATCAGTGCCAATGACACCAAGCTGAGGGGTGTAGTAGATACACTAGGGGGTAAGGCTAGGATTCAATGCAGCCTAGACAAATTGGAGGATGGGGCCAAAATAAATGTCTTGAGGGTCAACAAAGACAAGTGCAAAGTCCTGCACATAGGACAGAACAATCCAGTTCACTGATACAGGCTGGGGACCAACTGGCTAAGCAGCAGCTCTGCAGAAAAGGCCCTGGGGGTTACAGTGGACAGTAAACTGAATATGAGCCAACAGGGTGTCCTTGTTGGAAAGAAGGCTAACCGCATATTGGGCTGCATTAGTAGAAGCAGTGCCAGCAGATTGAGTGAAATACTTATTCCCCTCTATTAGGCAGTGGTGAGGCCACATCTGGAGTAGTGTCCAGTTTTGAGGCCCCCACTCCAGAAAGGAGGTGAGCAATTTGTAGAGAGTCCAGCAGAGGGCAATGAAAATAGTTAGGGGGTTGGGGCACATGACTTATGAAGAGAAGCTGAGGGAACTGGGATTATTTAGTCTAGAGAAGAGAAGTCTGAAGGGAGATTTAATAGCAGTCTTCAAGTACCTGAAGGGTGGTTCCAAAGAGCATGGAGCCAGACTGTTTTCAATGGTGGCAAATGACAGAACAAGGAACCACGGTCACAAGTTGCAGCAAAGGAAGTTTAGATTAGATATTAGGAAAAACTTTCTTTCTAGGAGACTAGTAAAGCAGGCTCGAACAGGCTACCCAGGGAGGTTGTGGAAACTCTATCCTTGGAGGTTTTTAAGACCTGGCTAGACAAAGCCTAGGCTGGGATGATCGAGTTGCAGATAGTCCTGTTTTGAGCAGAGAGTTGGACAACATGACTTCCTCAAGTCCCTTCCAATCCTAATTTTCTATGAGTCCATGCTGCTTGAAAACATTAACAACCACCCCCCCCAAAAAAAACCCAGCACTTTACTTTAAACTTGGTACACTCCCATGCCCAGCCCCATGCATGCCCAGAAGATGCAGCACCTTAGTTGGACCCAGCCAAGGTTCCCTCTAAGGTGCATGCGTGCACAGCCGCACACAACTAAAAGGCCTTTTCAAGGCCGCGCACAAGGAGAAGCTGGGGCCGAAGCCTGGCATGGGCTCTGCTGGCTCCAGGGAAGTGCTCTGCTCCCCCACATCAGGGCCGGGGAGTGGAGCACTTCCCCGGAGCCAGGGGAGCGTGTGCCACCCCCCCGCCCCAGCCTCCATCCCTGCCTTGCCTCACCTCAGGTCAGGCAGCAGCTGCTCCCTGAGTTTAGGCAAGGCAAGGATGGAGGCTGGGGCAAGGGGCTGGCATGGGCTCTGCCAGCTCCAGGGAAGTGCTCCACTCCTCAGCCCTGATGCGGGGGAATGGAGCACTTCCCCGGAGCCAGCGGAGCCCATGCCAACCCCTGGCTCCAGCCCCCAGCCCCTGGCTCCAGCCCCAGCCCCCAGCTCCAGCCCCCAGCTCCAACCCCTGGCCACAGCCTCTGGCCCCCAGCCTCCAGGCCCCAGCCACCAACTCCCTTCAATAAGTGTCCCATGCTGAACCGAGGCAGTGTGCTCACGGACCGCTACTCCTTAGAGGGAACATTGGACCCAGCTCACTTAATATCTGTAAAGATTGGGCACTTTGCTGGGGCTTTTTTGGTGCTTTTATCTAATAGCTGATTGAATCAGCTTTATCTAAAAGCACCAACAAGTCCTGCTAAAGCACCCTGTCTTTACAGACACTGCGGAGCCAGGTCAAGGTAATGTACTGCTTCTTTCAGTAAAGCAAGTTTTGGCAGGGGTGTTTAATGTCTGCAAACAGCTTATGATTCTAACATCAAGATTACTGTAGAAATGATGTGTATTTTCAGAAAAAGAAAAATATTTGAGCTAATATTACTTTATTTGGAAAGAAATAACACTTACAAAGAAACAAACTCCTGTTTTAGATTGCTATTTTTAGTCTGATTTGTTAACTACTGCAAACCAATAGATCTGTTCTACCTTGCCAAACACCTTACCTCCCACCAGTGTCAAAAGGACTTGCATATATGTACTGAAGGAACACTATTTCCCCAAAAAGTTGTCAGAAAAGTTATTCTATTTATTTTTTGCATTTTCTTTCAAATAGCTCTTCACTGAATTGTTTGGTCTGCTTCAGAGCATCACGATTTGTGATTTTGTCTTAGCAGCTTGGGATGTTATGAGCTTGCAGCAAAGCCTTGCATATTTCATGATTTTCTGGAGAATGAGATGGTTCCACAAACCTTTCAAAATGCCAGTTTCATTATTGCATTTCAGCTATTATGCAGTACAGACCTGGCTTCAAGAAAATCTTTAACGGAAAATTTGATAAATGGCTATATTTAAACAATATGTCTGTTTAAACACAGTACAACTGGGACTTTTAAAAGACCTGTTTCAGTTTCACTATGTAGTATATTTTTTACGTAAAAGTTTTATTTTGCTGTAAGTCATTTTTTATCCTTCCACTATATAGGTGTCTATATACACAGTACATAGCACCAAGTTAAAAGATACTCTGTACCTCTGTTTCTGGTATTATCTAGTAAGAAAATAATTCGCATTTATGTAAAACAGGTCTTTTTATCTTATAAAATACCAAATGTATCTTGTAACCAAGATGATGGCTGTTGTGTTTTTGTCAACTGCTTGTAAATGCACAGTAATTATAAAGAAAGTAGTTGCTGTAGCATAATTAAGGACGGAAGCACAATCCTAATATGAAGCCTTGCTTTGCACCATTATAATGTCAGCCTGTGAAATTTGTACAGCCTGAAAATTACCAGATTCACTCAGAAGGTAAAGGACAATATTCATGCTCATTTTGAAAAAAAAATATTTTGTCTGGAGAAATGTAAAAAATATCCTAGCTGGGATATTTTACTTTGACTTCCTTGATTTCCCTGTAATTCCAAAACAGCATCCTTTCTCTAAACATCTTCCTGAACACTCATGCTCTGGCTATTTTTGAAGAACATGGATTTTAAAGAAGTCAGATTATTAAATATTTTTTGTTTGACTGTCAAATCTTTGGGGACCAGGACTAGCCCTTGACCTAGGTTTTGAAAGTGCTTAGGCCATTGTGAGTGCTATAGCAATTTAATAACAAGAATGGATAAGTTTGAGGCCTGTCCTGCTTCAAGTAAGAATTTAGTAAAATGATACATTACGTAATTATGTTAGAACCCCTCTTTTGTCTGGTAGAATATCATACACCTAGGAAAACCCATACTGTATCCCCATGAAAATACTTCCCTTGAGGTAAGTTGCAAAAACTGGAGATTTTTAATTAGTCATTTGCCAACAGGGAATAAATGGGTGTTGTTTTTCAGTCACATTTTATCCATTATGGTTTATCTAATTAAATAGCAATTTAATTCAGTGTAACTGAGTTAACATGTCAAAGTGAATAGAACAAATATGGACTATTAAATCATCTGCTTAAAAAGTAATGATCCCATTTTCAGGTATAAATATAAAATTCAATATGTAAAACGTAAAATGCTGTTTTTAGAAAAATAATACTCTTTTCAGAATAATGGGTCATTATTAAGGATACTCTGGATTTACATTGCTGTACATGTCAGAGATCAGAGTTTGGCTCCAGAAAGCAAAAGAATGTTTTTGCATTGAGGACTATGGAAAAAATGAGAAAGAGAAAATAGATTAAATAAGAGACTTAACATTTTGTAGTTTTGACATTGTTTTAGAAGGGCTATGAGTATTTGGCTTTCAGTTCTGATATCTGTGTCCTTATCTTACCCAGTGTTGGGAACATATAGTGAAACTCACATTTTTCATTTTGCAGAAAGACATAATTTTAGGGAACATTCCAACAAAAATAATTTTACAAAACAAAGCAGCTATTAGACATACATGGATACTGTGATTCTAGTCCTTCTGTTTTGTTCTTCCTAATTTTGAGCCTGCTGGTTAAGGGAGCAGAGACCACAAAGTTCCCCCAAGATACCCCAGCTCTTCTGCCCATAGAAGTTGTAAAAAATCTCCAGAATTAAATGAGTTGGGTGGGAGTTTGCATCAGATCCTAGTGCTACATAGTATCCACACCTTCCATGTCCTCTCAAAATCGACACAACATTGGAACAAACCATGTCCATGAAACATATTTTACTGACCATTGAAGTGTCACTTTTAGGACCAGAAAGAAATAAGTATTGACAAATGTTCTTTAGTATGTAGTGTGTGTAAAGACAAATGCTGTGCACATGTACAAGGTCCCCTTTTGCTGCCAAAAATCGGCACACTTCCAGTGCACTCCTAAAGGCCATGTACTTCCCAGTATATCTCAATTTAAAGGGAAATATGCATGTACAGGACAGATGGCTGTAATTTATTTTATGCAGAAGAACTGTTGCAATCCCATTATAGGCTTATCTATGTAGACTTAAATTGAATGGTGAAAAAAAGGCAAGAGGTAATATGATCTGCTTTGCACCCACCAGAATAGGGGTGGGCAAAATATGGCCCATGGGCCACATCTGGCCTGCTAGGCCATTCCATCCAACCCATGGAGCCCATAAAAAAATTCAGCAAATTAATACATATGTGTCTGTCCTTGGTCCCTGTCAAAGATGACAGGAGCCAGGGGTAGTAGGACCCAGGGGAAGCCCCAGTGGGTTCCTGCAACAGCAGGGCCCGCCTGGCCCCACCTCCCCAGCCGGAAGCCCCAGCAGGGGCTTCTGACCTGGGACCATGTGGCTCCTCGTGTCTGCACCAGTGTGGGAAACTCAGGTAAGGGGGAGGGGAAGGACAGGGGAGGACCATGAGTAGGGAATGAGCTGGTGTTGCAGTGGAGGAAAAGCGGCCCCTCCCTCACCCCGTGACCTGTGCCTAATCAGGACAGGCCCATGTGGGCTGTGAGTGGCTGCAGCAAGGAGTGCCAGCCATGGGGCGAGGGAGGGGCCACTTTTCCCCCACACTTAGTACCAGCTCGTTCCCTGCCTGTAAGCGCAGGGCCGGGGCTGTGCACTGCCCCCACCTGTACCATGGGGCTGAGGGGGGCACAGGGAGTGAGTGAACACAAAAGCCAGTGGGAGCATGGGGCCCATACTGGTGTCCCAGGGCCAGCGCCAGCAGGGCCCAGAGCAGGGTAGCAGGAGTACAGGGTCTCAGCTGATAGGGGCTCTGTGGAGCCAAGCCAGCTCCCTCCTCTCCCTGCTGATGCAGCCCAGTTCGGCTCCACAGACCCCTGCCAGCCTGCACTCCACTCTGGGCCATGCCAGCGCTGGCCCTGGGACATTGGTCCCAAGACATTGGGATATTGGTCCCAAGATGGTGACCAGGGGCCAAGGCACCTGTCAAGGGGTGGGGCTACCCATGAGGCCTTTGACAGTTTGCCAAAACTGGGTAAGCGGCCCTCCACTCAAAATACTTGCCCACCCCTGCACCGGAAGCACATCTGGCTTGAAGAGTTTCTTCAGCCCTCCTTATCTACACAGCACTACAGTCAGCTCTTCTATTGCTACCCAGCCTTCCCATTTTGAAATAGTGTCAAATGTGGAAATGTGAATACATGATATCAGTCCTTATAATTAGTTACTTTCCTTGGACTGTCATTCCTTATTATAATCTCTCTGGGCTCAGTCCTGTAAATGGCTACCCGCATGCATAGACCCATTGAAAACTCTAGGTCTGTTTGCATAAATTAGGCTATTCACTTGAGTAATGATTTGTAGAATCAGGCCAATAGTGCCTTAGTCACTTTTTATATGTAGGTGTAATTATAATAAGTTTTTTACATTATGCAATGTATTCATTCAAGTTTTTCCATGTCTTTACTTTTTTCCAGGTTTTGGAGGAATATAGTAATCATTGTGTGATGAGTGGTTCAAACAGTAAGGCTAAGTACAGCCAGTCAAAAAGCCTGAGGCAGAATCAATCCAATCTATGCAGGTTTCTCTAAGCTGTGTAGATTGGACCATTAACAAATGGAGCTCATGTTTGCTCTTCAGCTGGGAAAGGCAGGCCGATGTCTGCACTGTCCAAGGGCAGAAGGTGGGGTGTGTCTAATATACCTCCCAGCCTGCTGAAAATTGCCGAGTGCAGGCAATCACAGCTGGGTAGGGACCATCCCTGATTCGCTGTCAGGCACGCTTCCCAACCCACTGCTGTCACCATGAACCCTCCCTTGTGCCAAGCCCCACCTCTCGGCCAGCAAGTGGGAAGCCCCGGCATGGAGGGGGAAGGAAAAGAGAAGACAGGCAGGGCTTCCCCCGTGATGTTGCTCCCTGCCCAGTCCATAGCCAGTAAGCAGATAGCCCCAGCTTGTGGGAGTTGGGAGGGAGGTGGACACAGGCAGGGCTTCCCTCCTGGCCAGCAAGCAGGCAGACCCCAGCTCAGACCCCAGACACCACTGGTAAGGAGCTTCATCCCTCTGCCTCCCCCCAGCTGCCATGCCAGAATGACAGATGCAGGCAAGACAGGCTGGAAAGCTGAGGATTTGCTTTGCAGGCAGGGTGGGGCAGGGCAGCTCCACTGGAGTAGAAAAGCACTGGCAGAGACTAGCTTGCCCATGCTGTGAGGGGCAGTTAGTGGGGGCACTGCCAAGGAACTGAGACATAATATGAGTTGGGAGGCAATCTAGAACAGAAGTCTCATAGACGAGTCTTCCCTAAACTGATTAGATCTGATACTACATCCATCCAGGTCAATCTTAAACTGGGTTCCACCATTTTTAAACCGGTATATATACATTGAACATCTGTTCTGTTACAGGTTTAGACCCATTTCTGATCACTTATGCTGGTTTATGTGTAATTTCTGTCCCTAGCCTAAGAGGTTGAAGAATGGTAAACTGGGAAACATTCACATGACCCACTGAGTGGTTTGTTTCATGATCTTCGTTATAGTTTAGAGAAAGCAATGCATTTGCTCAGACATATTGCAGCAGAAGTGCTGTAGCTCCAAACTGCCTCATGTTGCTTTCTGAATTCACTTTGCCTAAATTTTCTTTTTCCTCATAAGTCCTTTTTCATTTTTTTAAGCTGCCTCTTCCCATTCCTATACTCTCACAACTGCAAATGAACACGTTAACCAGCATTTCCAAATCCAAGATAAGAGGGAAAGAAGGGGACAGGAGATGTTTTCTATATAACTGCTTTGTTGTATGACTCTAGCAAAGTTTATATCAAATCTTAAAACAGTTTTGGCCTTTTAATGTGTATTTTAATTGCACTAAAGCCAGATGAGAGGAATATAAAGGACACTATATCAGTCTAGGTAATGCATTAATATATTTTATGAACACTCTTAAAATCAATATAGGCAAGCTTTAAAGAATGAGACAATCTAGCTAATGAAAATACATTATTAAATTAAGCCAGTATATAGTATCTACCTGTACCTATGCCATGGTTTTTCCACATCATTTAAAGAGTTACTCAAAAAAGGATTTTCAACAATATTGAAAAAAAAATTGGAAAAAAGTACGTAACAAATCAATATCTAAATTTGAGCCTGAAAAACTAAGTACAAATATGTATCTAAAATAACATAAATTCATAGAATCATAGAATCAATGAGTCAGAAAGGACCTAGACAGATCATCTAGCCCGACCCCCTGCCATGGGCAGGAAGGAGCACTGGGAGTGGCAGGGGTCATAAGACCCCAGCCAGGTGCCTATCCAGTCTCCTCTTGAAAATTAATCTGACCCCAGTTGTACCATTATGGAGCTGCTCTCAGCCTGATCCTGAAGATCTGGCAGGGGTGGTTCCTGAACCCAGAGCTTCCACCAGCCCTGAGCAGGTTCCAGATGTGGGACTGTCAGGCTGGTTCACTTGATTGTCAGGCGCAGCCACTGATAGACCTGGGGTAGGTTAAATTGGTCCAGTAGATTACTGGGTTAATATGTGCTTCTTCATGCAAGATTATTTTTATTAAAGATTAGTCAGGACTGAAATATGTAATCTGCCTGGTATGCGACATGAAAAATCCAAGTCAGAAATTTGGCACTATGTACATAAGATAGAGCACCCATTTAATAAAAATTCTTTGGCACATTTATAACTTGTCATTACTAGACTTGCAGTCCCTCCTCCTCTATTCTTTACAGGTCTATCATTTTACATTTCTTTAATCAGCAAGCTTATTTTTCATGATGCCCAAGCAAAAACTGGAATTTCAGCTAGTCCAAAGGATGTCACTGAGTATGAAGTTGGAATAGATGTCGAGTATTCAACTTCTGGTTTAACCCAGCCATGCTCAAAGTTTTGGCCCCACAGGCAGAACGACTGTTGCAGGGCTGGTCTGCAAATTGAATCCAGCATGGGGTCAGTTGTCAGGATCAGTCTGCAGATATGAGCTGGTATGCCAGCCCAGCCCCAGATGCCAGAACAGTGATCCCATGTGCCAAATGCAACTGCAGTGTGACCCTGCACACCAGCCCAGCAGCACACGCTGGATGTAACTGTGGAGCAACCCCACATGACATTCTGACTCTATGTGCCAGATTCAGCTGCAGAGCATCCTTGTGCACCAGCATGACCTTGCAGACTGGCCTGAATCCATGCACCAGATATGTCCACAGAGTGACCCCACATGCTGGCACCATCTGGCACATGGGCTGCGTCATCCAGCTTGCAGTGATTTCCACATGTCTGGAAATTTGGTGGTGCAGGAGTGGTACCAACCTTAATTGCCACAGCATCCCGAGTCACAGCAATCAATGCTGCCACTGCTCTCTCTGCACCAGATTTTCAAACATGTGGAGAGCCCCATGGGATGGATCAGTACACAATCCAGTCTATCCATCCAACACTATAACAGTATTCCTCCATATTCTTCAGTATTCCTCTGTATTCCTCATTCAGCTCCTGAATCCTGTGACTGGAGATCTGTCCTGGCTGCTCTGTCCCCTTCCTTTGGTCTTCTCCTCCTTTCCTGTCTTCCTCCTTCCTCTCCAAACAGGGGATGAAGGCCAGAACCCTAACCACCAGTCCTCCACTCCTTTCAGTTGCCTGGCCAAGCTGAAGAAAATTCCCGTCAGTTATCTACCAAGCCCACAATGAGCCTTTGTGGAACCCAGTCTTTTGTGAAAATAAACTCTGTTTTATATCTGTTCCAAGAAAAGTTTTAGCTGTTACATTGTGCACAACTTTTGGTTAAAACAAACATACCAAAGAAAGGAACAATTGTAACATTATCCTTGCTACACAAAACTGCTTTGTCAATAACTTATGCAAAATGTATTTGATTCTAAAATATGTATTTGCAATATCAAATCTGATTAATTTGTAATTGAGTGATGTATGCAACTGTGTACATACCTGTAAAAATAGTCCCTTGTCACTTCCAAAAATTCCCAGGTAAATCATGTGAAAAATCTGATAACCTTCCATGAATATTTCAATTAATGTTAAGTTGCTGAAGCAAAAAGTAACAGAAAAGCAACTTAGCCTGCTTAACAAAGGTTAACAGCAACAATGTTAATTCTAATTCAGTACAATCTGGCTTACAAATTAATTGTGACAGAAGTCCCTGCATTTGCAGTCTTAAGAATCAGTAGCTGAATTAGTTTTTTGATATGGTCATCAATATGCAACAATGACAGTTATCCAATGCCGATAAATTACAGTAATAACCCTCTTGTTTTCAAACTGATTGGAGGTGAATAAAATATACTGCTCATACAGAAGATGTTAGGGGAGGGCCAAACTTTTACCACCAATAACAAGCAAGGATTGATTGATTTTCCTCCTGCAGATACACAGAGACATGATATGGAATCTCACTGACAGTGCTCAGTAGATGTGTTTACAACCACCATTTCCTCCACAAAAACACCAACTTAGTTTAACCTCCCCCCCCGTCCTTGATTCTAACATATCACTATTATATTATGAAAGTACAGAACGAATCCCCCTGAGCAGAAAGGAATGGATCCAAAAAAATCTCCGTAAGTAACACGTGTCCTCTAACCACTTCTCCACCACAGTTCATAGTTTCATAGTTTCATAGATTTAGGGTCGGAAGGGACCTAGTAGATCTTCTAGCCCGACCCCCCGCCAGGGCGGGAGAACAACAAAACCCCAAAACAAAAACAGGACTCAAATGAGTCCAGCCAGGTAGGCATCCAGCCTCTTCTTAAAGACCCCCAGGGTAGGGGCCAGCACCACTTCCCTTGGAAGTTGGTTCCAGCTCCTAGCCGCCCTAACTGTGAAGTAGTTTTTGCGGATGTCCAATCTATACCTCCTCTCCATCAACTTGTGCCCATTACTCCTTGTTATGCCAGCGGGCGCTAGGGGAAACAGCGTCTCCCCCAAACCCTTCTGGTCCCCCCTAGTGAGTTTATAGACGGTCACCAGGTCCCCCCTCAGCCTTCTCTTGTGGAGGCTGAATAGGTTCAGGTCCCGCAGTCTCTCACTGTAGGGTCTGCCCTGTTGTCCCCGGATCATGCGGGTGGCCCTCCTCTGGACCCTCTCCATGTTGTCCACATCCCTCTTGAAATGGGGCGCACAGAACTGGACACAATACTCCAGCTGTGGCCTGACCAGCGTCGCATAGAGGGGGAGGATCACCTCCTTGGCTCTACTTGAGATGCACCTGTGGATGCACGACAAGGTCCGGTTAGCCCTGCCAACCATGACCTCGCATTGTCGGCCCATGTTCATCTTGGAGTCAATAATGACTCCAAGATCTCTTTCTGCCTCCGTGCTCTCAAGTAGGGAGTTCCCCATTGTGTAAGTGTGCTGCTGGTTCCTACTGCCCAAGTGCAGCACCCTGCACTTGTCCGTATTGAAACGCATCCTGTTCCTGTTAGCCCACCCCTGTAACCTATCCAGATCCTTCTGCAATCTCTCACTCCCTGCTAGCGTGCTCACCTCCCCCCAAATTTTGGTGTCATCAGCGAATTTAAACAGGTTACTTTCCACCCCATCATCTAGATCGCTGATGAAGAAATTGAACAGCGCAGGCCCCAGGACCAAAGAATGGGAAAGAATAGGGGGCATGAGAAACTCAGTCAGATACACACAAGCAGCAAAAATAGATAAGCTCCATTCCCTGGCCATGTCCAGAAAAGCCTGGGTGTTTGGTTCCCTGGGGACAAGTAGTAGTGGCACATCATGCACCACAGCTACTTGTCCACAGAAAATACCCATACAACACACACTTTTGCATGCCAAAATCAAGTCAGATCATTGGTTCAGTGTCCCCTTGGAGCAGAAAGCTGCCAGGTGCCATATCCAGGAATATCTGACCCCCTACCATTATTTATCCTATTTATTCGCTAATATATAGCAGGGAAGTTTAAGTTTCTGTTATTTCTGTAACATCTAGGTTCATGTCCTGCATCAGTTGTTCACACACTGTACCATCCAAGTTAGGAACTTACCTGTGTGTATATGTATGTGGGTTGTGTGTGTGTGTGTGTGTGTGTAATTGTGTGCATGATATATGAGATATATAGATCATGATATACAAATTAGTGATCTGTGTCTAACTTTTGGGGTGTATAGCATATGTGCTTGAATTGGTGATAGGTATGCATGTGCCTAGGCTGGTTTGGATGTGTATGTGCCTGAGTTGATTGTGTGTGTGTGCGTATTCATCCAATTGATTTGTGTGTTTATATATGTGCAATTGTGTCACACCCACCTGTCTAACAGCGCAATATTGAGATCCTGAGAGTTGGCCTGATCCCACAGGGCCATACCACTATACCACTGGCACAATTATTATGCACTGTGGTGGCAGCAGTTTCTGCCCCCCTCTGATCTTGGTGCCTCGGGCAGCTGTCCTGGTCACCCCACCTTAGTTATATTACTGTCTCTGTACTAAAATAAGATGTGGAAATTAAATGAGTCTTTCCCAATATTCTCCACTTGTTTCTTAATTTAAAGTTCTTTTTAATAGTGCTGCCATCCTCAATCCCAGAGGGGCATTCCCCCAGATACAAAGGTGGACTCCATCCTTCAAGAATCCTGTTTTCTAAATGCATACCAAAACCTTCTTTATAATCCTATACCCATCTTCATTTCACTTAACTAAAATTGTGGTTTATTGTCAAAGCTTAGCAAAATCCAGAGACTGAGCTTGCAATTGGTTGCTAGGGAGTATATTTGCCCTTGTAAACATTTAAAAACACCAAAAAAATGGTGTTTTACTTTAAATTCAGTATGTCTCCATGCTGAGCCTACACATGCCCAGAAGAGGCAGTGCCTTAGTTGAATCCGGCTCACCTCACATCTGTATATATCAGGCACTTTACTGGGGCTTTTTTGGCACTTTTATCTAATAGCTGACTGACTCAGCTTTAGAAAAAAGTGCCAAAAAGCCCCGCTGAAGTGCCCAATCTATACAGATGCTGCAGAACCAGGTCTAAATAGCATGCTGCTTCTTCTGGTAAAGCACTTTTCCAGGGAGGAGTGGGGGGTGGGGAGATTAAAGTCTGCAAGCAGCCATAATGTCTAGTTTCCATGTCGCTTCCTACAGTTCACCAATAGATGGCAGCTGGGAGTTTCTTCATGTCCTGCTATAGAGCACAGAAAACACAGGAAGGATCTGGAACGGAAAAAGTAACTATGATGGGTAGTCAGTAATGCTAACTGTCATGAAAACATCATGAGACTTGGGCTTTCTAAGTCAAAATAACTGACTCATGATCTCTCAATCAAACTCTTAAATCTCTGGATTTGTCCCAGCTGGTAATTTAGTGGCGGGGAAGGGGCAGGGTAAAAGGGAAAGGGTTGGGGGAAGGGGGAGACTGAGGCCCCCACAGTAAGGAAGTGATTGGGGCAGGAGCAGGGGCTCAGGTGAATGGGGCTCTGGGGTTGGGGTGGGTCATCCTAAGCCAAGGGGAGGGGCTCAGCCCCCCCACAGCTGTGCACACCCTCAGGGGAGGCATGGGGACCTCTGCCCTTCATGGGGCAGAGGCAAGGTGCCTACTGTGGGCTCAGGGCTTTGGGCCCTGATGCCTTTGCCTCGGGGGCTCAGCTCAGACACCATTGCTGCCTGGTGGCTAGGCAGGGGATGTGAGGCATGCTGGCCATGCAGCACATCCCCTACCCACCCAGTGGCAGGAAGCACACTGGTGTCATGCTGCTGAGCTCCCAAGGCAAAGACAGCAGGGCGCAGGGCCTCAAGCCTGCAGCAGGCAGTCTGCCTCTGTCTTGCAGGGGGTACATGCCCCTCCATGCCTCCCCCAGGGATGCGCACAGCTGCAGGGAGCCGCACCCCCACCACACCTCTGGACAACTCACCCCGGCCCCAGGGCCCCATTCCCCTCAGCCCCTGCTCCTAGCCCACTCCCTCCCTCACTGTGGGGGCCTCAATTTTCACCCCCACCCCTTCCTTTTCCTCCCACTCCTCCCCTTCCACTTACCAGCTGGGTACTGTCTGTGTGTCAATCTGAGTCTCTGTGTGTCTTCTCCTCACTCCCAAGCCACAGCACCCCCAGCCCTGATGTTGCCTCTTACTCCTGACCCACAGTACCCTGCATCCTGCCAGGGTGTGTGGGGACCCTCCCTCCCCAGGCCCCAAACCTCCTCCTCTCACCACACACCCACGGCCCCCCAGACCTTCACAAATACCTTCCCCCCCTCCACACTCACACTTTAAAAATATCATCTCATGATTTACATGCCAAACTCTTAATTTTTTGGCATGGGGGGTTGGCAATACTGTGTAGTTATAATGACTGACAATTTGCTTACTTCCTCACAGTATCTGTCTTTAATGCAAGATACACAGGGTGTGGATATGAACTACAAGGTTCTGTTATATAGCAATTTTTTATGGTAATTTTTATGGCTATTTTTATGATAAACTGTAGCCAGTTTATCTCACTTCGCTAGAAAAAAATGAAGTATTACAGAGGCAATCTCAGCTCCCCTTCTGTAATCTCTGGACTAATTTTTAAAAGGGCAGTCTCAGAATCACTGCTTCATCTTAAGAAACTTAAACTTGCCTTTAAATGTAACCCCCTCCCTCTCTTCTCCACCTCCACAGCTTCCCTCCATCCCTCTGTGTTGATAAGCTTACCAGGCTGGGAACCAGAGAGCTCTTTTTATTCCCTCCACTAAGACAGCTATTTTGTTCCCTATCAGAAGGCTGAATTCTTCATAACTGAAATAATTCAAGTTTAGAAATGACACACCAGTGCCAACAAGATTAAGACTTTGATTCTTTCTAGTATTTAAAAGCCTGAGGAAATAAATTAGTTAAGAAAATATAAGGCCCTCCTTTGTTTCATTTTCTTCCATACAAGTTTTTGAAAAAGAGCACAGAAAGAGAGAAGAGGTAGTTATGTTCTGTATCATCCTGTGTAAAGTTTGGCCGAGTGTATAACATTTGGTCCGCTGTCTTCCAGAAAAGATAGCAAATACACAGATGGAAAAAAAATAATATGTAGGAGTCTGATATTGCAGAGCCCTGATCACCCCCATAAAACCCAGTCCTTACTAGGCAAGCATGGAGAGAAGCAAAATAAAAACATGTCTAATTGCAATGGGTTCTCATTTGGATTTTTTATAAATGAACAAAAAAACCTAGTTCATCTGTTTCCATTTCTATTTCTAATCTTCACTTTTTTCTTTTTTTCCCTTTTTTTTTTTTGGTAAATAATGCTAGAAACCAAAGCAGGGAAATGGTGTTAAAGCGATGTTGTTGCCATGGTGGTACAGCAAATATTTGAGAGGCAAGAATTCTTGGGTTTTATTTCTTTTATTAGATCAACTGTGTGGTTGGAATAGATTTTGACAAGCTTTTGAATGCAATGAATTCTTTTTCAGCAGAGAAACCCTGTTCTCTCTGAAAACAGAACTTCCCATGTAGCTGGCACATCAAAGCAATTAGTCATCGACACAGTCCCTTTCTGCCATCTTGTGGCATTTCAGTGTTAGCATGGTTCCAGTTCAGAATAATGTGTTTAGAAGTTCAGAAGGACTTAACCTCATTATTTTTAGCTGTATCCATGTAGTGGGTATGGATTAATTCCATGTCATTTCCAAAAAAGTTTTCTGGTCTCAACTGTGAATTTACAAATATTCATATGAATTTACTGAGTGATAAATGCATGGAAAAACTCCTATTGATTTAAAAGAGGTCAGGATTTCATCCATCATATTCAGCTTGAATATTCTGTTATATTACAAATGAAAGTAAAATCAAAACAAATATTGTAAACAGAATTTGAAAGATTAATCTTTTTGCTGGAAAAAAGAACTGAAAACTGACACTTGGAAATATAAAATCCATAGTTTGTTCCTAAATAGAAGGCAAAATAGGGATTAACTGCCTTAGAGATTAATTGTACCACACATGAACTTTAGTTGTTCTTTATTTGAAATATGTGGTCCTTTTATTTTTAAAACAACTATCCATTATTTCAAGTCTACATAAAGATATAGCTTCCAATGTGGCCTCTTATATCCCTATCCAGCACATGTTATATATTAAATTAATTTTTATGTTACAAAATAAAGAACCATATAACAATGCATGACAGTCAGCTTTCCTGTGCTTGCTTTCAGACTGGAATCACCAACTCGATCTTTGAGCATGGATGCACCAAAAGGGATTAACATTAAAGCCCAAGCTGGGAATATTGAAGCACTTTCTCAGATGGATATCAAATTACAGAGTAGTGATGGAGTGGTGAGTGTGATAAATCCTATTTTTACTTTATGGTTTTAACTGATGCTATGTGATAGTGTCATCAACATCATTAAGCCTTTTTCAGTTCCAACAGTGTGATTGTTCAGATTTTAGTAAATAGGCTGACAGTTTCAGATTATGGTACCATAATAATGCATTTTTATAGAGCAGGGGACTACATAATAATATAAAATGTTATTACTGTTAAATGAGTGTAAGGAAAGACTAAATTTTCTTTGTAAATTTAGCCCCTTGGGCCTTGTTTAGTTCCACATTACAATATCTAATCTCCAAGTACCTTCTGACTACTGAAATCTTCAGCTCAGAGTTAAACTTTGAGGCCTACATCCTCAAAGGTATATAGGCTCCTTCTGACTCATTAGCTACCTGCCCCCACTAGCTGCATTCTATTAGTAGCCTCTGACGCTGCCTACTTTCAGCACAGAAGTCTCTGCCCATGGCATGTAGTGCCCTTGCTATACATGACATGTATTACACAATTAACAGCTTAGTTATGCAATAAATTTAGACCAGCCACCCGTGCAAAGTAATTATCACAGGATAAAAATGACTATCCAGCTATGAAAGGAGCCAACCAGCTATAAAGTTAATGCTTGAAAATGTATAACAGCTCTATAGCTGGTTTCTATCCAGCTATAATTTGAATGTGATTGTGTAGCAAGGCCCTAGATATAGGCCCACTGAGCATGCAAGCATAACATAAGACCATAAGAATTTCTGTTTCCTGGATCAGACCATAGGTCCACCTAGCTCCAGTATCCTGTCTCATGCAAGGCCAAAGAGTGGATGCTGACGGGTAGGTAAACAGATTACATGCAAAATTTTCCGCCCTCTGTTCCTCCTACTGATGCTTCATTTGTAAAACCACTTGCAAACTGATTTTGCCCCACAGCTGACTATAAAGGTGATGCCCTGTAGGTGCTAAAATGGGATTTTCAAAATTCTTGCCTATCTTGCCAACAGAGACTGATGATACTAGGCATACTTACAGATGCCATCTAAATCTAAAAGATGTGGATGGGCAAGTATGAGAGTGTAAAGAGACCCCCCCTCCCCCTTTTTCAGTAGCTCAGTGGAGAGAGTACTCATTTATGAGACATACCTTCAAGTCAGTGCTCTAACTCGGGCAGAGTAGAAATATAATACCAGCTCTTCAGCATCACAGGTGGGTACTCTAACTATTGGGATAATCTGTAATCTGGATGCTACATACACATATGTAACATCTGCACCCTTTCTTTTGTAAGGCCGCATCTGGCTTGTTTGTGCTTTAATTCAGCCTGCAGGTTGCCCTGGTGAAACAGGCAAGAGAACACCTAGTTTGAGAAGGCTATTTCAAGGCTTACTGGGATGGGGCTGAACTCAGCTTGTTAGGGAGGGTATTGATACTTGATAGCTTTGTAGGTGATTGGAAACAAAACCATGAGTACCTACAAAGTAAGGCAGTAGAGCTTTTCAGGATATCAGTGGACCTATATCCTTCCCCATTCAAAGTATACCTACTGGATACAGAGTTTCTCTATGACTGAAGAAGGGCATTTGTGCTTGAAAGCTTACAAAAAAACAAATTTCCAACTGTTTAGTTAGTCTAATAAAAGATATCACATCTATCCAAAGAGCCTTGTCTACCTACTGGATAAGGATTTATGCAAAACATAGTAGAGGAGGCAGCATCCCCCTTTCACCATTTGGCCTAGAGGTTAAAGTACTCAGTTGTCATCTGGGAGGCAAAGGTTCACTTCTCTCTTCTGAGAGAAATGGGAACCCACATAATCTGCTCTATAAGAGAATGTGCTGACTGCCAAGCTATAAAGGATTCTTAAGTAATGCTTTCTCAGTCTCTCCTGCTGACACTGTAGCACTCTGCTTGACATGACTGAGTATTCATTGAAACAGAGACAATAACTACATAGCCTAGAGGTGACAGCACTCTGCTAGTGGCAGGGTGAAGTTTCAAGTCTACATCTCCTACATCCCAGAAGAGTGTGCTAAGTTCAGCACTCTTGGATATATCCATAGCATTTCCAGCCAGCCACAAAGAGGGATGTCTTTTGTGGGAGTTGATCATGGTCTGAATATGCCTGTCAGAGCAGGCCTTGAGGCTTTGCTGGGAAGGGGAATGGCTTGTTGGAGAATCCCACCAAGCTTTACACAAGTAAGGACTCTAAGTAGCTTGCTGGCATCAGGATTTAGGTGGTTTTGTACATGTCTGTTAGTAGAAACATAGACCCTACAGGGTTAGGTGACACTTAAGACAGTTTTTGAGGATCTAAATGGCCTCTAGATGTTAGAAGCTCACAAGACAATTAAGAACCTCAGAGTATGTATATTCTGCTAATATACTGAACCAGACAGTGTTGTGCTGAAATGTATCACAATGCTCTGCCTGCTCCCTCCTGAGCTGGAAGGGGTGCAGCTGTGTATGAATAGTGCTACAGATGGGAGAAGCAGCAGGATTGATCAGTTCTCTTGCGCCATTGCACTACAGTCGCTACTCTACTTTTGGTTTGGGATAGCACATACAGAGCAGTGCAGTGTATTTGAGTCCCTTCATAGTTTCCAAAATATTCTCCCTTATGTTTGCTGTAATGTGTTACCATTACCACTGCTAACAACCCTGTTTGTCCTGCTTTCCCACATACAGCTTTTGCTTGATGCTGAAACAGTACGACTGCCCAAATTGCCTCAAGGGACAACAGGTGGACCTGGTAGGTCTCAAGGACTCTATGAGATCTGCGTTTGTCCAGATGGAAAGCTTTATATGTCAGTGGCTGGCATGAGTTCCACTTGCCATGAATATAGTCACGTCTGTCAATAAAACACCTAAATGTACCATGTGTTTTCAAGCTTTATATTGTTGGGTAACAAACTATTACTGATAGCAGAGTTTTCAGGATTTTAAAAACAAAGTCCACAATTTAGGAAACAAATACGCATGGAGAAGTCTAGACTGGAAGGGGGAAAAATATGCAGGAGCACAATTAAAATTTAAGTTCAGAAGAAATGTGCCAAATTAAATGTTCTGGCAGTGACTTCTGGAAGTTAGCCATACAAAACAGCATAAGAAAAATAATCTGAAAAGATTTGTTTGCAACACTGAACTGTTAGTCAGACAGTTATGTAATTAATTGTTAGTGTTTCCTAGTTGTATGTTTTCTCTTAACACATGTAAACTTTTGCTAGTAACACAAATTGCATTAGTGTGAGACATTCATCTTAAAACTACTTGAAATATTTGGTAAGACAAAAGCATTACTTGGTGAATTCAGATAGTGCCAGCAAATGGTCTATGCAATTTTTTTCTTGCAATAACATAAAACATGAGTAATGTGCTTTTCATGTGATTTTGTGAAAAAAATATGTTAATTTGCTATTATCTTTTTTTCCATTTTGGCTAAGTATGTACGTTTGCCTTTTCATATAAATATCAGAATAATTCATACACAGTCTCCAAGAGATGATGTCTAGTATTCTCTGTTTTCATAGCTGTTAACTTTACACAAGAAAATATGTTGTGTATTCCACTTAGACAATAGTTCTTTGTGCTGCATGTAACATGACAGTCACTTTAAACTTTTACATCTTTTAAGACATGGTTATTTAAGTGAAACAAGGAAATTTGTTTGCCCTTGGGAAGATGCCAGGACTATTAAAGATAAAAATATGACAATGTCTTCAGATTTCCCCAATACAGGGAGCTATTTTTGAGCCCACAATATTTAATTAAGATGAATATTGCATTTCCATCTGTAGCTATTTACTGATATTTTTTGTTTCTAGCAAAGAGGTACAAAAGTTGAGTACTTCTTTTAAATGATTTTGAGAAAAGGGTCACCTTTATTTTTAAATACTGATTTTAGATACACAGTTGAAGCTCTCCCTGGTTACCAAAGCATTTGTAAAATGCAGATGTCTGTACCAATAAACAAATGACACCTACTTTGCAGGATAAGGGATCATTAATGGCCTATTATTATGAACCTGGAAATTCTAAATTTAACCCCTTTGAAGCTTATTTGTCTATTTACTTATTATTTAAGAGTTCCTGTCACTGTAGTGCCTTGGTGCTTATATGTAACTAAATAATAAACAACTTACTGAAATATAAAAGTGCACCTAGTCTGGGGGATGTAAAAGACACTGTCTTATTGTTTAGAACTTGAGAAGCGGCACAAAACACAAAGCTGACAAAGCTAAAGCAGATAAAGACCTCATGTCATTTCCTCAAAATTATTACTTCGACTCTTTTAGATGATCAAAAGAAACACATTTGCCTGCTACAAAAAGCAAAGTTGCCTGCCTAGCTATTAACAGGAAGATCTCCCGGTTGGTTTTACCAATCTAATAGCAGGTAGAGCCTTGGATGCTCCTTGCTTCAAGGGTTGTTTCTGTATTTTTTCCAAGGTTTGATAAGACAAATTACTGAAACAGGCCTCTGAATATGGACTTAAGCTCAGGACTTCCTCCTCCTAAGTGACTACCTTGACCTTTGGTATAGACAGTCCAGCAGGCATTTCTTTCTAGCCCAGTTCATATTTCTTTTCTGTTTTTTTGTAAAGTGGAACAGTTTCAATGGGAGTGGTGAAGTCTGCTCTCCCCCTTCCTTCTATCCCGAAGGATAACCTGGTGGTTCAGCCATTCCTGTGGGACATGTGCACCTAGGCAGGAATGCTGCTCAGGCAGAGGAGGGAATTGAAGTCAGGTCTGCCATTCTCACATGTTCAGTGAGTGCTCTAGTCACTAAGCTATGGATAAAAATGGTGGATAGCACTGCCTCCTCTGTTTGGAAAATCTTGCTCTTCTTGTGGTCTCAGATACTTCAAGAAATTAAGAAAATCAGATCCCTGTGTTGCTGACTGAGACACTCCCAAGAGGGCAGGACTTCAAGCAAACTTGGCATCATGCCACTCCTGGGTGGGCTGCAGCTGCGCTCAGGGGACAAAAATGCAGCACTGCCCTACCTTTCCCACACCCCCTCCCCCCAGGGTCTGCGAGGGGGGGGGCGTGGGCTGGAGCTGGAAGGCAGCGCTGCACTGTTCATGGTGGTGGTCTGCTTTGCTCTACACTGTGCTGCGCTGCACTGCACTGTGCTGTGGTCAGGCCAGCTGGCAGCACTGGGAGCAGAGGCTACGGTGAATTTTTGGGTGCCTGCAGTCCCCTGCGTAGCTCCATTCTCAGCACTGCCTGGTGCAGCCCCAGCCCACAGAGGCAGCTCACCCAGCCAGCATGCAGATTTGGGGGCACATGCCTTCCATGCCCCGCTGGGCTGCATGGCCCCCCCTCCCCGCATCCCCCAGCTGAGCTGCTCACAGCTTGGTCCCCCACCCCAGCTGTGCAGGACCTGCCCCTGCTCCATTCCCCCTCCTTCCCTTCCTCCCTCCCCGCTGTTGGAGGGGGAGGGAGATTGAGGCCCCAACAGTGAGGGAGAAGTGGGGCTAGGGCTGGGGCCTTGATCTGCCCCTCTCCATGGCCCCTTCCCCTCCTCCCAACCTTTCCTCCACAGACTTACCTTCTGGGGAAGAGCACCCACCAATTTTTTTTTCTCCCTCTGCCTCAATCTGTCCATCTCCCACCTTTCCTTCCCACACTTACTGGGTATGGGGGGGGGGGGTTGGCACACGGTAGATCTTGGGTTGCTTTTAAATGCCAAAGGTGATCTACTTAAAAAGGTTGGTCAGGCATGACTTGCCCTTGGGGAATCCATGTTGTCTGTTCCTAATCCCCTTCTCCTCCTCCTCCAAGTGCTTTGAGGTGGATTCCTTGAGGACCTGCTCCATGATATTTCCAAGGACTGAGGTGAAGCTGACTGGTCTGTAGCTCCCTGGATCCTTCTTCCCTTTCTTAAACATGGACACTATGTTTGCCCCTTTCCAATCATCTGGGACCTCTCCTGATCATCATACACCATGCCTCATGCAATTCTAGGTCAGGACAACAAATGGATGCCTTTGTCTCACCAATCACTATAACCTTCTTCCTCCTCCTCTTTATGTAATAGTCATAGAGCCCCATTCCCAGGGTCACAAAATTCCAGCCTTCTAGTCTGTAAGTCTTTGACACCCCTTGGGATTCTTAGCAATGGTGCCCCATGCAGAAAGCCCTAAAGCTTCCGTTTCCTGTGTTACATAGGTTTCTAGGAAAGTAAGGCTGGAACATACCTCATGAGGTAATCTAGTCCAGTCCCCTACTTAAGGCTAGGAGGGATTTCATGAGGTATATAGTCCACATAAGATCGATCATAATTAAACCATTCCAGCCAAATATTTACCTAACCTGCTCTTGAAAATTTCCAGGGATGGAAATTCCACAACTTCTCTAGGTAGCCTGTTCCAGTGATTGACCACCCTCACAGTCAGAAAGCTCTTCCTAATTTCCAAACTAAATTTTCTGTGCTGCAGTTTGAGGCTATTGCTGTCCCCTACATCCACAGAGAAAACTCTATTGCTATCCACCTTACAATTGTCCTTCAGGTATTTGAAGACTGTTCCCAACCCCCCCCCCCCCCCCCCTTCTCTAAATAAAAAACCTAAAAAACCC
>NW_017729032.1:42296344-42298212 GCF_001723915.1 Gavialis gangeticus
CCATGCTTTTTCCAGGCATCAAGGTCAAACTGACACAGCTGGAATTCCCTAGATCCTCCTTCTTCCCTTTCTTAAAGATGGATACTATATTTGCCCTTTTCCAACCAATCTGGGGCCTCAGCTGACCTCCACAATTTCATAAAGAGCAAAGCCAATAACTCTGAAATTACCTTAGCCAATTCCTTCAGTACCATAAAGTGTATCCCACTCAGCCCTGCCAAACTTTAAAGCATCTAATTTTTCTAAGCATCTAAATCCTTAGCCTGTTCTTCCACTACTCTAAGCCAGTGGTGCCTAACCTTATTGCTCCATGGGGTGGATGAATGGCTCAGGATCAGTCTGTGGGCCAGAGCCCATGTGGAGTTGGCATATGTGGTTGGTCTGTGGGCCAGATCCTGCACATCATTCCAGCCCTATACACCAAATGTGGCTGTATGCTGGCCTGACCCCCAGCACCCCAGCCAGATGTGGCCACACACCTGCCCCATCCTGCATGCTGGACCAACCCTCATCTGCCCAAATCTGGCCATGTACCCACCTGACCCTGGGTGAATCTATCACAAGACACTAACTGCACAGTAACCTAATAATACTATGCAGTAACATGTCGGGCAAAAGCCATGCTAATACACTACTGCACAGTACTATTAGGCTAGTGCATAGTAAGCGTCACTAAAAAGTCTTGCACTGACACTGCTGCACAGTAGCACAAGTTACTGCACATTAATTTAGTACTTGGTTAACCAAGTACTAAACTTAATGCACTGTAACTACAGCACATTAATGAACATGTAGACTTGTCCTGTGTACCTGGATCTGGCTGTGCGCCAATGTGGCTTTGTGACAGCCTGACCCTGCATGTCTGGATGAAGGTGCAAGCCAGCCCAACCCCATACACTGGATGTTGCTATGCATCAGCCAACCCCTCATGTTTGGACCTGGCTGCAGAGTCCCTCTGCACACCAGGGCAAAGCCATATTTCTGGCCCACTGGGCTCCCCACAGGTCTGGAAATTTCACAGTAGAGTGGCAATTAGCACTGCCACTGCTCCCCTGTCTCCAGATTTCCAGACCTGGAAAAGACCCATGGGCCTGACAGGGCTGGAGGTTGACCACCAGTGCTCTAAGCTGTTTACTCCTCCACCTTTGCTGCCAGCTGCCTTCATCATCTGGTAGCTGGCTTCATTTGTGAAAACTGAAGTAAAAAAAAATATTAAATACTTCAGCATTCTCTGTATCACCCATAACTAAATTGCCGCCTGTATTGAATAAAGGACCTACACGTTCTTTGGGCTTCCTCTTATTCTTAACAACTTGTAGAGTCCTTTTTTATTGCCCTTTTACATCCCTTGTCAGTTGTATCTCAAATTGTGCCTTGGTCTTCCTGAGGTGGGTACTATATTATATGTAGTTGCTCTGTTTTGACAGCTAGTAGAAACATAATATTTTAAGTTTTAGCAATTATTTGAGAAGTTAAATGGTTTACAAAGCCTTCCTCTGCCTGTTTTGGAGTATGGACTTGAACACAGGTGTCTTGCAGTTTAGGAAAGTGACCTACCCAAAAGTTATCAAATAAGTGTTGTTCACTCACCCACTGAAACCATTCCACTTTGTATTAAAGATACATTGTGCAAATTTCACCATACAGACTAATAATTAGGATATTCATTTGAGAGCTGGGAGACTGAGGGCATCAACACATCAGAAATGATGCTCAGGGGCAATCAGCATGGATTTATTAGGGGGAGATCATGTCAGACCAACCTGATTGCCTTCTATGATCAGGTCACAAAGGCCATGGATGCAGGTGTCGCGGTGGATGTAGTCTTTCTGGACTTCAGCAAGGCCTTTGACACCGTCTCTCACCCC
>NW_017729032.1:42298729-42316863 GCF_001723915.1 Gavialis gangeticus
GTCTTTAAGAAGAGGCTGGATGCCCACCTAGCTGGACTCGTTTGAGTCCCATTTCTCTTTTTGGGGTTTTTGTTGTTCTCCCGCCCTGGCGGGGGGTCGGGCTAGAAGATCTACTAGGTCCCTTCCGACCCTTAATCTATGAATCTATGAATCTATGAAACACGTCAGAGCAGACTCGGTTAATTGAGCCAGCTGGAGCATGGTAATTGTTGCGCTCCAGCAGCTTCCTGCATCTCATGTATCAGTGTCCCCATGCTTAAAAATGGCTGTGGGGGCTCTCAAAGCCATTCTAATTATAGCGTGGCCTTCTCCCACGCCCAGAGGAAATGTAAAAGTGCCCTAAGGTAGCATGTCTCCAGCTAAGTAATCTACTGATCAGCAGTGCTTCCAAAAGTTGGGCATCACAACATCTAAATTCCTTTATGGATCTAGTCCTACATGATTTGTCAAGGGTCCCACCAAAAGTCTTGGGGTCGAGCAAAGAATTGAACCCAGGATCCCAAAATATCTAAATGGGTATCCTAACCTAACCACTGGTCTGTCTTTCCTGTCTACTGTTGCACAGCTCTATTTTTAAATCTGTTTCTGAATAATTACAAAAGAAGTACCATAAATGTGGAAGTGAGTGTGGAAAGTACAAGAGATGATCTCCCAAGTTCTCCTTGCAAATATCTTCATATATGTATTTTAGTATTTGAAAATGATCTAGTTCCCACTAAAATGCCACCTTGGTAAATACTTATACATCATTTTAAAAGTACCATGGAATTGCTTTAGGAGAAACATATTTCTATTAATTTTGAAATGTTATTTTACCAATGGCCACCAACATAGTGAAAGAATTAACAAAGCTCAGAACAGTGGGTTTCACTACTGGCCAAGTAGAAAGTTTTCCAAAAGTAGTTGTTAATATGAACAGCAGCTTTTGCCCCTGATAAGTATTTAACTGTTCATTGTAAGGCAGAAGACATAAAAACAGAATAGAACAATATTATAAATATTTGTTAGGAAGTAGCCAAACAGGGCTTCTCTCCCTCTTTGCAATCCAGTATGTATTTTGTTTGCCTTTATGTAAAAGGAAACTGCAAAAATTAACTGAAAAATTGTATTCTTGAATAAACTTTATATACTTTTGAAGAAAAAAAAAAAGGTTTATCTTTTCATAGTCAATTACTGCTAAAGTCCATTTTAAAACTGAAATGAAACAACTGAAAAGTCCTTTAAAAATACTATTAAGATGTATATTTTTTAAAGCCATGTTAAGGATTAGCCATAACTAAACATCTCATTTCCAGTGTCATACACTCTAGAATCTGTTTCATTATCAGGCCACATCATATTTAAGCTGTAGTACCTGAGAAAATACAGTTGGATTCAAGTTTTAGAAGCAAAAATTCTAACATGTTGATTCATACATTCAGCAACACAAACCAAATGGAAGGGGAAATTTTTTTTTTTTTTACAGAGAATTGTAAAACTGACTGACCTCTATGTGAAACTCATAAAGAAAAATGTTCTTACAGGGTGCCAACATCAAGTTGCAAACATGTGTTCTGTTTTAACATATTTGTGAGATGTTTTGAGACAACGCATAAAACAATGTTCATGGGAACATGGTCATTAGCTTGTCAACCCCGTACCTTAGAGAATGTGGTAGTCATAAGTCTTTTAGTTAAAAAACATTGATTATTTATATTGTCAGCATATTGAAAATGAAAAACTTGCTATCTACTTTGGTTTTGACAGTAGGTGTGTACTTTTATAAAATGCAGTGTATGGGGATGATCTAGCAGTTCTCAAACTTACTAGCAATGCCACAATTAAAAACTGACACTTCTTTTTTGATCAGTGCTCTTAGAATGAATTCTTTTAATATTAAAACTTCTTTCAGGTAATTATAAATATAACCTGAATATAACCATGCCTCCATCAGTAATGACTGAGTTACATATATTGCAACAAATGGTATTTCTTTAAAAGCAAACTGTTGTGTAAAATACCTGATGTTAGAAAAAAAAGTTATACAAACATTTTATTTTCCGGTGTTCCTTTCCTAATGCAACTCCATGGTGCTTTTTAGTGGTAATGCTGTTGTATGGAAGGAAAAGTTGGGGGTGGGGGGCAACTTCAGCAAGGCTTTTGATACCATCTCCCACAGCATTCTAAGGAAGTATGGGTTGGTTGGATGAATGGACTGCAAGTTGGACAGATAGCTGGCTGGATTTTCAGGTTCAACAGATAGTAATCATTGGCTCAATGTCTAGCTGTCAGCTGGTATCAAGTGGAGTGCCCCAGGGGTCAGTCTTCTTCAATACCTTCATTAATGATCTGCGAGATGGGATGGATTGCACCCCCAGCAAGTTCATGGAAAAGACCAAGCTGTGGGGAGGGTGGGTGCAGTAGATACACGGGATGTTAGGGATAAGGATTGAGAGTGACGTAGACAAATTGGAGGATTGGGCCAAAATAAATCTCATAAGGTTCAACAAGTGCAAAGCCCTGCACTTAGAATGGAAGAACCCCATGCACCAGTACAGCCTGGCAACTGACTGGCAAGTAGCAGCTCTGCAGAAAAGGACCCGGGGGGTTACAGTAGACACTAAGATAGATTTCTTAGCAGTGTGCCCTTGTTGTCAAGAAAACAAACAGCATACTGGGCGCTTTAGTAAGAGCATTGCCAGCAGATCAAGGGAAGTAATTATTCCCCTGTATTCTGCACTGGTAAAGCCACATCTGGAGTATTGTGTTCAGTTTTGGGCTCCCCGCTATAGAAAGGATGTGGACAAGTTGGAGAGTCCAGAAAAGGGCACCAAAAATAGTTAGCAGACTGGGGCACGTAACTTATGAGGAGGGGCTGAGGGAACTGGGCTTATTTAGTCTGGAGAAGACTGAGGCAGGATTTGATAGCAGCCTTTAACTACCTGAAGGGTGGTTCCAAAGATGATGGAGCTGTTCTGAGTGGTGACTGATGACAGAACAAGGAGCAATGGTCTGATGTTACACCATGGGATGTTTAGGTTGGATATTAGGAAAAACCTTCTCATTAGGAGGGTGGTGAAGCACTGGAACAGGCTATCTAGAGAGGTGGTGGAATCTCCATCCTTCACGGTTTTCAAAACCTTGCTTGACAAAGCCCTGGCTGGAATGATCTAGTTGGGGCTGGTCCTGCTTTGAGTGGAAGTTGGAATAGATGACCTCCTGAGGTCCCTTCCAACCCTAATTTTCTATGATTCTATGAAATGTGCACATGCATAGCTATTCTATAGGATTTGGCTTCATATCATGTATAGAACTGTTTATTAGGTCAGTTTCTGCCTAATGTGCCAAGTGCTGGGTTTCACAGAAAGACCACCTATTGATTTTTAACAGCTTGCATGCAAAATTAGACATGGGAAATGATGTAATCTATTTGTTGATAGTCCTGGTTTTACTAATGTACAACAAGAGAGTGAACTAACACATTTTTCAGCAACTAAAAGATTAAAATGTACCTGTGAGGTCAGTTTATCTTCTACATTCAGTGCAGTGCCACTAGCACACTAACCCAATGTTTTTAATATTCATGAAGCCTAGTTAACTAGCATATATGGTATGAGCAAGCAAAGAGGTAATTACAGACCTTCAACTAAAACTCACACTTGTTACTATCCTGGCCATAACCACTTATGATGAGGTACAGATACCTCAGCATGACTTAGTACACCCCAAGATGACGGGTGAAAGAAACGGCATGTAAAAATTGTATGTATATTCAGGTTGTTTGTCTTAGTGCAATGTCCAGTGTTTAAATTAGCTTGTAAGCCACTAGAAGCAAGGGCTGTTTTCCTCTTATAAACTATTGGTATGTCAGTAGTATGTAAAAACATATGACAAAGATAATGCAATATTGTGCTTCAAATCTGTATTGAAAGATCCATCATATCATTACTGATGAACCAACACATTCATTAATATACAGAAAATATGCACATAATTATTGAAAAGATCCTCTGCCACCCCACAAAAGGCTCATCTAGAAACAGAACTGCTATCATCATGATAATTCCTTTACACTGTTCTGCCAAGTTTGGAATTGCATTCTGCTGTATTAGGTATTTACAATAATTTAGACTGAAAAGCACTTTTATTAAAACATTTTTACATTGCCTCATGTCAATAGTAATTTTAGTGAAGTGTTTATCTTGCCATGCTGATTTTTTAACCTAACTGTAAAACCTCAAGCTGCTTGATCCACAACATTAGTTTAAAAAGTATTGAGAATAAGCTAATTTATTTATTTGATGGGTACACTGAGACTTCAGTCTTATCCAGTCACTGTTACTAACAATTAGCAAAATAAACATGGTTTGCTTTAAAAAAAGTGTTAGCAGGTGACAAATGCACAAAGGAAAAAGGCGTTATTACATATGACAATAATTTAAATCAGACTACACAGACTAAGCTGATCTATTATTTAATCTGCACACTTGTTTAGAATGAACTGTGAAGGACAGGATTATGCAAATATACATAAAATTAGATTCAAATGAACATCTCCTAATTTATAAACTGAAGACCAGCCAGACTGATGTTTGCATTTTTATTAAAATTATGGCACTTAATATAATAGCAGAAAGAATCACATGGCCTCACAAACAGAAGCAATACAGCTTTCCAAATAGCAACATTTCTTCCCATAACCAATAATTACTTGTGAGATTTTTGTGAACAGAGCAAGCCCTTGAATATCTGCATGAAACTAAAAAAAAAGCCTTTGTCAACATTTTTTCTTTTGGATTACAGCACTGTCAGAACCGTATCTCCCTATAAGATACTACTGTTGTTAATTTTCTTCTACATTCTGTAAGTGAAATTACAGCTTCACTGTGCTATCAAGTAAACAATTATGACAACTATGTCACCAGGAAATGATGAATGTTTACGTTAACGTAGCAAATTCAGCAAAAAAAATATTCCATTTACAAGTTCCTGTAATTCTTTACAAATAACTAATATTGACTACATTACTTGACATTATAAAAAATCTTACAATTTATAAAAGAAATGGTGGGAACTAAAAATCAGACGTCCCTAGTGTCTTAGAGAGACAAAATAAAAAAAGCATTACATTACAGCACCTTTTGACATGTAACAAAATACTGCCCACTGTACACCAAAAAAATGGATTACCAAGTTGTACCATTTCCAATGTTTGTGAAAAATATATGCACACGTATGCACAGAAACATGAAACTCAAGCACTGAAACATTTTAGAAGTGAGTTTTGGTGTGCAGTTTTCAAAAACCCTTCATAAAACACTGTACATTGATGGTCACCAATTCTAGTTTATTCACATGCAGGTTTCATTAAATAAAAAATGGCAGGTTCTTAAACAAAGATGTAAATTAAATGCCTAAGTATTTCAAACTATTTTATAATTAAGTAAATGCACTCAATGCACTACATGAAGTTGTACGTTAAGTCAAGTAATATTACTGAGGATTAAAATACTGTACCTTTTGAAAGGTACTGCATTATCCTCTAAATGTCCAGGGTGTAATACTGCAGCAAATTTATAATCAGATCCAGCTGATAAGAGTATTAATATGGATTACATGAATGTCCACAGAACACAAAAGAATCAAGTAATGCTCTGGAGTCATTCTTCTCCAAAGTTTTCCCCTCCCATTCAATAGTATGTCCAGTCTTTGATTAATACATTGAAAAATGACATCACTTCTTGGAAGCATAATGAAATAAAATCTAACAAGGATTTTAGTATACAGGCTTCATCCAGCATACTGCTAAGCTTTGGTTATATAAAGTGCAGTTCACAATCTTGTGTGATTTTAACCACTTGTACTGTACACAGAGCTATTTTTTGCAGCACAATCTCCCTGCAAAAATTTTTAATATTCATGTTTTTACAGTTTGCTCATACAGCAGGCTCAAGAAAATAAAGTTTGATTAATTTAGTTTCACTTTAAATACTTCAGTACCATCCAAATATGTGCATTGTATTTAAGCTGCTTGGTAATGTGTAACCTCTTGGAAGTACAGTAAGCTGCACAAGTAAATGACATTTGTACCCCATTATATTAACCATTTAGTTCTTCAGAGTGCACTTTCCTAATCTCTTCAGTGTCTCATACTTTTTGTTGTATAAAGTTTTCAAGTTTTATTATGATGCAGGCAGTACACTCCATCACTCTCATGGCAACTTCAGAAGTGAACCTATCATTTGGAATCTGTGGAAAGGGAAGCAAGTCAGGATATCTAGTTTTTAAGCTATCTACTCCATAAGCTTCCAGTGTCTGAACATCATTTGTAAGTCCCTCAAGTTGTTGACTATATTCTTCTATTTTTTGTGCAAGAGCAGTTGGTTTTACATCTTTATCTGACTTACCCCTTACAGCATAATCAGCTGCAATCAAAGCTAACTTAGTGGAGAGATAGCATTTGAAGCACACCCATTCATTAGCATTTTTATGAAGGTCATTTCTTGCAGCTGAGAAGTTTGCTCGAGCTTGCCTAAGCCATCTACGTGCCTCCACAGGATTACCAACAGATCTGAATGTAGGTGGTACAAAGAATCGTTGAGAGTATGATGGCCCTGTTGAAGATGGGCACTTTTCTTTACACTGCTGTCTCTCAGATTTATGGCTTGTTGCTTCTTGATTCCATGAAGTATAAAATCTTTGAAATGAAAATTTGTCCGACTGGAATCGAGAAGCTGAGGATGAAAAGGTTCGTCTTGATGCTCTGTCTGTATTTTGGTCTATAAAAGACTGTTTTTCTAGTCTGTTAATCTCATTCTGTAAATGTTTGAAAACTTCATTGGCTATATCAAGGTTCTCTGCATTTTTGTCTGGATGCCACTTAAGATACAGTCTTCTAATAATCTTTTTCCTTTCAGATTCTGGAAGTTTCCAAGCCTGTTCAATCACTGATGTTACTTCTCTTAAGATTTCTGGCAAAGAATTTGCCTTCATCTTTTTAGGTGAGTGATGTTTTGAAGATGCTGTTTTGTGGCTCTCTCTACCAGAGAAGAGAGGAGGAATTGTCCTGGGTCCATGTGCTGGAAATTCGGTAGGACTAGTTGGGGTAGAAGGTGCACTGTCTCTACTTTGGGAACTTTCATCAGGTCTTGAGAACTTGTATAAGTCAAGAGAGCTCACTATCTTATACTCACTATATCCAATATCAATCTGATATATCTTGCCCAAAAAACTGGAATTTTCATTATCTTCTCGTTCCACTTCTTGTACAATGATTGCATATGTATATGTTGGTTGATATGATCCATATATATCACCACCCTCAGCATCAACAAGGTAACCAACATATTCTCCTGGATAAAAAACATTCATTGGATCCATAAGGAGAGTATAGTGAATTTCTGCTGGTATAGGAGTGCCAGGCATAGGTAGCTCGAGTTTTGAAGGCTCTGAGGAGTCATACTTCACTCCTAAACTATCAAGCTTTTCACTAATTCTGTAAATATCATTACAACCCAACATAGCAATTAAATATGAGGTATCAGAAATCAGATTGTCCGTTGCAGATTTCAGGGTCATCGCTAATGCCAGAAGGAAATTTATGTCTTTGCTGTCAGAGTGCTGTATATAAAGGAGTATTACTGCATTCCCATATCTCTTTAAAAATGCAAATGTTTCACTTCTACTGTGGGGAATAGGAGCAAAACCTTTCACTCTTAACGTTGTTTGAAGCTTCTCAAAACAAGACACTTTCAAACCTTCTCGTAAGGCTTTGCACAGTCTTACTGCTTTTTCTTCATTGGCTAGGAAAGCATTATCATTTTCATGCTTCATAATTCTAATAAGTCCTGTAATGAACTGTTCAGAAGATAATAATAATTGCAGCCTGCCTTGCAGAGAACACAGTGCTCCAAACTGACAAATTTTGGGACATTCTTCATCTAACTGTTCTTCAAGAATGCTGCTTAACAGACGAGGCCTCAGTTTCTGAGGGAACAGCATTATCAACTTGGTATGAAAACCATGATCTTTCCCTAAGTAACACTGGCTAAGATCAACAAGCATCTGTACACCAATATTACCTTGGATTCTACTTTTGTAATGTGGGGCATCATCAAAAACTAAGATGTTTGACTTTACCAACCTACCATCTTGACTGGGAAGGTAAAGGATCAGATCTCTCATATTCTCGAGGTCATTTCTAACCTTAACAGAATCGTTTTGAAGACTTTTAAATAGGCCAGAAACAACTCTCTTAACTGTGCGCATTTCATTAGGATCCAGTTGCTTTCCTTCAGAGTTCTTGAATATGCGACTTAAAACTTCAACATACTGCTTGGTTGAAATAACATCTTCAGTACCTAAGTGTTTAAATAACTGGTGAAAGGTACCAAGTTCTAAAGGAAGCTTGTAAAGGTAGGGTTTGAAATCAGATTCATATTCGAGATTTATTACTACTTCCTCAGGTTTCAGAAGCTTCCAACCTTCCTCTACCATCACAAAAGCAACCCCTCGAAGCTGAAAGCGGAATTCCCTCTTCTCTGTACTGAGAAATTCATAAATACTCCGTAGGACTTTGGCCCTAGTTTTTACCATTTCCTCATCCAAAGTAGTTATATTACATATATTTCTGCAGTTATTGATAACTTTGTCCACAGGTGGATCCAAGTTAACATTTAGCATAGTTAAAACTTGCTCGAGCTGTTCTTGTGGGCCAAAACTACTTCCTTCTTGTTCTTTGATACTAAGAGGCGTTGCTTTCTCGGGCAGAATAGGACATGAGGTCCACAGCAATTGTAACACATCCGTTTGTTTGAATTTAGGGTTTACCTGTGCTCCATTGAATTTTATAAGGGGGAGTGTCCCATTAACTTCCTGATACTGAGGATGAAATCTGACAAATTCAGCAGGAGCACGTTCAGGACACAAAAAAGGAATTAAAGATAATTCTTTTAGAAAACTTCCTGATAGTAAATCAGTTCTTTCTTGAAATATGTGATGAAGGAGGACATCAACTGTGTTCTGCAGCGCTTCCTTAGACCAGTTTTCTGTGTTAGCTCTCATGCTTATCTCCTTAGCAAACTGCAATAACTGTTGTTGTGAAATGACATACTTTAGTCCTATATGCCGTAGGAATGTTACCCATGATGCAAGGAAGGCAGTTTGATTCTTCGGTTTTGTGAGTTGTTCCAGTCTCCTAAAGAATTCTTGAGGTATGAACAGTTTTTCAGGAAGCATAACTTCAAAGACTCGTATAGTTCTGTCATAAAAATGTTTTGCAGGTTTTAGTCTATTGTTTGCATCATGAATTATCAAAAAGCTTTCCAGTTTTTCAAACAGCTGTTCCTTTATTTCTGAAGATTCCTCAATGCCAGAGAGTCTGTTCTTTAGGTAGATCAAATGCTCTACTTTTGCATCATAAGACAATGTTTCAATCTTTGGTAAAAGATGCTTCAGATACACTTCAAGATCATCCACAGGGACACAACCAACTACACTGTACAAGTCTTTTAAATGAACTTTTTCTTCAAGAAAGGCACATAATGTTGACTGTGTCCATCTATCCACTTCAGCTGAAGGGATACTTTTTGTAAGTACATAGCAAGTTCCACATTTTGAAATATTGATGTATCGACCACTAATAGATTTATAGCATGGAAGAGACTTTAAAATATTAATGTCATCATCAGACATTAAATGACTCAAATTGCAATTGAAGTACATTAAGAGGGCTTCAAAATCACTTTCTGCTAATTTTTCAGTCTTAAATGTTGAGGTCTGGACCATATAATGTACAGCTTTCAGAATGCTTGAAGGATTATCTATGTTGGCTGTATGCCCTGACAAGAGTGGCACTAGAATATTGTCTTTGGAGCAAATTTTGTTCAAAGCAAGCTGAATAGAACCTGTTTTCATTAAAGCATGGAAAACTTTATCACTCTGCGCATTTGGGAAAACTGCTATATGCATAAGGCTAAGAGGCAACAAGACATCACACTCCGGCACAACAAGCTGATTGGCTGAGACAGTAAACTTTATACCTGGCAGTAAAGCCCAATCTTTCAAAGTATCAACAACATCATCAAATTTTGCTTTCATGTCTTCTTGATCTTCCTTCACATTTACAGATTCACTAATAAAGTGCCATGCACTTTTCAGCCAAGATTCACTTGCAACATTTTCTTTCCATTTCATACAAGTTCTGGTTTTATATTCTCTAGGTAACACAGATGATAATAAATCAGCAAAACTTGTGATGTCAAAGACTTTTGCTACATCACAGCTGAGGAAAATATTACTGTATCTCAAATACAGTGTGTTCATAAACAGGTCCTTGCGAGATGGAATCAGTTCATGATATGTTGTTAAAAACTTTGGCCGCTTTGAATCAAAAACTTGCAAGACATTGTCAAGTGTAATAAGAAGTGGCAACCCCTCAACTTGGATTTCATTCTCTTCTGCATCCTTGAAACAATAGTCAACCAGAAGTTTTAGGCTGTGAAAGAGTTTCAAGTTTGTCTGCTGAAGACGACAGGGCAACTTTCCAATGTGACAATTAGAATCTGGAGAAGAAAACGTCATCAAAAAATTGCATACATCAGCAGGAGTCACATATGTGACAGGAATATCTGCATCTACAAGACAGTGATAAAGATTTGCTGTTTCATCACAGTTATATACCAAGTTAAATCCGATTTCTAAAAGTAGATGTTTGAGTCTATAAACATTTTCTGCTACTGTCTTGCGCGTTGTGATGTTATACTCTGTGTTTTTGAGGTGCTGCAATTCATCTTGTAGCAAGTTGTCAAAAAATGGCCTCCCTTTGTTTGAAGTAGACATGTTAACCCAAGTAATGATAACTGCAGAATGTAAATCAGAGCCATCAATATTTGGAGCTCGCATGACAGGTAAGAGACGTTTTAAATCTTCATAAATGCAGCTGTATACTGCTTTCACTAGACAATACCAATCTGGCTGAATATCAAGTCTGTTAACTGGGAAAAAAGACAAAAACTTTTTTAAAGTGTCTTTCACAACATGAATAGATGTGTTTTGTAATATTGATACTGTAGGATCAGAGCCTGGAAAATAACGTTTCTTCAGTTGGATCAGCAGTTCAACATAGGCTGGTGCAATTACTGCTGTCATTAGGCTATTATTCCAGTCACTTCTTACTCCAACTCCATTATCATCACGCCATAGATTTCTTCTGGCAGAGTCTAAGGCAAAGTGTCCATTTACGTGAAAAGGTAACCCAGTCTCTAAAGATAAAGGTAAGAAGCAAAATGCCCTGTGGGGTTTTTTGTAGTTGTGAGTAATGCAAGCAGCTACTCCTCCACGTGGGAAAAGGGTGATGTCTTTATTCTTATGAGCTGATATAACACTTTTGCATACTTTCTCCATAGCCGAAAATCCAGACCTGTTGCAAATTAGCCAAGTTGTAAGGTTACTTTCAGAGTCTTCAGTATCCATAGTGTAAGTAATCTGTTGTACAGGTATTTCACTTAGCTGCTTTTTTTTAGTTACACTGTCAATTACAGATGCATGGAATTGCTTCCGTTTCAATCTGTCTCCATCTGTAATTTTGCCCTGTACAGAGTATAATACATTCAGTGCTCCTGTTGTTTTTTCTATTTCACAAACAGAAATTTTTTCCATGTGATTCAAAAACATTAAAAGTTCTGCTCCATCTGTACGCAACTTATCCAGAAGATTTTGGACCATTCTGTCTGAACTTGGAACAGAGGAAATTTCTGACACTTTCGCCATTTCTCCATTTCGAAGTGGAAACCGAAACATTGTGCAATTATCCAATTTAAAGTGGTCTCCTAAGTAGAGGTCAAGTACATCTGAGAACTGCGTTCTGAAATCTGCATCTAAATCTCTAAACATGCGTCCAGGACTTACTGATGTCGAACCCGGCGCATATCTAGCATGAGGATCAAAGATACAGAGTATATCATTTCCTGATATGAAAGAAGGACAGTCAGTGATGTGATACACAGAATTGAATCCTATACCATACTGTCCCGTTTTACATGGGTTTCCTTCTTTAGTACCTTTTCCAAGGTTCTGAATCCCTCTGATATCATCCTCTGTAAAAGGCTGATTATTGTACACACACAATGCTGGCCCTTGAAGAGGTGCCCATTTCTCATCAAATATTCTATCAACTGGATGATGTCTAGGATCAAACACAAAACAGATCTCTGTAGCTTTGGCATCATCTGCATTCTGAAGTAGCTCTTTCAGCATTTCTTTTTCTGAAGGGTACGCATTAAGAATGCTTTTAATTCTACTTGTCAATTTTTCTTTCTGTCCAAACTCAGTTCCCAAGGTAGTAAAACAGATATTAGAGGCATATCTTTCTAGAGCTTTGTGTCGCTTTGGTATCGCTCCAAGCTTTACTGCAACTTCTCTAGGAATATCAGCATGACAATATTTTACAGTTGTATCTTTCACTTTTATCCAAGGACAATCATTGTAACACAAAGATTTAGCAGATAAAAGTGCAAGATGAGTATCTGGTAACAAAATCGCACCATATTTTTTCACACAGACTTCTTGCTTCTTCTCTCTAATGAGGCCCCATATTCCTTCACTAATAATTCTCCTACAAAGTTGAAAATTATCTTCTGTTAGCTGGTTTGTCCCTCTTTCGTGATTAATCAACTCAAGGACTAGAGCAAAATCCTCAACTGTAAAAGCATGTCTCACACCCACATTTTCAAAGAGTTCACGGAAGCTATTTTTATATTTATTAGGCAACTGGTAGAGATACGGAGCTGCTTCAAAGTTCAAATAAAAGCATACTTTCATTGGGTCAACATATGCATTTTCTACAAGAATGAAACTACATCTTTTTAACTGGTCAATGATAACTGTTTTTGTTGCTTCGTTCTGTAGCATTGCTTCATGTAGGTATTTGTAGCAAGCATTAGTGATATTCTCCTGATACAATGTAATTCCATCAAATGTTTTAGCAACTTCCAGCAACTGATTTATAACCATGTTGACAGTTGGTTTCTTAAGTAATCCCAAAAACTCTTTGACAGCTAATGACAGAGCCCCACAACCCTTAAAGGAATGAGAATTTTCATTAAGAATTGGTTGTAAGAGACAAACTATATCTTGATGATCAGCAGTGAAAAGATCAGATGCTGAAAACATTGTTTCAGGCTGAAAATCACTACCCCACCAGTGCAACGAAAAACCTGCTGGCTTTGTAAGGAATGGAAGGAAAGGGATTGTTTGACATTTTGCAGAAAATTCTTTGGCTCTAGGGTCATTACATTTCAGTTTTTCATCAACAAGACTCAGTATAATGCTGCTTCGGAGACAAGCTGCAGCATGATCATTTGTATTAATTTCTGCTACCGACTCTGCACGTTCTATCAGGTCTTCCCATAAAACATCATCTTTAGCCATACCTAACTGAACAAGTTTCACCAAAATAACAGGATTAAGGTAATCCTGATTGCTGCCATAAGGAAATCTTCCATCTTCGGCATCATACAACTTTGCAACTCTTCCTTCAGGGTGGATCAATCGGGAAGGTATAACTAAAGGATGCCCTTCCAAAGAACACGGAATACACGGAGTAACACGAAGAATTCCTGAGAATTCCTCAACCTTTTCATTGAGCACATAACGCATCAAAGGATCACGTAGCTGAGCATCAATCTGCTGAATATTAGGGAAAAAAACTTCAGAGAAGAACTGTTTCTCAGAGAAAGTGTTCTCTTGTAGTATGTATTTACATCCTGCTTCTTCAAAACCTGTCTTCACCCAAGAAGGAAGCTCTACTGCACATAGATTTTTGGATCCAGTTTTTTTAAGGTACTTCAGGAAGATTTTAAAGGCAGAAGGCCCAATGTCTGGCCTTTTCAATATTGAATCATCTAAAAACCTCACATTCTTCATAGAAACCCATGATGAACCATCAGAGAACACTTTGATCCCTCCTTTGCTTTTTGCATGAGCTATATCTTCATAAAATCCTTGACATATAATAGAAAAATCATCATGCACTGAGTCAGGATCCGGCCACACTGCACAGTAACTGTAGTCAGCTAACTCACCATTGATGGCCATGTCACGTAAAATACAGAGTGCTTCTAAATAGGCTTTTACAATAACATGCCTCATGAATACTGTATTCCATCTTCCTTTTGTGTCCGTTTTCCAGATCTCTTTTCTATTTGAAGTAACAGCAAAGCAGCCATTGATGTGAACCGGCAACCCTGTTTTAATTCGAAGAGGCAAATAGCAGAACACTTCCCCAATGCTGTTACAACCAGGTTTCACAATCCACTTTTGTTCCTGAGTTTCAGACAGATGTATTCCTACACCACCACAGGGAACAAGTCCTAATCTTTGTCCACTTTCCTGTAATGAAAATTTGAGAGCATCCCCAGTGTCCATGCAAGAGCATATAAGCCATGTCGTAGAATCAACTGTTTTTTGTGGCAGCTCATCAGCTGGCCTTTTCATCTGCCCAGATTTTGCCATGTCAAAGAAAGAAGCTGGGTCATCTTCTGGACCTCTAAAAAGAGGAGACTGCAAGTCAGCAATGCGTCTAAATACATGATGAAATTCTTCTACTACTATCTGTAAGATGCATGAAGATTTCGGTGTTTCAGTGGGAAGCTTTTTACTACTGTTGCTGCAAGTCTTCATGAGTTTGGCTGCTTCTTTTAAAACACTCACTACAGGGGAAAGCAATGCTTTGGAGGTGCACACATTTTTTTTAATCGTCACAACTTCTTGTGCCATGCCAGGATCAGCTTCCTCAGTTTTCAAATATTTCAAAACCATTGAGTTTACACTCTGAGTGAATATTATCAGTCGATGTCCACAAATGCTGAATTCATCCACCAAAGTGTAAATGTCAGCTGTATTATAACAAGTGCTGCTGACCTCACTCACTTTGCCCTCCTGCTGAGTTCTAAAAGAAAGTCTGAAAAGAGTCCCATCATAACTGTAAGGGGCCTCCACTGTCAATGGTAGATGACAACCAAATACACCCAAAAATGGTTTGAACTGATTTGGAAATTTTCGCAGCCTTTTCTGTTGTTTACTCCAGTTAATTTTGATTCCAGGATTAGATTTATCCCTAATATGTTTACTGATGTGGTTAACATTGGGGTCAAACATTATCATGAACTCTCTGCTCATAATGATGGGAATATCAGTGACATGATAAACAGAGTTAAACCCCAATCCAAATTTTCCTACTTTATCAACTTCACTTCTTTTTAGAGACTCCCCCAATCGAGTTATATTTAGAAAATCTGAGTCAGAAAATACAGAATTGTTGAAGGACCACAAAGCTGGCCCATGACACATTGCCATTCCAGGATCCAAAAGGTTCTCTCTTATATCCATATTGCGCCTCATGTCAATCATGAAATTACATTCTGTTGCATTGGCATCATCTGCATTTTGAAGCAGTTCTTTAAAAATGTCTGAAACAGAAGGATATTCCTCCAAAATGTTTTTAATTCTTACGGTGAGAGGTTCTCTTTGCCCAGATTGCTCAAATCCCATGTTTTCTGGATTAATCAATCTTGTACTGAGGCATGGCACATTTAACCACTCTGCAGTTTTCATGGGTATGTCTTCATGCACCAAGATTATTGGTTCCACAGAATCTTCAAGCAAGTCATTTAAGTCATCAACTTTGATATCACAATAACAGCATTCATGAATCGGTTTCATTGCAAGTTTGTAAGGATGTTTGCCACTATAAATAGGCATGGGCGTATTCAGATTTGCAGAAATCTGACTGCTGTATAGCCATCTTATAATGCTCAGCATGATGTAGAGATTTTGTTTACTCTCCTCCTCACTGAGAGATTGCTCACTTTTTAGATATATTTTCTGAATGACCATTGAAACATGGTCTGGTGTTAACTGCTCAATTGAACCACAATATTTAAATAACTGGTGGAATTTAGTCATAGTTTTAGGCACATTATGCAGATAAGGCTGGAGATCAAGATCAGGTTCTGGCTTTATTACTGCTTGTGTAACGGAACAAAATTTTTTACCAGTCCAAACCCAGGGAAATTTCAAGGCTTTAAAGGCTTCCTTACCTTCATCTAAGTGATCATGCATAAATCCATAAATTTCAAGCAAAATATGCTGAAATTGATAATAGTCCTCATCACTAAAGGTTTTAGAACAGTACCAATCAACCACCACCTTAAAGTGTTTTAAAACTGCTTTTATGCTAGGTTTAGTGGCAATGCCAAGTGTTTTTTCTATATTTAAATGGACATTTTCCACAAGGGGAACTGATGACCCAACTAAAATTGCATGAGCTATATCGCACATTTCTGGTGGTGAACACAAATTAGAGAAATCTCCTTTCCAGACTAATGATCCTGGATAATTTGGAGGTCTTTCCTTGCATGCAGGAATCCATTTAATTTTTTTCAACATTGTTTTTGCTTCAGGTGAATGCAGCAAAGTGTGGTTCTTGTTCAAAATCATTAAAAGAGTTCTAGCTTTTCTTAATAATAAATCATGGTTTTTGACAGAATTACCCTGCAAGGTTTCAATTTTATTTGCCACTCGCATAATATCATTTTCTTCAAGATTTGCTTCATTTTTTAAGCCTATTTGTCTGAGAGAATGAAGAATATCTGAAGATACTGTAAAAGTATTAGGTGGGAAGCAGATTTCTTCCTCAGCATAAAACAGATTTTGTAGTACTTCTACTTCAGGATCAAAAAGTTCACTGGCTGACACTATCTTTTCTTGTGAAATCTGAATAAACGTTAGCGATGTCAGCCAGTCTATCACATCTGTATTTTCATTTTTGAGGGAAGTCAGATTTTCAAGAACCCATAGCATAATCTTTGTTGATTCATCATACGAATAAAAGTTTTTTTGAATATCTTGTATGATAAACTTGAGGCAATCTGTGCTCTTTAGCTGTTCTTCTTTTAGTAGGTTAGCTAACCGAATAGTAGCTTCATCGCTGCTGTCAATTATTGGAACAGAAAGTCTTATACCAGGTGGCAGTTTGGCAGTGTGGTGCAACACCTTACAACCTTTTAATACAGTAAAAGCATTGCCCCCTTCATCAGATGATTTTTCAATTTTTTTAAATATCATTAACTCCTGAATAATTCTTCTTTCTCTTTCATTAGTGTCAGTTAAACTAGCTAAAAATCTCCTAAGAGCATCTTTATGAGATGTAGGAAATGATGCTACCTGACTGCATAGTTTCTGCAATGATAGTTTCTCCATTATCTGTAAAATGACACTTGGTAGTGGTGAATGCACGTACTTTTTTAAAAGTGGATGTTGTATCGAGGTGTCTAGCTTTTTAAGTACAACTCCACCGACTTTCTGTACAATGTCTGCTAAGAATTCTGGAAGCTGTCTCTCAGATTCATCCTCTAGAATAACTGGTGATGGAGTCCTAAGTCTAATCAGTTCCACTAATGTCTCATTTTCTTCTAGCAGTGTCTTGGGGATAAGTGGCATGTCATCAAACATACTCAGATCTTCAGAAAAATGTATATACAAGTTCTTCCAAACCATCTTAAACCAGGAAACAGATGGATGATTTTTCTCTTCCGAACCTGGATACCACTGTACTAACATGTCTCTACTAGGCCATACAGTATTCATAACTTCTTTGATTAGCCGGGCAAATCGTTCTGGAGTCAAAAGCTGTAGCTGAGTGCATGGTCTTCCTGAAAACAAAATAAACCAGTAAAGCTATGAAAAAAAATCAAGCAATACAGATAAAAATACTGTGTGCTGTACATATTTGCAAAAACAGAACGGAAGCAGCAGGGCAGGAAACTAAAGACATTTTTTATGCTTGTCCACTAAAAGCATACCAGATACCAACTCAAATACTAGGACTGTGCGAAACAGGTATGCACCCAGAGGCCCTGACTGCTGCTGCTACAGACAGTGAATGCGAAACATTTTTGTTTTTAATTTTTTTTTTAAGTGCCAGGAGGCTGGGGCCAGGTAGGGGATGGGACCGGGCAGGGCAGCCATAGGTGCAGAGGTAGGCACAGCCAGAGGAGCCCTCCTGCAGCTCCCACACCCAGAGGATCCCTCAGAGGCCCTGACTGCTGCCGCTACATCTGGTGAGTGTGGGTCTTTTTTTTTTTTTTTTTTTTTTT
>NW_017729032.1:42316939-42322633 GCF_001723915.1 Gavialis gangeticus
TGGGTTTTTTTTTTTTTTTTTTTTTTTTTGTGCTGGGAGGCTGGGGTCGGGTTGGGGATGAGGCTGGGCAAGGCAGCTATGGGGGCTCCCCCCACCCAGGGACAGCCAGAGGAGCTGCAGAAGAACCTGCAGCCTCCCAGCTGTGCCTGCTTCTCCCTGGCCAATCCAAATCTCTGAATCTCTCTGAACCTTTTCCCAATCACTTCGGAGGCTTCGGATTTGATTTGGACCTTTTAATGGGTCTCCCGATTCAATTTGGATTTGGAGATTCAGCTGCCAAATCGGGCCAAATCTCCTCTGAATCGAATTGGTGATCGAAGCTTCACACAGCCCTATCAAATATCCCCCGTCATTTTGTAAGTTGATTAAAATCAAATATACTTCATATTAGCAAAAATCCAACAATAAGATGGTAACTAATTGTTATGTTATTACTTCTGTTAGTTTTGCAGTCTTCAGGCACACAAAAACAGCTGCAGAGTTAATATTCACTACATACAGTATGGTTGCACATATAGTCTTTACCTTATATACTTACAGTCCCTGACCTATAAATCCAATTACTAGTTCCTTCCACTAACAGTTTAGAGGTGTGCAATTTAAATGCAGCGGTAGTCAATGTTTTTTCAGTGGCAGATAGGAATCATGCAGCTTGGATGCGAGGCCCTGCTGCTGAAGCCCTCTGGCTTCAGGCTAGATCCAATGGCTCTGAGGACCACAGCTGGCACACAAGCCACAAATTGCTGACCCCTTATTTAGTGCAACCAGAAAAGTTAGGGGCAACCCTATGTACTAGCCCAGACTGAGCACTAACTATACTGTAACAATAGTTAACAAAATGTGATTATATAATAAGTGCTAAATATGAGATTAAAAATACATGAGTAAATGTGTGAGTTTGTTTTTAAAATTCTTACAGTAGAAAAATATATTTGTTTAAAATATATTTTTTGAATTATCATACATTATCAATAAACAGATCATCATTAAACTTTGCAAAACATCTTTGGAACAGATGTATTATTCCCAGTTCATAAATGGAAAAGACAGTAATATATTTCTCATCCTGACACTAGATGATAACAACAGAGCCAGGAATAGAACATACTGGATACATTTACACATGCTATTAATACAACAAAATAACTCTGGTGCAGTTCACACCAGAGTCAGCTGCTCCCGAACACAGCATCTCCACGTGGCAGCAAGCCTGAGCCTACAGGCTGGTAGGGAGCCTGGCAGGAGAAAGGGGGGAGCTTTGGTTCAAGAGCCCCCACCACCATTTTTAAGCATGGGGACACTGATAAAGGAGACACGGGAGGCTGCTGGAGCACAGTAACTGCCAAACTCCAGCAAGCTTGATTAATTGAGCCTGCTCTGATACGCTAAATTCCAACTAATCGGAGTAGCCTCTGCACTCATGTACAGGCACCTCAGAAGAGAGATTGGAATATGGGGTGGCAGGGCATGGAAACAGGGCAAGGAATCCACCTCCTAAAATAAAACTAAAATTCTGTTGCTTAATTCCTAAAATAGTAAGTCCCCCAAAACAGTGAAGATTGTTTTAGGCTCTGAAGTATCAACTTATATTCATTAGAAATAAGAAGTTAATATAGAGAGTCTCAATGGGGTAGACAAGTGGTGGCCAACATTTTTGGCAGCTGTGCCACAACTTAATCCCTGTCACCTCCGAGTGATTCATGGCACTCAGAGGGGCATATGCGATAACGCCTGCACCAAAATGGAGGCAGAGGGCTCAAACCTCTGGTTACCTGGAGCAGAGAATGGTGGGTGGGGGAAGGATGCTGCAGAGAGAGAAGTGTCACCACCAAAAGCCAAGTTAACCTTACTCTCATCTCATAAGCACTGAAGTTCTATACGGCAAGTGAGGACCCAAAGCCGTGAATTCGGCAGCGGGTGCAGGACCAGAAGGGTTAAGTTAGTTATTGACAGCAATACTGGGCATCTTCTCACTTCAGCAACCTGGCATAACCTATTTCATGCAGCCACAGGTTAAGCCCTCCTGCCTCAGTTCTGGTGCTTTCTTTTCCAGAGACTTGAGTCTAAGACTCAAGCAAGCCCCACACAAACCAGCTGCCTGTGTCACTTGTGTCAGGCATGCCATGGGCCGTCATCACTTGGGTAGATTAATAAGCATAACATTTTATTCACGTCTTTAACAGCTATTAGCCCTCACACTTCAAGCATATAGCTCAGATATACAACTTAGAGATTCACATTTGAAATGATGGTGTTATTTTTTAAATGAAAACTTGATTTAGAAATTCTGGAAATCTTCCCAGGATACATAAGTATATTTAAACAAAATTAATACCAATTAGTAAGCATAACTTAATGAAGATATTGTTACTAACATTCTTAATAAAAAGAGTGCTAACTACATTACCTTCTCTCAATTATTAGGCATTTTTTCCTACTGCATTTACAATTTTTTGCTAAGTTATTCAGATTCTTTTTACATGAAAGCCGAGGCAGAAAGAACATGTAATCAAATCCACACAAATGCCAGGCTTCAATCCAGCAAACTATTCAGTCACATCATACCTGAAAATCCCCAGAGAAGCTGTTGGGCTAGAATATAATTAAATGAGTTTTTTCAGAAAAACATTCCAAACCTGTGATTTACATAACGTAGCAACAAGCCTGCCTCTGACAATAAAAGTCCATGCTTTATGGAGTGAAAATGAATTTATGCCTTTTTGTACAACAGCCATGGACGAATCCACTCTGCCATCTGAAAGCAACTATGTAAGAGATTTTATTTATTTTTTTTTTTATGTATGTATAAGTTATGGAGGGATTTTGGCGAAACAAATGTTGCAGTCAGCCAGAAGAGATCCCTACTAGTGGATACTTTAAAGAAAAAATGGAAGGCTTTACAAAGCTACAAATCAGAGAAAGCACCAATAAACTACAGTTATGTAGATAATTCCTTTTTTTAAAAAAAAAGAACAAAAAAGTTATAGATGTAATTATTAAAACAAGACCATATGCAATCATATAGCTGCTGAAAAAACATTTGCAACAATAGATATATGTTAAAATACTGGCCACTGAGTCTTAATTTTATAAGTAGATGTTCTATCGTGTTTTCAGTCATACCCAATACACTTAAGAAAAATAGAAATATGTCCGTAAGTAATGTTATCTGCATTTGGGGTTACAGAGTTTATTCAGTTTGCAATGTAGATATCAAGGAAAAACAAGGGAGATAATAAAGGTGGAGGGAGTTTCGTGGTTGAGTCTTGGAGGAAAGGGGAAGCTTCTTCCTTGATATACTATATCTTCTCACTAGCACCATGGAAAACTTTTGGGGAACTCAGAGAAAGCTATATCTCAAGCCATGGTAGGAAGACTGGAACTTGGGTCTGAAAACTTATTTTCATATGTCCTCTTTTCCACCTTTTTCTTTCACCCACCTAATACAGCTGTAGATGTTCGCATCCATATACATCTTCATTTTTTTCTCAAAACTTACTAATTATTATTTGCATTACAATAACACCTTATAGGACCCAAACATGGATTGGGGCCCTGTACAAAAATGTTGGTAGTAAGAAAAAAGTTAATGCTTTAAAGATTTTACAATGTGTATTATAACAGATGCACTAAATTGAGCAGGACTGAGGCCAAGTTAGAAGACAAAGTAAAATAAGTGAAAACTAAATCCATACAAGTAGAAGAGGTCTCCAAAGACTCGTTCCTGAAGGGAGGCAGATGGAGGAAGAACACTGAAAATAATGAAAATTCAACCAAACTAAACTGGAGGGAAAGCAAGACAGACCAGAGCCCTAACTACCCCAAGGTACAAGAGGATGTCAAGGAGTAGGGAGTCGCAGAGTATCAAAGGAGGGTAACTATTACTAAAGCACTATTATCCAGTTTTGATTTCTGCACTTACGAGAGATTTTAAGAGACTGCAATGGGTAATAAAAAAAGCTACAAGCAAGTCTCACGTTCAAGGAAAATCTTCTTTAATCAGAGAAATCTACTGTTCTATGTAATTTACCTGAAAAAGGGCTAAGAGGTGACTTGCTCAGTCTATAACTCACCTTGGAAAGACTTTCTAATAAGATGGGACTTTATTCTAGCAGAGAAAGGCATAACAATATCCAGGGATCAGAGGCTAAAGCCAGACAGAAATCAAGTTAAAAATAAGGTACAAAGATTCAACAGAGGAGCTAATCATTAGAAATAGTTACCTAGAGAGGCAGTGGATTATATCGCTTTAACTTGGGCAGGATTCATCGTAGTTCAAATTAAATTCTTCAACTTCAAGATTTGCAATTACTAAGTAAATGATAAATAAATATCCATGTATTCTTCTGACTGTAAATCTCCACTTTTTCCTCCTCTCCTTTCCCTTTCATGAGTCTATTCTATCATTTTCACTGGTGTCGTTCTGAATTCCTTAAGAGAAACTCTGAAATGTCATTGTGTGCTCAACTTAGGTATAAAAAAGTGGATGTTCCTTAAAATATGGGTTTCAACCAGGCTCCCCAAACCAACACAGTTCAAAATGAAGTTAAGAAAACAAATAAAAGCATAGCATTTCTTCTTAATTTTATCATTAGAAATCTCTTTTCTTTGTAGTTACAAGCATATAACAAATCTTTTTTACCTCGGCTTTTAGCAGCCTCCTTCAAAGCAGTTAACACTTGAGGCTTCAGGTTATCAGAAAGTAATCTTCCTTCAAGGCCAGGGAAGAGAGACCTAGTGAGCCATTGAAAACAGAAGCAGTAATGATCTCAGCATCTTTATCATTTAAGTATTTGTGTTACTGTTTAAAAGTTACAAACATTGTAAAAAAGTAATCCATGCATTTGCCCACATACTTTAAAAAAACTTTTTCTGCTGTATTTTATTACCAAAAAAATTAATAATAATAATACAGAAACAGAAGATACATAAAAAAAAAAAATCCAACTCTTCTGTACTTTAAAAGACAGAAGAAGCAAGTTTACCTCATTAAAGGTACCAGCGTTGTGATCTGAAGTCACTCATCCTCATTTTAATGTTACACTCTGGACTTCTAATAGGATACTAAAGTTCAGTTTTGTCAGTAAATCCATATAAAAGCAGAAAAATATAGATTGTGTACCTCAGCACTTCAAAAATAAATCTAGGGCGTGACAGTCAGACAGTATATTTCTGGTCTCTGAAAACCCCAGCATGCACTTGAAACCTAATTAAAGCCCATCATTGATACACAGAACTAAAGCAGAATTCTGCCCATCCTTTCATAACTGTTAGGATTATGTACTAAAACAAGTAACTTTACTTAAGACACTAACCAACAGCCTGTCAAGAATGATGGGGGGAGGGGGAGTTGGGCGTGGACAAAGCGCCACAACCCAACATCCCGCACTGCAGCTACTCTGCCTCTGGCCCCATATACCTAGCCCTGTGCGCCAGAGTGGGGGGGCAAGGCTGCGCCACCAGCACCGCTACACCCTGCTCTGTCCCCGTCATCATATCAGCACTTCGCCGTCCCAGGCCATACTCCTCTGCCTCCCTGGCGCTGCCATGACAGCAAGGACTGAGGGGCCAGGAGGGCTGGGGGAGTGAGGCAAACACCACTGGCCTCACCAACCTGCTTCTGCCCCTCAGTCCCCACCATCATGGGGAGAGAGGGGGGTGGAAGAGGACAGAGCCTTGTGTTTGCTCTGCCCC
>NW_017729032.1:42322673-42326005 GCF_001723915.1 Gavialis gangeticus
CTTTAAAGCAACTTTTAGAACAGGCTAAAAACTTTTGGTTGGCACTTTTAACTGTGCCATGTATAAGTAGTCACAATGCTTTCTTCTTCCAGACTGATACAAGAATCCAGCTGATAGTCTCTCTCCTTTACGTGAACTCCCTTGGACAGAGTTCCAGCTGCCCCACTCCATACATACAATCAGGGCCAGAGCTTACTTCTTGATGTGCATCACTGTATATTCTACACAATTAAACTGAAGTGTTCTTTACTGAAGAACAAGGGGTTTGGGTTTGTTTGGTTTTTTTTTAAAACACAACATGCAAGCTATATAGTATCGTTCAACCACATAGGCAGGAGACCATATGAATGTGTGAGGGGAGACCCTGAAGTAAGAACCTGGTCGGGACTTTAAAGCAGGTTGAATTTTCTGAACAGCAATCATCATTCTCCTGTGGCTATGACCTCTGAAACCGGCATAGTCTGCCCACATTGGGTCCAGGCTCATTTCCCTCCCCCTCCACTACCTCCAAGAAGCAGGTCGGGGGGGGGTGTTGAGTGCAAGTCCTCAACCCCCTACTATGGCCCTGCTCAGGGACAGTAGGGATGCTGCTGCCATGACAGTGGGGACTAAGGGGCCGAGGGAGAGCTGGCGACCTGGCCTCCCCCCGGCTTCAGTCCTTGATGTCATGGTGGCACTTGTGTCTGTGCAGAGCACTCTGGTTGTTTCAGTCAACATTGTGATTGGCTGCTGAGACAACCAATCAGACTGTGAATAAAGCATTATGGACAGATGGACAGACTAAGGCTTTTATAATATTAGAGTTTAGGTAAGCAGGTGAAACAAATGATTAAAATAAATCTGTGGTGCCCAACGTATCTAACCCTGCAGGCCAGATGAGTGTTGTACAGTCAGTCTGTGAGCTGGATCCCACATGTAGTGTCAGTCTATGGGTCTAACCTCATGCACAGGTCCTTTTTAGGAAACAATTCCATATCATCCAGCCCATGGGACTCCCCATGGGTCTAGAAGTCTGGCAGCAGGAGAATGGTAAGTAATGCTGCTACCACTCCTGCACCATCTAATTTCCACACTCATGGGGAGACCCACAGGCCAGATGACATGGCTCCACAGCCAAGATCTACCCCACAGGTTGGAGACTGAGTATTCTTTGTTACTTCTTGTCTTAAGAGAGATGAGAAGCTGAGGGGACTCACAGATGCACTTGAGGGCAGACCCAGGATTCAGAGTGACCTAGACCAATTAGGCTAAAAGAAATCTCATGAGGGTCAAGAAGGACATGTGTAAAGTCCTGCACTTAGGAATCCCATGTACCCCTACAGACTTGGGACCCACTGATTAAGCAGTAGGCTCTTCAGAAAAAAAAGAGCTGGGGCTTACAGTGGACAATGAGATGGATAAGAGTCAACAGTGTGTCCTTGTTGCAAAAAAGGCTAACACAATATTGGGCTGCATTAGGAGGAGTGTTGCCATCAGATCAAGAGAAGTAATTATTCCCCTCTATTCTGCACTGGTGAGGCCATATCTGGAGTACTGTGCCCAGTTTTGGGGCACCCACTCCATAAAGGATGTAGACAAGTTAGAGTCCAGCAGAGGGCAACAAAAATGGTTCAGGGGCTGGGGCACATGACTTATGAGGAGAGGCTGAGGGAACTGGTCTTATTTAGTTTCGAGAAGAGAAGACTGAGACAGGATTTAACTACCTGAAGGGGGGTTCCAAAGAGGATGGAGCTAGACTGTTCTCAGTGGTGACAAATGGCAGAACAAGAAGCAACAGTCTCAAGTTTAGGTTGGATATTAGGAAAAACTCTCTCACTGTGGGGGTGGTGAAGCACTGCAACAGATTATCCAGAGAGGTGATGGAATCTCCATCCCTTGAGGTTTTTAAGGCCCGGCTTAACAAAGGCCTCACTGGAATGATCTAGTTGGGGATGGGCCTGCTTTGAGCAGAGGGTTGAACTAGATGACCTCCTGAGGTTTCTTCCGACCCTCATTTTCTATGATTCTATAACAATAAGTAATAATCTTAAATTGCAGCAAAGGAAGGTTAAGCTGAATATTAGAAATAACACTCTATATAAGGTTCCTGACACACCTTACATTTATGGCATGATTAACGTGTCAGTGGTGTTGTAAATGATAATGGTCCCACACATTCACCCAATTTAAGGCCCTGTAAAATAGCAAAACAGCAAAACAAATGTTCCACACATAATGTAGAACATTTTTGTAACTGGTAAGAATGGAATCTTGACTTAAACTTGATTCATGTCCACAAACCAGGAGCTGTCTGGAGCCACGTTATGTAATAACTGTCAACTTGCCCAAAATGAACACAGCCAACAAAGGCCTGGGGCAGCTCCAGTCTCCAGCTGGCTCAAAGCTGCCCCAAGTGGGTGCCAACAGTCAGCAGATTGTGAGCAGCAGTCCCCAGGGTAACTATAAGTCTTCAACTGGCCTTGCCAGGGCTGCTAGGTATGGGAGATCAATGTACCTAGCAGGTGGAGCCAAAGGGCTCCCCACACCAGGGATTTTAAACCCCCATGCCCAACAGCCTCTGCTGGGGCTGCCTGACATACACTGTTGGATACAGGGATTTAAAATCCCCAGCAAAGGGAAGCCACTCAGTTCCACCCCTGCAAAGCTTTTCATCCTCCCCGACCCTCAGTTAGCACTGCCTCAACTGCAATTGGGATGTGTTCCATTTGGTAAGGCAGAATGCACAATTCCTGGGATCATGGGTCAGATCCCATTTATTATCATTAATTATTATTTGAATGTCTGCCAGTGGCCTGTATGCAACTGAAAACTGAAACAGATTAGCTAGATTTTGGAATCCCCTTTCTTGAAGGTTTTTAAGAGTAGGTTAGACAAACATGTCAAGGATGGTTGAGACATGGATGATGCTGCCTTGAGCAAAGGGATAAACTAGATGACCTCCTGAGAGCCCTTCCAGCTCTCCTTTTCTATGATCTTACAATTTCTGTCTCTTGAATACGAAATTCCTTTGATGTTATTGCAAATTTCAAAAATAATGTTTTTGACAATAATATTGACATGCAAGAAATGTGTTGTTACTTTTTTCCATCTCCTGCAGTCATCCTAGTAAAGGCTGGGTAGAGAGATATTATATTTGGAATCATAAATTTTCATGTCATTTTTGCAAGACTAACATATAACTACACTTTAAATCTTTTAGCATTTTCTTCCCTTCAGCTTATTTAACAGTGCCCATGCTGCAAAGAACTAATTTGCAGCTCTTGTGAGGGGAAACAGGCTTTTGGGTGTGAAACTACTGAAGGCTCTTTATCCAGCACTGGCTACTGTAATGC
>NW_017729032.1:42331005-42336593 GCF_001723915.1 Gavialis gangeticus
TAGCATGAGCCACAACAGTGCAAAGTCCCCAACACTATATCACTAGTTTCCTACCAGTAACCATTTTTATTCAGTTTTTTTCTAAAGGTGTGTGTAACATATAGGTTATCTACCATAACTAAACTGCAATCACCAATCAGCTAATTTCAGATGGCTACAGAACAATAAAAGCACTAAGGACTCACCAACACTGTTGGACTGTAATGGTTTCATTATCCTGTCAGTTACTCAGTTGCGCACAAACTTTATTTCACAGTATAAAGTATTATTTTTACTCATAATATAAGTTAGTTAAGTCCCCAACAAGGAAAGACGAGTGGCTTCTGACAAATTTGAACTGTTCTGTAATAGTCTATTAATGTTTGATGGCCTGGATGTTTGGGATGTTTTTCAGCATGAGTATCGTGATTTAACTTGACAGGAGTCCAATCAAAGAAAAATAACGGCTCAAGGTAAGTCATCCTCAGCAAACGTTTCTGGACTTTAAGAGATAATGAAAATACCTTTGGCTCCAAGAACTGCACCTTAATTGCCCTGTGAACATATTGTAGTGGTTTGGACCAGAAAGGATCCAGCTCTGGGAACACAGAAGAATAAAAGAACGAGAGCAGATTTGAAGAGCATCTCTGTCTGTCTCTCTCGTAACAAAAAATTCTAGTTGCTCGAAGGAACCAGAATGAGACACAAGTCCCCCACTATGAATATCTGAAAAATGTAGGCCTTCTTAAATTACACAAGGAAGACTTTAGGAGATAACCAATGGTTCTCAACCTTTTTAGACTCAAGGCACTCCTCAAAACATGTCAGCTCCTAGTTTTCACTCATTTTTTTAACTATGTAATACAGCAATCTTCCTATTACAAAGAACTGAGAAAGATCATTACAGGTCAAAATATTTTTTACACTATGGATTCTAATTTGCAATCTCTAGACTTACTTTGTGAACTGTTTGCACACCTGACAGTGCTAACATTACATAGCCTGCACCCCACAGCACTCCTGAAAGGATCTCAAAGCACCCCAGGAACAGAGCACCCTGGTTGAGAAAGAGAGAGAGAGATCTTTCTCCTCCTATTCCTTGTTCTATTAAAATAAACAATATTTTTATTTCATCATTATTTATGGCACTAGTCTCAGAATTCTGAAGGGGGAAACTACAAGTGCTCAAATTCCACCCAGATCTACAAGGTTATATTGGTGGACACAAAAGATACTGAGCAAAGGGCCCATCTAGACTGGGAAAACTGAAAAAAAATTAATCCCAGGCCAATAAAGGCACTCAGGAGACATCCAAAAATGGGAGAGAGGTACAACTAGCCTTTTAACAATGAAATATCTTAATATAAGTTATGTTCCCAGAGTGTGTTCTCACAGATAGATGGTTGGCTTGGCTAAGTTTATTTACAACAGCAAAATACTGTTTTCACGATAAAGTATGGACATACTTAAATTTAATTTTAATACTTTGCAAAAATATAGTTGGTCTAATAAAAGATATCCCCTCTATCACAAGAGATGAACAACCTTTGAAACACATTAATTTTCAAAGTTTTTTTATGCATCTTCTTATTTCCCACCCCCTTCCCCTGAGGGGGTTATGTTGCTGGGGCAGACACTGGGAGCAGGCACCAAAGGCACAGGCACTGCAGGTGGGGGAAAAGGAGTAGGGGGCAGGCACCAGCCCCCAGCCACTGTTTTCCCTGCCACTGCCTTCCCCACTAGAATGGTAAGTGGGGGACAAATTGAAGATGACCCTCCAATTATTATATTCTAGACATGGAAAATTATAACAAATTTACAGTTTTCCACATCTGTAATCTAATACTGTGGGTGAGTCATCTTAAATTCAAAGTCATCTTGGATTTAGATAAATATGGTATATATACTGTATATCATAGATAACTTTGGTACTGATATTAAATTATTAAATAGAGGAGGTAACTGTTAAAAAGAAAAAATGTGGATCAAAGGCAAAGATCATGCATTTGTTTGATGGAAAACAAAGGAGAATTATAACAGTTATACAAATAAGCATTGTTTTAATATAAAGTGTTTTCCAAAGCCAAAAACAATTTAGTTATGCGGATTAAAATGTATTCAGAGCCACGCTAGCACAACGGACTACTAAACATTCAAGCATTTCATTGTATTAGATGCAGCTCTAATTATAGACAATCACTGCTTGCAATAGGGGGAGTTAATATAAGTCTGCATATTTATTTTTAATAAGTCTTTGTAAGATGCTGGTTGTCATGTTCCCCATCATTGCCACTGTCTTAAAAGCATCTAAACTAACACTCAGCTGGTGGGAATACAGTGTAAGAGCCATATGTCGCTAGCCAAACCACAAGGACACACATTTTCAACTTTCTCTTATGTAGGCTCCCAAGGAAAAAAAATAGTTGGATTAAATTTATTTGCTGCTTGTTTCATATTAAAAGCCAATTAATTCTTTATAATATTCTGACAACAACTAACTTTCTAACTTTCAAATGTAAAAGTATATGTATTTAGACTTGGGTTCCCTTCTACACTGTTTCATTACATTAAAGAAAAACTTCTGCATGTGTATTCTATTTATACCACCAATAAGTAGGTGACACTTTAAAAGGAATTTTATTAACGTTTAAGCTGAATTTTCACAGAATATAATATAAAAATGTTAAATATACCTTGGGTATTCTTCTGAAGTTATATAAATTATATCTTGCTCTGAGACAGATGAAGAAAAAGGAATAAAATTTCCATTCTGTAACGGCAGAAGTTCCAAGCCAATAAGTTCACTGTAGACTCCATCACTAAGTACGTACTCCAAGAGGTTAAGCTTTTCATCAGCAGGGCCCATGTGTCCAGATTTCCTCAATACCTGCCGTACCACAGCAGGGGTCACTTTCTTCACAGGTTTGGTGCTAGAGACAATAAGATGAACTGCACTAGCAATATTTGGTGGTACCTTGCCGATCTGTTTCCCTGAGCTCTGGAGGTAGTTGAGAACAGATTGTGTATACTCCAAGCTCTCATCCATTTCAGAGAAGCACACCTGCTCCACCTTTATCCACTGATTACTGGCAACATATATAACTGCACTTTGTAATAGTTCTTTAAACACAGGTTCTATAATTGGCTTCCAGGGTACCCTAACTTTGTCCTTTTCTGGCCACAATCCATATATTCTCTCAGATGACAAAGGAAAATCTGAATTCTTCTCAGTCTCCATTCGTTTGATAGCGTCCAAAATGAGAGTGGTATATGCTTTTGGGACAACATTGGCCACAAGAAGCTCATTCCACAAAGCTGCTGGATCTCGCCACTGATCCAGCTCTCGCCATTTGATACTCCTCCTATTGTCGGTGAGGCCAAAGAAACCACTAACATGAACTGGGAGGCCAGTCCTGCTCTCCTCTCCTGGAGGCAAAGGAAGAAAGCAAAATGCTCTTCCTGAAAAGTCTGCTGCAGCTCCTTTTTCCTCACCATTACCTGATAAAGGCATAGCTATTCCAATCGTAGGAACAAATTTCAAGTCATCAGCCAAACTATCTAGTTCACTGCAGATTCCTCGACCTCCCACGCTGTTACATACCAACCAAGACATTTTCTGCGCATCCTTAACACGCTCATCTTCCAAAAATATATTTACATGGTACGTCACGCATGTTATGCTGTTGCTCGGAACCCCTTTACAATATTGACTTATTGCTGTTCCTAAAATTTTGATAGAGTTTGGTCTTTCGTGTTTCAAGGCCTTGCTCTCGCTAGCAGTTACTCTAAAAACCAGTCTTTCTGTTCCATCAGCCTCTCTAACACGCAAGGAAACATCTTGAACACTTTTTAGAAAGAGCAACACTGTATCTGCATCTGCTCTGAATGATTCAAACAGTTCCAAAATCTTTTGTTTGTCATACAGATTACTACTCAGTTGGGAAGGCTGTAGGCGAAGGGGAAAACGAAAAAATGTGCCAGGGAAGTTTCCATTCTTGAAGGTTTCCTTAGTGCTACCAAACACACCAACAAATGGTGCAAATTGATCTGTAAGGTCATTAATTTCCTTGCTGTCATCCTTTAGATTCCAACACTGGCCTGATTCATGGGGTCCAAATAGGTTTTGATGGGGATCCAGGATTCCAATTTGGTCACCACTGAAGATACTAGGGACATCTGTACAAGTGAAACCCAAGAAATATGAGTAAATCTGAAACAGATTGGTTTTAAAACACAAACTTACAGAACAAATGTAATTTGGTCTAGAATGGCTAATACTAAGAGACTGCAAATGTAATAAAATCAGTACAATTAAAGTACTTCCCAGAAGAAATGCAACATGATTACACACTATGATGGCAACAGACATTTTTCTAAATATCTGCATTTTACTAAGTAACAAATATGGAGACTGATTTGACAGTATACTCCATTAAAGTGCACAACCTTGGGCCTGAAAAATGCTATACACTTACCAGGAGCATGTACTTACAGGAATTTAATGTAAACAATGCTTGCTTACAGTACTATGTTCTGGTATTACCATCTCCCTGGAACTAATTAGATTCCCTCACTTTCAGGGCTTGCACTTAGAAACACTGAAAATGATGGGAGAGAGTCATAGTTTCCTCTCTTCGTTATCAGGGTTTCCAATAGCTTTACCAGCTGTTTCCCTTTTACTAGGTTCTGGCCCAACTGAACAAGTACAAACAATTACAAAACAGACAGGTACAGTTATATGAAGTTAACCAGAATATAAGTAGGTTATAAAGTAGATAGTAGGACTTAAAGATGCTAGACATTAATGCAGTTTATTCATATAACTTGGTATGCACATACCTGGATTTTCTTGCAACGGAAGCAGAAAGCAAGACATTGGCACTGGCATTGTGTCATACAATTAAGCAAATTACAGTTATTTGGAATTGGTGTGCTGCATATATGGAGCACACCAATTGTCAAAATTTGAAAACATAAGCCTTTAATATATTATGAATCATTCTTAAATATTCCATATTATTCATACCTTGAACAAAGATTGCAACAAATGACAATGTAGATTTTAAATCACCATTATTTAGCAAAAACCTAAACCTACCAATATATTTTTTTCATATTCTACTGTTCTGCTATTCTACTATTTTATTGTATAAAAACATCTTTGGATGTGTAGATTTAAATTCAGAAAATTTTGTAAATTCTGTTACAAAAAGAGAACAAAAAACTTTAAAGGAGCAAAGAATTGGCATATTAGCCTGAAAAACTACATGTACAGTATAAATACTAAATATTAATGGTTTTGCTTTTTTTTTTTTTTTTACCACTAGCAAATTGCCCATTATGAATGACATGGGGGGGGCAGGCAGAGACAGAGCGCCACCACCTAGCGCCCCATGGTGCCGCCACTCCATCTCCGGCCCCATGGGCCCCACCCTCCCTCGCCCCCTGTGTCTAGCCCAGTGGAGGCCCCACCACCACTCCCGGTGCAGCCCCATGTGCCCTCCCCACCCCCTGCCTACTCCTGTGTCTTGTTCCTGGCTCAATTATTTTCTTGAATTTTTCCCTCACCTTGGAGATGGAAATGTTTGCTTCTGTCTAGATTTACATGT
>NW_017729032.1:42341593-42345268 GCF_001723915.1 Gavialis gangeticus
ACCAGCTCCCAGGAACTGGGCGGGGAGGGGGAGAGGGGAGGTTGAACAGCCACTGACACCCACCCAGTGGCATGCAACATGCCTCCCCGCCCTGCCTCCCCTCCCCCTCTCTGCCAGCTGTTGTCAGGGCTAGGCGGCAGCAGCAGCAGCGGAGGCAGGGAGCAGCATGATCGCAAGGAAGGGATGCCGCCACCGGAAATCCCCCCTTTCCCTTCTGGCTCCCCTCCCTCCCTTCCTCCCTACCGCCTCCCCCCTCCCTGCTGGCTGTTATTAGGGGGGGGGGATGATGCAGTGGTGGCTCCCTCTGTCCATAATGCCAAACACAGCATCCTCTCAGGGGTGCATGCGCAGTTGGCCCGGAGCATTACGGACGGACAGACAGACAGACAGACAGACAGACAAAGGCTTTTATTATATCAGAATGCCCTTCCTGGTCTCAAAATATACTTTCCCATTATTATACTGATATATAGTTTAATAGTACGAATACCTACTAATATGAAAAATAACCCAACATTTTATAAATCTGTATTAAGAGTGCTACATAGAGCTTACTTATTTCAGTGCACATCAGTGACTGGAAGAAAGGACTACCACCTTGGAATGGAAAAACAATCTTACAAATAAGTCTCACAATAAAAAATTATAAACAGATCAACAGGAAAAGAGATGTCTACAGTTAAGTGTGAGAATGCACTATGTTTCATTAGCAAATTATTCAGATATTTTTGCTTTATACAATCAAGATGACATTGCCCATTAAAAAGGCAATGTCAGTAGTGTTTTGTGCAAAGCAAAAACACTCGATTATTGATCTATAATTCATATTTCCCATGAATACACAGTACAAGAACAAACTACATAAAAATTTCATGTTTTGAATATTATATACCTTATTTAGATTTATAAAGCCACTACACTACTACATATACACCCTATGCTCTCAATACACATGACAATTTAAAACAATACAATATAAATCATAGATCAGTCTCAGGAGTTAAAAGTGATGATGATAAAAGGAATGCAATTCCTCCAGTCTTCAACCTACACTCTCTTTAAAAATTTGAAGGAAAATATGGACACTGACAGTATCCAAAAACCAAAAAAAAAAGATTAAAAATTTCAGACCGATAAAACATGGATAGGTGAAGGCCACTCAGAGGGCAAGGACTGTACTCAGTTAACACCCTGCCAGCATCTTATATGCTTGATCTATGCTTAAAATTTACAACTCAAATATTAACATTAGGAACGGTTTATAAAAAGAGTTATATATAATACCTGTTATATGATAAACTGAATTAAATCCTATTCCAAATCTTCCAACTTTCAGTGGATCATCCTTTTTCCTACTTCTTGCTATTTCCTGTATGCCATGCCAGTCCTCAGGTGTGAAAACTGCATTGTTGTATGCATAAAGTGCTGGACCTTAAAGTAAAAATCATAAGCAAATATAAGGCAATACAAAGGAAGTATACACTGGTATAACATGTTCATGAAACAATCTTAATAAATTGACATAATATTTTTGAAACATACATGCATAGGCAATTTAATGAGGAAGCTGTTATTCAAGCTGACAGTTCAAATATGACAGGAAATTTCAAAGACCTGAAGAGGAATTTCTGTGAAGTTAAAAGAAATCTTTTCTTCTCCCCATCTTCAAAGACATATCCATCACCTTGTTTTACTGTATTAGTTTAGATTTCACCAACATTTTATCAAGTACCACACCTTTTTGGATAACTACAGGCTAGAGTTACAGGGAAAACTGCAACCCTTTTGCAGGTTTTTTTGCTTACTGAAATTAAAAAAAACAAACTGAAAAAGCAATTAATTTGGGTCAAGCCAAAATTAAAAACATTTTGCTTTTTTCACCAAAAAATCAAAAACCAAAAATATTTTGATTCAGCTTGAGCAAAATATTCATTAAAACTCATATAAAATATGAGGGCTTGATTTGGGGGGTACCTTTTGATTAAATATAGGTACATTTAAAAACTGAATCTCGTTTCAAAAGAAAAAAAATCCATTTTGACTTTTTTCCAAGTTTTTATATTTTTAATTATTTTTTTCTGTTCTTGGCTGAAACAATTCAATAAATTTGATATGAATTCCCCAATAATTTCACACAGCTAAAACCTGCATTTGTTGGCCAATAAGATAGCTGCCTTTTACCTACTACTAACTACTTTCTGCCATTCAAGATTATACCCAGAAAATCCTTTACAAAAGTAACATATAAGCATCCTCTGTAGCCCTTGTGGAGTGTTTTTAGCCACAGACGTACTTACACTCTGATGAAAGAACAACAACATTCAATACATTTCCTATTTCAGGATGAAAGTGTCTTTCTCCTTTGTCCACGGGCCAAAAAAAAAAAAAATCATCAACCTTAGGTTTTCTAAATAGTTTAGTCCTGTCCATATAATAGGTCCCTTTTCACATGTAAGGACTGTGAACAGGATTCTTCTGCATCGTATTGTGATAGATCAAAATCTGAAACCATCTTGGACAGAACAAAAGGATTTCTAACATAAATACTGTACAACCATAATGTTTTTGTGTCATCTTAAGCACTTGAACTATTATAGAAACTGTTGTCATATGACACTTCAACAAGATTGCAATGCAAATGTTAACATTAAAATATTGTCTTCCTAGCTATTATACAACATTCTAATGACACTGTATGGAAATGCCATTCCCTTTAAAAATGTATTTATTTTAGACTAGAACCTTACCTAGATTTATTGAAGATCTCAGAATTTTTAAAAAGCCCTTCTGACATCCAAGGTCTGAAAGCCAGGTTTCCCCCCTTTTAAAAAGCATACCTGGAAATTAACAGGAAAGGCAGGCACCAGCAACCTAGAGCATGAGGAATAATTATCTAGACCAGTGGTCTCCAAACTTTTTTGATCACGCACCCCTATCAGTAAAAAATTTTTGAGCACGTACCCCCAATATATGTATATTTATTTATTTATAAATTATATACATGTACTATTGTACTAATATGTTATGTACATTATAAAACATACACAAAAATAGAAATTAAAAAAGGATGAGATAAAGATGAAATAAATATAAACAGAAGTTCTACTATTTTCTTCCCGCACTCCAATGGATTGTCTTGCGCACCCCCTGGGGTGCGCATCCCCCACTTTGGAGACCACTGATCTAGACCATGAAGCCTGGATAGCTGCAGCAGAGTGCTTCTCCAGCACCAGCAAGGATTCACAAGTGTGGCGATTGTGGCTGGGTTGGAAATGCTATCCCACCATGGAATGAACAGCATTATTTCATCCACTCCTAAAGGCTGATGACTCCTTATCTAAGGTAACTGAGGCAGTTTAGACAGCTTTATTATAATCTCATCTTCAAATGTTCAGTTGTGGTCTCCAACACGCACTGCTCTTCAGAAAGTATGTAGAGCAGTGGCCGGGCACAGGGCTGCCTCTGGACAGGGGAAGTGGAGGGGGGGCTAGGGAGAAGGGAGAGAATCAGCGGGGGAAGGAAGCGAGGCAGTTCTTCACAGCAGGGAGCTGTGTGCCTGGCCCAGCAGCATGAGGCATACACTGCCGGAGGGGCCTGCACTCACTGCTTGTGCTCTGGCCTGAGCGGGACAGAGGCAGCTGGCGCCCCCCTCTGGCAGGGCTGCGGGGGGGGGGG
>NW_017729032.1:42345493-42357675 GCF_001723915.1 Gavialis gangeticus
GGGGGGGGGGGGGGGGGGTGGCACAGGGGACTGCAGATCAGGAGAAGGGGCACTGGCATGGCCCAGGGGGCAGGGAGCTGTAGCACCTGGGGGGAGGGGCACCAGCAGGCTGTGGTTCGGGAGTGAGGGTCACCAGCAGGGCTCAGAAGGTAGAGCAGAGGACTGTGGGCTGGGCACTGGCAGGGGTAGGGGGGTGTGGGTTGGGACAAGACATCAATCTTAACAAAAGGGTCCCTGTATGAAAAAGACTGCGAACTACTGATCTAAAAAGACAAAAATAAACTATTTCTAAATTTAAAGTACAATGTACCCATCTTTTCACTCGCATCAAGCTTCCCAAACTCTGCCCTTTACCAAGATGACAATCAATCAAACTCTTCCACAGTCCTTATTTACTTAAAGTGCCCTCCCTTCACCATACCCAGCCCACAGAAAAACACTATCTAATTCCACTTGGACTACTTATCAAAGAAACAAAAAAACCCAATAAATTCCTAAACTAACAGCCAGAAAGATATCATTGCTAAGTATCAGAGGTTATTCTCAGTAGTTGCCCCTCAATTCTGAAACTCCCTCCTTCTTGAAAGCTGCCAGAGCCCAAATCTGAACATCTTTCAGAAGCACTATAAGACCCTCCTATTCAGGCAGGAACTTAATAAACAAAGCGAAGGAACAATATTGTTTACAGTTTCTGTTTTATGCTTTGCTCCTGTACTAGGAGCATTTTTCTGTTTTGTAAGTTACTCCTATTTAGGCCACCCTGAGCCTCTGTTGGGCAGCTTAAAAATTGAGTAAGGAAGAAAGACATGACACAAACACAAAACTGGTTTATACTATACACACACACACACACACACATAGTATAAACCAGTTTGGTGTTTGTGCCATGTCTTTCTTCCTTACTCAATATACAGAGACATATACATACACATATACACATACATACTTATTTGATAGTTTATCAAATAAGTGCTTAAAAATGAAATCATCAGCTTCTCTAGAAAAAAAATTACAAATTCTTTAAAGGTTACTTTCCTTTGTAGAGGCAACTACTCACATTTCTTAGATTTCATTAAGCAAGCTCCAATATTCAGTCTAGTACTTCCCATGCTGGATTACTAGGAAAGTACCAATATTACCACTTCAGCACCATGGGATTTCTCCTGGATGACTTTTATTAAAAAATTCCCATTAAACCTACTTAATTTGCAAGCTCTAGAAAAATAATGACCTGAGATGCTAAGATTATAGATCCTTACCAAGCTTTTTTCTCTTTTTGTACACATAGGCTGTTACTGGTCCACAATTCCCTGATTTGTACACAATACCTATATTTGAATATTTGTCTCAAAGACAAATTCTATGATGAGTGTATAAATTTAACTAGCTTCCCAAAGAGTACAGACAGCAGACCATGGAGCCAATGGAGCTCATACACATATATTAGAGAATAAAACCCATCATTATCTAAAATGAGGTACTTACCCTGGTATGGTGCCATGTCCTTTGACCAGAGAGATTCTGTTCCATATTGAGTTTCATCATATAAAAACCGAACCTCTGTGGCACCAGCATCTTCTGCATTTTGAATCAGTTCCTGACAATAAAATAAACACCAATGATATTATGCCCGTTTCAGTCACGGTTTCCACACTTGAAAGCAGAAAATATAAGTAACTGTTTAAAAGTATAACCATTTCAAATTATTTTCAACAAGCTATTTTCTACCATGTGCTTAAATGAAAGGACGAATTTCTGCAGTAAACGTAATTTACCTAAACTATCAGAAACCAGATAAACATGGTAGGCAGAAGTAATGAAATGTACACTGATGGATAATCATAGCTATAGGGCTAAGTTCTTCCTATAAGTCACAAAATGGGGTGAAGCAAGTATCTCTTCTAGGACAGTTTTTTAAGCACAGGTAAGGTATTTATTTAGGCCCTTTAAAGTATGTCAGTGGCATGGAGTACATCATATTCTGCAGCAATACCCTCTAAAACCTGGGAGCAACAACTAACTTTGAAGAGAATAGTATCCATTACCCTTTCCACAGATAGTGCTCCCAGTAATATACAGAGTGCCACTATCTGCTCTAGCATGGCCTCCTTGTAGGAGCAACCCTGAGGCACTACATGCAGAATAATGTACAACCTACAAAACTCAGATCATACCCATTTCTTCATAATTTCATCTAAAAAAAACAAACAAACAAAAAAACCGAACAACCCAGATATTTCTAGTTCCATATGGTGAAGAAAACCTTCAAAAAGTGTACCAATGTTGTGATGCCCTATTAAATCTAGAGACAAAAAAAGAAAAAAAAAAAAAAAGCTTTAGTTCAGTTATAAACTGCCCTTTCTTTCTAACAGGGTCTGAATATCTGAAACCCAGCAACAACAATGAAAAAACAAAAACTGTCAGTGTCAAGCACCCACTTGGTTAATCTCCTTTGTTTGTTTTCCCTCTCCCTTTGAGAGACCTTCCTTGAGCTAGGAGCCTAATTTGGGGGCATGCCAAAACCTAAGTCAAAAAGGTCTAAGGAGACCACCTTGATTTTGCCCAGTATCCCAACTCTGAAGTGCTTATGTAATAAACAGTGGTGCTAATGTAATAAACTCATGCATCAAAGTGACAAGAAATAGCTTGCTTAAGAGAGGAGTAGCCAATAAAAATGAAGGAAATGGTTCAATGAATCCAATAATATTAGATTTAACAAAAAAAATAAACTAATAAACCTTCCAAATGATAACACAACTATGCAGAAGTGCGCCAACTAACTTCTGTGTTAGTCAAATAGTAAAATTCATAAAAAAAACATACTTTTAGTTGGTCTAATAAAAGACATCAGATCTACCCAAAGAACCAGTCAGTCACTCAGTAATACAGAAGTCCTCAACTTCAGGAAAGCTGACTTTGACAAGCTAAGGAGGCTTGTCAGAGAGGCCCTAAAGGGCCACAACCCAAAGGAGGGGGGAGTTCAGGATGAGTAGTCGTTCCTCAAGGGAGCAATCCTGGATGCGCAAGCAAAGTCCATCCCGTCTCGAAGTAAAGACAGCAAAAGGGCACAGCAGCCCCCTTGGCTCTCTAGGGCACTGGCGGATCTCCTGCATCTTAAAAGGAAGACCTACAAAGGATGGAGGACTGGAACCACCACCAAGGAGGAATATTCTGCTCTGGTCCAGGCCTGCACAAAGCAAATCAGGAAAGCCAAAGCTGAGATGGAACTCCAGCTAGCTACAAATATCAAGGACAATAAAAAGTCCTTTTTAGATATGTAGGGAGCCAGAGGAAAAGCAAGGGAAACATTGGACCCCTGCTAAACTAGATGAGGCAACTGACAACCGATGCCCATGAAAAAGCATATTTGCTAAATGGGTACTTTGCATCTGTTTTTCCACCAGTCCCATGGGACACCCTGCCTACTGTGGGTCAGGGAGGCTGGGTGAGGGAGATTCTTTGCCCTCCATTGAAGCTGACCTCATGAAGGAACCCCTTGACAGGCTGGCACCTTCAAGTCAGCTGGCCCAGACAGGTTACACCCAAGGGTATTCAAGGAGCTGGCAAGCATCATAACTCAGCCCCTGGCACAGATCTTTGAGAAGTCTTGGCGCTCTGGTGAAGTGCCCGAAGACTGGAAGAGGGCCAACGTCGTGCCTATCTTCAAGAAAGGGAGCAAAGTAGATCCGGCAATCTACAAGCCCATCAGCTTGACCTCTATCCTGGGGAAGGTCTTGGAAAAGATTATCAAAGAGGGCATCCTTAACAGACTAGCTGAAGGCAATATCCTGAGGGATACCCAGCATGGGTTTGTTGCAGGTAGGGCTGTGGGAGGGCCAGATGGGCAGCACATTGACCAACCCCCATGTAATCAAGATGCAGGGCGTGAGAAGCCCAGTGAGGGGCTAGAGCAGAATTAGCCCTCTGTTCCACTAATCAGCTGGCCACTACCCAGGTGAGGGTCATGGGAGAGACCCAAAGGACTGCATGTCACCACCTGAGGTGTGACTCAGATGATCCTGATAGCCTATGGGACCACTCAAGGGAGCAGGGCAGAGAGAAGGGGGCACAGTATTGTGCAGCTGGCAAGTGACCCTGTGAGAGAGGGTGGAATGCAAGAGGTCCCAGTGAGAGGGAGGCAGTTTGAGTGTGTGAGTGAGACCTGCCTATGGACTAAGTTGGCCTGGCTTTAGGCCTGGAGCACAGTGACATACTGGATACCATCTGTGAGGCATGGGCCATGGTGTAGGGGCAGTACGGAGCCATGGATAGCACCCCCTGGCATCAGGGCAAAGAATGGGCAGCCTCCCGCATTATATCACCAGTTATGTGAACAGCAAAATCATGGCAGGTGAGACTGGGGGCTACCCCATAGACAGGTGAGCGGGCCGACTTTAGACTCGGCCCTGAGCTTGCCCCGTCTCAGATCCTTTATCAAATAATAAAACATTAAACTTCAAATCGCTTGCTCACATGAAGTTCATTGCATTTACCTTCTGGTTTCATTAATCACTGGGGAACCATTATTAGACAGAATAATCAATTTAAAAAACCCTGATTTCTCTATAAAATGCACAGTACAAATAAAAGAACCAAGTAATTTGTGATGAGCAAGAAGATGTGCCATATACTAATAAAAAATGAGCAGCTGCAACTCACCACACTCTGTTCACAAAAATGTAAATAAGTATGTATTTCTTTCAACTAAAAGAAAATTCCTACGTCATTAAAATACGTAAATACAACTTATTTTATACCTTAAGAATTTGTCCTCCTTCTGGATATCTTCTTAAAATATCTTTAAGAAAATCAACAAGTGGCGGAGTTGTTTGCCCAAAACGACCTAAAAGTATTTTAAAAAGCCAGGTGTTATTTAATTGCTGAATTTATTTTTTGTTTTATGTTGCTCGTTATTTTTTTTAATTCACTTAATCATTGCTAGGTACTATAAGAAGCTCCCACCCCACAATAAACTACAGATACGCTTCATGCTTAATCCTTTTATACAAAATTCTGATACTTTGTGCTTGTTCAAGGACTGACCATTTAGCTTGAAATATTCCAGCTGAAAATGAAAAAGATTGACAAAAAGATATTTTGTAGCCCCAGCAACCTAAAGTCCAAAAGAAACCAGTGGTCAGAGCACTGAGAAATGCAGACAATACACTGCAGGGCCAACATAAAATATTCCTTTTGGAACCAAGAGCTTTACAACACCAAATTTGAGGAGCTTTAGTGGGAAACAACACTTAAGAGCAGGTATCCGTTACAATTAATATCATCACAGAACTGATGTGATAGATAGTCTCACTGAAGTTAACTCGACAAAGCAAGTGGGCAGTCACTGTAAGAGCGCAAAGTAATAATCAAACCTAGGCTTAGGTAACTCTAGAAAGCTCTGCATCAGAAAATCCTCTCAATCCTCTTAGTTAGTAGAGGGATCTAACTCAAACACCAACTCTGATTGTCACAGTCATGGTATGGCATTCAAAAAGAGAAAAACAGCAGTCTGCCCAGTGGTCTCAAGACCCTGAAGCTTCATCAGTGAAAAGTCAATACCTTGCATTCAACTGAAAAATGGATGAGAAGCCTGCATATATCATGGAGCTTGGCTGTCACACACTGTTGCCATGTAACACCAGAAGCATCACTGCACTTTGCAGTGTACCTGAATTGATGTAAATCACAGCCCCACATTGTCACAAATCAGATTACTTGTTTTGAACTAAGGCATGGATCACAGAGATGCAGTCCACATGCAAAGCAAGCTGTCAAAACCTTATGGCCAGATGCATATCATAAAAATAATTATAGACACTGATATCATATGATCATCTCAGAAGAGCTGAAGATCCAACACCAACTCCAGATGGCACAATAAAGTCACCAGTGTCAAGCCTTAAATCAAAAAAATATTCTCACCATACTTTCCCCAGCATCAATTTTATTTTAAATTGAGCTTTGATCACCTGTTTCTCATACACATCAGAAATCTACCCAAGATACTAGGCCAGACATTTAATAGCACTGGCAAGTTTACATGCAAGAAAAACAACCACATACCATTAGCTTCCTCAAGTCAGATCTACAAGTAAACACACCTCTAGAGGCAAGACCTTCAGGCATGCTGCACTGCTCCAGGAAGGCTGTCCCCTAAACCAGAAGCAATGTAGCTGCCAATGTGGGCTCATTAGATCTGGGGCTGACCAGCTAGCCCTGCTGACTGACAGTGCCAATTAGTCCATCCCAAGGTCCTTACAGAGAGAGAGAAGCACTGCTTCTAGGTTAGAAAGCAGTCGGCTCAGAGCACCGCTGCTTGCTTGAGGGCATAACCATCAGGGATCATAAACTTACTGCTGCAGACAAGGCCCAAAAGTCCTAGAGGACGCAGCTCTTCAATAACTCTCCTGATGAACCCATAATACACATTGAACAACAGGGTAAAAAAGCTGCAGAACTCCACAACTGTGTCCTCAGGTTCATAGAGACATCAAGCCGATCCCCATTCTTCTGCCATGGGGACAAAGACACTGGTTTAAGTAGTCATGGCCACACCACTATTAGCCATTCTCCTTTTCATGGTTTCATACCTATTCACGTGTTTCACCATGGCACTGTAGCACCACATGCCATACCCAATTTTTCACACCATCCAAAATCAAAAGCACACCAAATCCTCCTACAAATTTGACTCCGAAAGAGAGAAGTCTAATACACATCCTGACACAAAAATGCAAATACTGGTGAGACAGTCAGGAACCAGTACAAGAATGAAAGAGAGAGAGATGAGGAAAAAATAAATCAACCTCTCCCCAGTGAATGTAAGCCCAGTCCCTACCACATGTATCAGCCTATGGGGTGCACATGGTAGTAGTGCGACTGGGAGGTGACTCATTAAAGAGGCATTCACTTCTCCACCTATTTTAAGTCCTGGCTAAAGCTGTCCTTTAATCTCCAAGAGGAAAGAACAGTACCACAGAAGAGCAATTTTATAGACTCTCCCCAGGATCTACTGGCAAGTGAACAAGAACTTATCACTGATGTAATTAACATGAACATCCAATCTCTGTCTGTCACTAGATCATCAACCAATAAACCAATCTGTGCCAAAAAACGCTGTTTGTAACAAAATATGTAGATGAAAAAGGCTGTTCTATTTGAAGTGTTCAAAAATCTAGTACTCCATCTTCCTACTAGTTTTAATATTATGACTTTGTCATGCAATAAATACATTTCATGCTTTAGCAGTACCATATAGTTAAAATTATTTTGAAATAAAATTCTTTTAATTATAGCAACTAAGTCAATATTGCAGACTTGAGTTAAAACTTCCTGAATGTGACTTCAAGGCATCATAATGACTTTAATACTTACAATTTTGCAGTAAATAAACAAAACTAGTGAGAAGGAAAAGAAAAGGATTTCCACGAGTAGTCTATCAGTTATATTTTATGTATTGTATACATTTCATACTTCAATACATATTGTCCCATGTAAAATACATTATTCCAACAGCATAATTTATATCTGCAAATCTTCAAGTTGCTTCATTTGGGACAAAGCATCTTTCTTGACCGTTGAGCAAAGTGAGTTTGACAGGTCTCACAAAGCACTGCTAGTATATCTGCGGCTAGACTTTCAAAATAATGTAAGATCAGATATAGTGATTTTACCATACACACCATTCCAAATGTCTGCTTCCACTGAATCTCAGATTCTCTTGGAATACAATCCCAGAAATTAGAAACTGAGGGAATACTTCTTTACTTGCACACCACAAAAATGACTATTATTCACATTCAAATGTTTCAGAAAAATTAATCAAAATATTTCCCAATCTTTAAAATATAAGAAAAGAAACAATTATTCTGTATACCTCCTCCTTTTAAGCCTTTTGACTGAAGCATTAGAAAAATATGATTTTGCACATTCTGGAGGTCCCCAACCTTGATACAATCAGATAACTGAAAGAGAAAAAGGAAACATTGTGATGATGCACATTCTCCTGTATTATCACCATATAACAGCTTTTCTCAAGTCATTTTTTAAAGCTAAGTAATGTTTAGATATTCAAATCTAGAGACTAGGTCTAAAAGCTTCTCAAACTTTTCTAGTATCAAACCTAAATATACCAATTCTGACCATTTCAATTGTGCACAATATAGGTAAGACATTTTCCAGAGAATAATTTTTTTGGTTACTTACTGTGCAAAATTATTCTCTTCCGTACATGGACATAACAATTTGACAGCAATGGGAGCTATGGTCATACACATTTTCTATTTTTCTCCTAGTTCTCCAGTTCTGATTCTAATAATTTGTCTGAATAATGTCCAGTACTTCTTACTCTAAAAATGCAGATAACATATATTTTACATACCCACTTTTACATGGTGGTCTATCTAACACACCTCATAGAACACAGACTTGATATCTGTAACAGGACCAGTAAATGACTGTGAACCAATAATGACTGAAATGTAAAATGCTTCTATGAAATGTTTTAAAGCCTTAAAGCCTTAAGGAATCATGGTGATTATAGACTGCTCTTTCAATTATATTCAGAAAGTACCAAGTACCATACAAGAAACAAATTATTAACAAAATAATTAGCATGCTTAGGAATAGGTTTACAAAGAAATTATATATATTTGAGATGTATGCCTTATAAGCTCTATAAAAAAAAATACATGTTGTGTAATTTCAAGTTGACATGAAATAAGCAATACTGCAATGGAGCAATTAATGAGACTATAATACTGTATGAAAAAGTACATCTTGCAGCAAAAAGCAAATCATAGTAAAATACCTGAAAAATGTGGTAATTTATATCCAGGTTTTGCACAGGCAAACTTCTGAACTCATGTACGGTTAGGCCCTAACTGTCACTAGAAAAATCACTTTCTACTATTAGAATTTGATTGCAATTAGGTTTTATTTGTAATCAATCCTAGAATGTCCCTGATATTCCAGAAGCCTGGAAGAGTGCTAATATTGGGTCAATATTTGAAAAAGCCAAGAAGGAAGATAAGGCAGATGGTTTTTAGGTATCTTTGGTAAGTTAAGTGAAAACAGAAGGACCAGATGGCCTGAGAAGCCCCTTCCAATCCTATGTACTTCCTAAGCCATTTGTGCCTTTACACAGTTAATAGCGGTAAGAGGGTAATTGTAATAGGCTTTTGAAAGGTGTCCATGACTTAGTACTATATAACACTGATTTTAAAAAAAATCAGCACTGTGTAGCATCAATGTAGCACATATTACATGAATTAAGGATTTCGTAACTGCCATTATAGGATGTAGTGACTGAGATGATTACAACAGAGTAATAGGCCTTAGATTTTTCTCCATAGTAAATCTACTTTGTCCCCAATTTTCAAATACTCAAGTACATAACTAACATTATATCCAATATATTTCTATTAAATTCAAAAACACCATTCACATGCAAAAGTGGGTGCAGCCTATTTTTGGTTGGCTACTGTAACAAGTTATGAAACCTTTAACTTGACTGGATTATTGCGTTGCTTACCATTTGCACATATTGTCAACAAATACATCCAGTTGGAGAGGATCCTGATAAGAATTTCCCTACACACACTTCAAGAACATGCAAAAACATTTGATGATCTGGCTCCAAGTTCCCTTTAGGGCTCATGGCATTGTTTTTGCATTCTCGAGGCTTAAAAAAGCCCAGGGAGTGAGAATTTCCCCTCTGAAGGAAACAGACAAAGTCGAGGTAAGGTGAATCCAAACATGAGAGGCTTAGATACCTGGTGCAAGACAGTCTGAAACCTTTTGGTTTTTATTGTAGCCCAGCACACTGTAGCCCAAGACCAAGTGTAGAAATGAAAAAACATGATTCACCTCAGAGAAGTAGAAGCTTCAAAAACCTCACCCCTGAATGGCTGCAGTTCAGTCACAGGGTGAGGTTTACCTATGGTTTCTTGATCACCACAACTACCCCTCACAAACTCATTTCAACTATATTATCTACCATCTATAAATACAGCAAACTATAATTTTTAAAAGACGTTTGCAGCACAGCATTCTCTCTGTACAGTGCATGCAAGAGTAGGACAATCTGCCCCAAAAAAAACTAGAATTGGAAAGGTTGCGAAGTTAAGAACTGCACTGAGAAGAAAAGAACTCCGTTTTTATTCTCAAATTACTTTAGTTTCATATTCAAGCATCTTTGAGTGACTAAGGGTTTCCAACCAAGAGAGACAGTTCAATGCCAGTCAGTGTTGCTCATAGTCTTAGCTTCCTGCTGAATTTCAGAGGGTGGCATGCAGACACCTCATTCCTGTGGGTATACCACAAAACAGAAGGGGAGGAGGCCTGAGGGTAAACTCAAGTGATCCGGACAAGAAAATAAACGGTGGTATACTGGAGTGGCTTGTCTACAGCTAGAACATTCAAGGATTCCCTCTGTCCAAACATAAAGTCTTAAAAAAAAACTATAAACATGCAAGTCAGTCTGTTGAACTGTCTTCTTCATAGAGAAATGATTAACACTGGAAGCACTGAACAGGAAGTGAGAGAAATCCATAACTATTTCATTGGCACATGACAATAAAGGGGTTGAAACACACAGCTCAGAGGCCTGGGGTGGAATCACACTTTTTTTTTTTCACTTTTAAGCTTGGGCTGCAGCTGCTGAGTTACAATAAAGCACCAAAAGGCATGGGTGGATATAGGATTTTGAAAAGGGGGCGTAGAGTTAAGAGTGGTACCTCCTCACAGCTCACGCAACACACATTTGTCTCTAGTTAAAGAGAAACTAGATGCCTTATTAATACACTAAGGCAGTTAGCCCTATATTATTTCCCATATTTACTTGATTTTAAGATGAGATTCCCCCTCTACCACCATTTAACATGGGAGGCAAGCCCCTCAGCTTAGAATCCAGTACAAGGGTGTTGTGGAGGGATGAGGGGCAGGGGACTGCCGTGGCTGGGGCTCCAGCCCCTACCCAGGGTTGGGGCACTAGCGGCAGCTGCTGCCTGTACCACCCCCAAGGCTGCCTCTGCACCCTGCCATCTCCTCCCTGCAGCCTCTTCTTCCCGTCCCCCTGCAATGCAGCCTCTGCTCCCCTTTCTGACCCTCTCCTGCCCCCCTTACCTTTGCTCCATGCCACCAGGCTCAGCGCATGCTGCATCCTGGCGCACTGAGTACAGCCCAGCCCTGCAGCAGTGGTGCACAGCCCACATGGTTGCTATGGCGCCAGGCAGGGGCTGTGCTCAGGCCCCCAGGCCAAAGCCATGATCAGAGCCTGCTGGCATGGAGCAGAGGCTGCGGGGAGGAGAGGAGCAGAGGCAGCAGGGAGGCTGGGAGGGCAGGCAGGGAGCAGAGGTCGCAGGAGACAGGCGCAAGCTGCTTGGACTCCACACTCCACCTGTGGCCGGAGGGATGAATTAAACACGACCATCCACAATTAGATCTTACACGTGGGAAAGTATTTTTAAAAATGACATTTTCTGCACACAGAAACTAATTATGGGGGGGTGGGCTTAAATTCAGGGTCATCTTAGTATCGAGCAGCTTACGATAGGCACAAAAACAAGTGCAACCCCTGCAAGGTGCGCTCCGGCGCTAGATTCAGGAGCATGAAAAAATCCCTGCAAACCGGGTGCAGGGCCCTCCAAAAGAGAGGACGTGGCTAGTGGGGGGAGGGGAAGAGGGGGGACACGGCACTTCAGGTCAAGGGGCGTCTCTTCATTCCGGTGCACATGTCCACACGGGGGTTCACGCCGCCACTCCTGCTCTGGGGCTTTGCCGGGGGGGCAGGAGCCAGCCAGGTCTGGGGCCGCTTCTCACGCCAGGCAGCTCGTAAAAGGGAGGGAGGGCGTGGTCTGTCCTTTCAAGCGGTTTCTCTCTCTCTCTTTCCCGGCCCAGGGTTTTTTTTTAAGCCCCCGAGCAGGGCAGGCCGAGGGCGGCCCCAGCGCGGCTCACTCACCTCCCTGCCGCCGCACTGCAGTCGCTGCTGGGCCCGCGGGAAGCCGGTCTCCGCCGCGATCAGCGCCTTCACGTCGCGCACGGTGGCGGCCGGCAGCAGCTCGAAGGTCCGGCAGCCCACGGCGTCGTGCAGCACGCTCACGCGGGCCGGCCTGCAAGCACCACGCACGAGTCAGCCCGGCCGGCCGCAGCCGCAGCCCCCTCCCCCGGCCCGGCCCCAAGCA
>NW_017729032.1:42357892-42367738 GCF_001723915.1 Gavialis gangeticus
ACCAGCGCGGCGGGGCGGGACTGACTGACGCTGGCTCTTTCTGCTGCCGGCGCAACACGCACGCGCACTGCTAGCTACACACGTAGCTGGGTTAACGCACTGCTGCGGGGTATACATACACACACACACTGCTAAGTATACACACTGCTGGGGGCCACAGAAACATTACTGACACTGACACAGACACATATACTATAATCTATCTGGCTCCTGCAATTCTTTCTTGATGCTACAAGTGAAAACGACCCTCTTCCCTTTTAAAAGGTCTTGATCTTCCACCAGTCAATCTGTCTTTTCTTCTGTTAATTGTTTGTCTGCTACCCCTAGGAATTTCTCTCTTCTCCCATTTCATAGCATCCACACTGCTTGTAATTAATCATCCCTGTGCCTCCTTCTCCCTTCAGACCCAATGAAGAATGCTTCATGTTCCAAAGCTTGTCTAAATCTATGTCATGATACTGATTAAAGATACAACCCACAAAAACCCTAGCCTTCATAAATGACGCATTCATTATCATCCCATTTCAGAAAGCTGGTAGAGTTTATTATTACACCAACTGCTGAAAAAAGATCAAGGAACTGGTATCGCTACTTCCTGTTATGTGTCCATGTCATATATGGGAGTAAGAATTTGCCCATAAGGGGGGCATCCAGATGAGCACAGACTCGTCCGCAGCACCACACATGCAGGCATTCCCCACACTGCTAATTTGCAGCATTGGAGGGGGAGCAGGATTTCAACCCCAATAGATCCTGGGGTCAAACAAGCCTGTGCCTTAAAACAGCAGGGCAGTGCATATGGTAGCTGTGCACACCACCCAAAACCATGCGCCAGGTGCCGGCCCAGCTTCCTGCTGCAGAATCACTGCAGCTGCAACTCCCAGAAGCTCCCAGGACCCCAAGTAAGGCTGCTGGGGCCAGCACAGTTCCTGGCCCCAGCCTCCCCTGCTCCACCTCAGGCAACGTGCTATGCGTCTGTGGCGCGGACATTTCCCACGGACAAGTAGTAGTGGACCATATTGTGCTGCTGCTGTTTGGCCCAGGACAAACGCACATTCCCACTCATGGGGACATGCCCAAGAAGTTTAGGAATTTCATGTGTCTTTACCCAATGGATTTAGGTCAGATCTGCAAAAGTCTGTAGTAGAATCTACAGCTGTGAATTAGGCACCTAAACATACAATGTAGGGTGAAGAGTTAGACACCTCTATATGTACACAAAAGTTCACAAAACCAATCACAGTTGAGCATGGAGTCACCCAGTCTAAATGCTGAAGACAAGAGTATGTTTTAAATCACTCTTCCTCCAGGTAAGGAAATTTATTAAATAGTTCCAGTAGGTGTTTTCCTACACTCTGGATTTACTAAAGTGATCAACCATCCCAGATTTTTCAGGGTAGCAGGGCCGTCCCAGGATGGGGGGGGGGGCACAAATTGGGCCCCATGCTTTGGGGGGCCCCGTGGTCAGTGCCGCATAGGCCCTGCACAGGCTGATATACCCCACACAACCCTAGAAACGGCTCTGCTGGGCAGTACCAAATTTCAAGGCTGGCGTCCCCAAGGACATCCTAAAACAGGACTATAATTTGTTCTCAGCTGAACAGCAGAAAAAGTCCTGCTAAGTCTGCAGAGAGGACACAGTACAATGCCGCCTGACACTGCATAGGCAGTATTGAACCAAACAGTACTGCTGTCTTCATATAAAACTCCACTCAGGCCTGCTGCTCTGTTGAGCTAATTCAGTTATCTGCACTGCTGCACTCTAGTGGCTGCAGCAACTGGAAATATAAACTACTTGCACTTTTGTAAGTGGAGTGCCTTGCTTGGACTGTTTCCTGGACTTTGCTCCACAAAAGCTAGTCACTTTTGGATTCACAGCCCTGAACCGTGTTCTTGAAAGTAGACAGCCAATTTTTTCTAGAAAGTCTTTGTAATTTTTAAATATCCCAAATGGTGGAGTCTCTTGTTCCTTTGGGAGAATATTTCTCACACTCAGATCTTACTGGCAAAAAACAGTTCCTGATATTCAAACCAAATTTTCCTCTTTTAATTTCACCTTATCCCCCTGGGACATTCAGAATACTTTCTATCCAAGGTGTTATTTATTATCCTCTCATCTTTATCTTTGTTATTTCATTCTTCATTTTCCACATCTCACTCTCTTCTTTCCATTTTTGATTAACCATCCCTGATGCTCCGATGTTTCATGTTTGTAGCTATCAGAGACACATTGTAAAACTGATGCATAGAGGGTAGGGCAGGATAGTACCAAACTAACTGACTCAGCAAGGCAACAACCTACTTCATCATATCTAGACATGGACTGTCAAAAAAAAAAATCTCAAAAGACCTACCGTACCTTCTGCCTGACTTCAAACTAACAAAGCTAACCATCTCTGGATTCATGGGTTAAATCCTAACCTCCTTGAACACCACGGCAAGTCTCTCATTGACTCCAGTGAAGTTAAGACTTCACATTGTGAGTTTTATTCTGAAGTTCTTCCCAAAACAGAATGGGAAGGAGAGGATTTCAGACAAGACCATCAGAAGGGCAAAGAAAACACTGTATTGTTGATGCTAGACGCAAAGAGAATTCTCTCAGACCCTGTGGAAGGCAACAGTCTCTTTTACAATGTCAAGGCAGGATATCAATCTGAAGAAACGTATTTAGAACATAAAGCTGTATATATCAGTGGTGCCCAACCACGCATCAACAGGCCAGATGAGTGATGACAGATGGTTCTATAGGCTGGATCTAGCCTGTGGGCCCAGTCCAATGCGTGCTGGAACAGGCACTTGTTCTACATGCCGTATTGCACCCACAGCCGTGGTCCCACGCTGGATCACCCCAGCCCAACCCACCCTTGGGGTGCCCCATGGGCCACATCTGGCCCACAGCCCAGGGGTTGAGCATCCCTGATGTATACGGATAGAAATCTCCACTATAGTTAATTCGGTCAGTAACATCTCAACAACTGACTGGCAATGCATGGATGGTATAAATTTTCCTTGTTAAAAAATTGATGTGAACCACCCTGCTATCTGTAACCAAGCTTTTTATCTTTTGTCTATATCAGCAGCAGCCTTGATTAAACTTTTCTCCTGAAACCCAAACAATGGATAAACATCTGTAAATAAGGACTATTCCTTGAAAAGTGATGATACAAAAATTGCACTGACGTAACAGATGTATTCTTTCTGAGTATTCAGAACCATCTGCTGACTTCAGGGTAGAAACAGATGTGCTGTGTATGATGGGACAGAACTCCTCCCATTTAGATGTACCTCACAGGAGTCCTGAGACAAAGCCCAAAATCTGCTGCCACAAAATAATGTGGTAATACTGGGCACAGATAGTAGTTACTTTTGTTGCACAATTGGTCCCCTGAAAGAACTCTATAGCCATGCTTTTACACATGTGCACAGCCACAAAGCATTTTAAAAATGGCTGATCATGCAACAAATTAACCCTCATCAAATGTGGAATCTGATGAAGGCACTCCACTTTGGAGAGCGTTAAGGAACTTCTCTAGGGTCAATCTGTCGCATGATCAGGGCTTGGCTGATGCAGCCCAGCCCTGCCCCAGTGCTATCTGCAGGAAGGGAGGGGAGTGGGATTGAGCTGTGGGCTAGGGTTTCAGGGGGAGAGAGAGGGTACATGGACTGGAGCTCTCGTGCCTTGTGGACCCCCCTCCAGCTCAGGCCAGGCAAACCCCAGTCCACAGCTGTTTCTCATTCTCCCCTGCCGACAGCACCACAGCAAAAAAGCAGTGGAGCAGGGCTAGGGGAGAGAGGCTGTAAACAGGCTCCTCAGGCTTAATCAGCTCCAAAGTAGAGGTCAATCCTGCCCCTCCCTTCCCCCCCACCACAACCTATCGGTCGGGGGGGACACCCTAACTCATGATGCTTTCCATAAAGCACCATGAGTCAGAGCAGAGGCCTGCATGTCTGTCAGCACCCAGTTTGTCCCAAGATGTTGTAAAGGGCATCTCAATGACTGTCCTTTGCAACATGGACGAATAGGAGACCCAGGCATCCCACAAGCCACTGCTTCTGCCCCAATCTTGGCCCCTCTTCACCCCACAGAGCATGTCTGCTAGCAGGGAGCAGCCTCTACAACATGAAATGCATTTCATGCTACAGAGCAAGGGAACCCTATATAGTTCCTCACTCCATGCTTGCAGACACACACCCCAAGTCAAGGTCAGATACCCTGGGCCTGTTGTCCTGCAAGATTTATCCCCTGAAGCCCCAGGAGCCACAGGGGCCCAGTTCTGTGGGATAACAGCTCTGGGCAACATCTGTACTTGCCAATCAATTGGCTCAGTTGTGCCAGGATGTGTCCCAGCACCACTGATCTCACAACAAAAGGACATCTGTGTGTGGCCTCCGTGACAATCATCAGTTGTGACCGTTACTCCTGTTACAGTAGCTGAAAATACAGTTCTAGGAGAGTGAATTCATTTACTATGTCATTATACCATGCAAACATACTGAAGACAAGGGTACCACACACATTAAGTCTGGCATACAGACTTTGCTACCTAAGAATAAAACAATCCCACTTGATTCTCAGAACCCAGGCCAAATAATGCTTTTCAAAGACCCAGCTTTTACAGGTAAACTGAGAATGGCTGACATTGAAATGTTTGACATCATAAACTTAGAAAAACTACAGTGGTATTTTACAGCTATTTTTCAATCAAGAATGACATTTTAATATAGCAATATATAGGAAAGCTTTTTCTTTAAATCTAGGTATCTGTAAAAAATAATTTAGTTTGGTTAGCATTATAGGAAGTGGGAGTTGCGATCAAGATATATAGAACAAAATCACAGGGTGTGAATGTAAAATTAACAGGGCCATTTATAATATTGACATATTTTTATAAAATGAAATTAAAGCAATCTTCAGAATGGCTATTTCCTTGAAAATGAAAAACTCTGTAGGTTTCAGAACTACTAAGCTTAATTGTACCTCTCTAAAACGACTCTTGATGCTGGTACCTATTATGTCGGAAGATACTGACCACTTTCATATCCAACAAGGGATATTGGTGTGCATAAACAGATGAGATGATGTCCGGGGAGAGGAAGAGTGGGAATAATGTGATAAGAAACAAATATAATTGCCTTACTAATGCAACAGGAAGCATTGTAGATTGTAGATCATAAGATCTACAACTGCAGCTGCTAAGAATCTGTAGTGTTGGCAGGCAATTAACATGACTCAAACAGCACATTCAGATTTAAGACAAAGCACTACTAACAAAAAGTAATGTACTATAACACAGTAAACACATTACATTTGTTTCTACCTGATTTCTAGAACAACAATTATGTAACAGTTTTTTTTTTTAAATAAAGATTACTTAAGCATTTCACATTTGGGATTACAGGTTTCTAGGGTTTAGTGGCTAGAAGGTGTCAAATGTGCTTTACTGAACAGTAAGGTATATTGCTGAATTTATTAATCTTGTTTCATGATATTTGAAATGAAATCTATCACTGTTAATGTAAGCATTTACTGAGGGGAGAGTCTCTTCTTTTTAGAGAAAATATGAAAACAGTTTTCACCAAACTGTTAGTTTTGACCATGCAAACCCAGATACAAGACAATTTTATGGATTAAATTTTCCCCCACTACTTCCCTCTTAATTATAATAGTGGAAATGAGCATTAGGGCAGAATTTGGTTCAGTTAATCCCTTACTTGAATTCCATCTATACCACCATAAAAAGGCAAGTGTCATTTTCTTGAAGGAAACCATTTAAGAGAAAATCATAATGATTCTATTTATACTTACTTTTAATTATAATTGAGGCAGTCAAGGTTGTGAAAATAGCTTATTCAAATAAAATATCTGCTTTGCCCTTAAATGTGTTATATAATGTAAGCCTTATTGCTAAAAACATTTACTATGGGTTTATCCATTTTATCTCTAATCAATATTTCTAGTCTGTCTCATCATATGGCTCCATTATATCCCAAGAGTAAGCCATATTTATAAGTGGCTGTGGTCCACCTGAATTATTTAAGGGGTGAAACTTTGCTCTTCAGCCTGGAGAGAGAGCTGATGCACTTCTACATTTAGATATCAATCTACAAATACTGAAAGGACACTGACTAGTAATAATAGTAAACAAAAAATTTAAAGGCACAAAAAAAAAAAATCAACCTTGGTTTTTTTTTCCTTTCTCACTGCATGGTTCATGTTCTCTCACTAATGTAATTTTAACTTGAGTCAGTAATAACTATTATATTGTAACATAAGCCAGTTCCTTGATAGCACCCTACAAATGCCACTGTAAAATGCTTAAATAATAATAAATCTTCTTTTGTTTTATTACTTGCCTACACAGAAAGGAGCAGTACAAAGGACATAAATGAAACCTGATATGCTGCTGTGCACTAATTCACTTTCAGTTCTGACCCTAGCATACCCTGACAAACAGAAAACCTACTCATGTTATTGCAAGCTGAAAAATAGGAGCTAGGGCTTCAGCCCTAACTACAGAAATGCTGCCATTTCTTCACAATAAATACAGAACTATGGGAAATCCTGTGGGGAGGAAGGGAGTTAAGCCGATAAAAATAATCTCAGAAATTGCTCTCTAGGGAATTGTTTTGGGAGGGATTCTAGTGTTGCAATACTATATTTAGCATACAGTTTTGAAGTATTAACAGAATGAATAATAATTTGCTCTTGTGTCATCCCAGGAAAATGTGCCAGAACAATTACCTTGTTACACTATATTTATGAACCATCATGAGACTTCAGGCTAGGGCAGTGGAGGACATCACTAATAAGCATAATATTCTAACTAGAGATTACTGAGAAGTTCTTAAATTGCCATGATTTTTCATTCACAATACTTTGGGTGAAATAGTCCTTCTTCCCATTTAAGCTAGGGAAGAAATTGCAACAAGACAGCTTCAATGTTGAAATAGTTCTTTGCTGGCTCTTTCTATGTTTCATTGGGTGCATCTCCATGTGCAATTAACTTGAAGCAATAAACTCTGGAGCAGTTTGAGCAGGAGTAAATTATGCCCAAGCGCACCATCTAGACGCACAACCAGGACAGCAGCAATTTGAATTGGGGTGGATCAATTTACACCATCCCCAGGCTTCTGGTGGCAGCATCAGGCTAGCTGGGTCACAAGGGTGCTGAAAGTGCAGAGCTGTGTGTCTAGGTGGCAGGCAGGAGTTTTCACCAGCAGTCAGCATCTACATGTGCTTTTAACTGCAGTAAATTATCCTGCCATAAGATAGTACTGTCCCTTACAGTACTATTTTATGGCAAAATTAATTAATTTACTGCAGCCTAATACCGTCACATGTGTAGGCAGTCATACTTTACTCCACAGCTAATTAGCCTACTCAGCACAGTAGTAAAGCACATTTGTAGATATGGCCATTGAGTATTAGGTCTCACAAGCCTGGTCAGTATTATTTATTAAATGTATTATCTGGGACTGCATTATGCTGACTATGTATTATGGTTATTAAATATGTTTATTCTCATCTTGGTAGAAAAATAATTGTAAGATGTATTGTTTAATAAAGTTGGGAAAAAAATGAAAAGATGCAATACCATCTAGTAGTATCTCTTATTGTGCCTTTTCCCAGTGATTGTTTTGCAAAGTGTTGTTATTTTGTTTCCAACTGACTATCACACCCTACAGCACCAGGGCTATACAGATCTGTGTGGAATATATTCCAAGTCAGACTCCTGAAGTGCGACGCGCAGCACAGATGTTGCACAGCCTTGATGTGAGGTGACATAATTCTGTAACTGTGACAAGAAGTAACCGAGGGAACCTAGGCTCAGGAGGATTCCCTGTATAGCTCATGAAAGGTAACAGACTAGGGTCACTTTCTGAGGGAGGAGACAACCAGAAGATACTTGGCAAATCTAGCAGGGCAAACCCAGGCATTAAATTCCATACTGTATGTTTTTATTTGTTATACCAAGTAATTTGGTTAGCAGCAAAAGGCAACTAGAGCAGCAGCTGATGAGTTGTGCTAACTCAAGCTGTAGTTTGTGGTTGCATTCACACTGGACGGATAACTTGAGCATCAGCAATGGTTACTTGAGTTTCAACCAACTCTACCTGGAATTTAAAGCACTGCTTGAGTCAAAGATTTTTGTGGGAGTGCAGAAATTAAGTTAGTGGCAATGCCTGAGTTATACCTCAAGCTAAAGCTACAGTGAAGACAAGCTCTAACAGCCAGACCTGGTTTGGCTGCAGAAGCAGCTAAATAAGACTAAGTCAGAATTTAAGCAACTACATTTCCAGAAGTAATCCAGATTAGACCTACTTTACAAGGCACAAAAAATAAGGAGGTAAATCATTTCTTTAGGAGAAGTAAGACTTGGATTGGGATTCCTATTGCCAAATTTATTTATAAGTCTAATAACTGAGCTCTTTCTGAAAATGAAGTTTCTTTTACTTAAGTAAAAGAGCCTTTGGTGGTATGTGATGTTTATACGGTGGGGGAGGGGAAGGGAGCAGGAGGTTGGAAGTGGAGCCAAAGTACTGTAAGCTTAACAGCATCACATATACACAATGTGAGACCAACTTCTAAAACTTAAAAGACTACCTTAATTTAAAAACTCTCCATTTAGCTTTATATTATTTTTACATGTATTGTGGTAACCCCATGTGTCCCCAGCTGATCTTATAGCCCCACTCTTCCAGATGCTGTACAGAAGCACAGAGGAGAAGATAAATCTTTGAACAGACAAAACAAACAAGATTGGGAAACTGATACATCAAAGCAGAAAATTGTGAATGGATGCCTGCTAAGATCATGTGACTTGCCTAAATATACAGAGGAAGTTTCTCCTGGAGCCCAGAAATTTAACCCAGTTTTCCTGAGTCCAACTCCAGTTCCTTAACCATGAGATTATTCTGCTTCATACATTTAGTTCCTCTAAGCATCTAAAACCTGATGTAACTATTTAAATACATATGTAGCTCCTTATCAAAGTACTGTACACTGGGAAATCTCTACGTAAAATCCCACCAACTTCCTGGGACTTTGCATGAGCTGAGGGCTCTGCCTCTGCTGAGCAGTTAAAGTGGGGCTTTAGATATCTAATTTAAGGTGCATAGACTTGAAAAGTTAACAATTAATTGAAATTGAAATAGCATCTGCATGTTTTTAATTATAGATCCATTATTTCATCGAAGTAGAAGATTGGGTAAAATTCTGTTACTAAATCTTTAAAATTCACAATTTACTTGTTTGCTATGGATATAATTGTGTATTACTGGAATAAAAAGACTCCAGTGGGGATTTTGAAAATGCCCCAAAATAGTCTAATGGGACTTCTGGTTAATGTAAACTCATATGAAAACATAAACTACACAAACCTGAAAAAAATCAAAATAGCCACAGCCATTGTATAGATTGGCATTACAGATTAATCATTTATGAAGACACATAATTTAATAGTGTCCATTATTTACCTTATATTGAGGTGCAGAAGTGAAAACATTTGGAACCATGACTAATACCTGATACAAGAAGTTTACTGTCAAGCAGTACAGATTAAGTCATTTACTCTGCATGTAAAAATGAAGCGTGTGCTTTTTTTAGTGTGAAGTCATTTGAGACTGAAAAAGAAGCAGTAATGAGTATGGAGCCTATTTCTTAAGCTGAAGGAAACCTTGGAGATAGTGCTTCTAGGACACACATTCATCATGTCAAAATGCTTTATCAAGGGAAATTAGACCCCTTCTGAAAAATGAAAAGTTTGTCTCTTTCATGTAGTTGTTCCAAGTTCATCAGCCACCCCCCTCAACCAACCCGCCCAAGGGATTGTCACCATGGAGAAG
>NW_017729032.1:42368061-42372716 GCF_001723915.1 Gavialis gangeticus
GAAATATATGAAATATTTAACTTATCCATGTATATTACCTGTCCCTCTCTGCCCAAAGCACAGGGATTATGGGTCTGTACAGCTCCCAGGTTGAGAACTTGACTCTTTAACTAAGGCTCATAAAACATATTTTCACCACAAATATACTATAAGAGACAACAGTACAAGCATGAAGTACAGTCTGAATGAGCTACCTCCTGAACAAGAAGTAGTGTGCCCAGGCTAATTAGCAGTGACTTGTAAGAAGCAATTAGCCCCACATGCAACACCATACAAGTCTAGCTATAATGCTCCTGGTTCAGGAGGCAACTTGCACAGTGTGTTTGAGGGGACCACTGACTGGCACAATAATGCTGTAGCACAGACGTGCCTACGTTTTCAATTCTAGACTCCCTCATTTCAGTCCCAGACAACATACAAATCAGTGACCATATGCTCTATGCAACAGGCTAATGTGTCTTATTAGCCTGATGCACAGATAGATGAAGCATCTCTGCATATAGCTACATTGTGATAAGGATCTCTCAGTGCCAGCCCCATGACCACAAAACTGGCACTGGGAGATAAGGATCTCCCAACCCCCACTCCATGATCATGATCTCCAAGCTCCCTGAGGCTGGGGCAAGAGGACATAGTCTCCACCTGGGCTTCAGTGGCACAGCCCACACCAGCAGCAGGCAGCTCCTGGCGGCAGGGAGCAATCTCCCACCCACTGCTGCCCAGTTGACCAGGAGCACATTTGCTCCCAATCAGGCATCTACACAAATGCTACTGCACAGTAACTAATCACTAGTAAATTTGATGCTTGCATTTGCAGGTAACAAATTTACTCACGATTAAAGCAGTTTACTGTGCAGTAAGTGTGTGCATGTGTGGACATGCACACATGGGCAACTGGTGCCTCCTGAGGCTGCTGAGCCCTTGCAGAAGTCGCCGGCAGTGGCGGTGGTGGGAATGGGGCTGGGGAGCACCTGCAGAAGTCAGTGGTGGCATCAGTGGTGGGGACAGGGCTAGTGAGCACCTGCAGAAGCTGCTGGTGGCGGGGTCGGGGCTGGCGAGCACTCACAGAAGCTGCTTGTGGTGTCAGCAGCAGGGACAGCCCTGTCATGGGGGGCATGTGCCCCCCCATGCTCCTCCTACTAGTCACCTATGCATGCACGCTAGCTGCACAGTAAACTGCTCTACTGCTCAGTAAACCATCTCATGTAGATATACCCAGTTTAAATTTGGCCAAAGTCCATTTCAGGCCTACACTTGATCCTACTGGATCCAGTGGAGTTGTATCAAGATCAGAAACACTAACTCGTCTCCCCCTCCCCCCACCCCAGGCTATTCTAATCAAAGTATTTTGCAATGGCCATCTCATTTACCTGATCTTATCCTTCATCTCCATTCTCTCTGCTTCCGTGATCTCCTCCTGCTAGAAACATGAAGCAGAACTTACGATTTATTCATTATCTTCTTTGCTCATGCATCACTGTTTCCTTTTTAAATGGCTGCTAGAAAGCCCAGCCATATAAAGCCCCTCTCAATTGTTTGGTCCATCTCTTATCTCCAAAATCTGGCAGTGCTTCTAGTTGTTGCTACTTATCCAATTTCCTTGTCAAGCCTCCCTTACACTCAAAAGGGTTAATCCATCTTATTTTCTTATACAGAACAGTATTTGGAGAGCAAGAAGATCCTGGATTCTTTCTGAAACTAAACTTGAATTGTTTTCTTTTATAATTGAACCTTGTTCAGTTGTTCTGTAGTAGCTGTCATCTCCATTTTTTCCTTTCCTTCTTCTTCCTGAAAGCAGAGAGAATGGCAGAGAGTGTGTCAGTCCTTTCTTCTCCCGTTGATCTGCTAGTAGGCACGTCTCAGCATCATCTCGGGGGTTCTGAGAGAAGAAAAAGAAATGGGAAAGACAGAACCAGGCATTAACACAAAAAGGAACTGAACTGAAGGGCATGGAAAAGTCATCTCCTCTGAGGACATAGCTGCAGTTGCTGCCTTTATGTGAGTCATGTTTCTAATTATAAAACTGCGCTGTGCATTACAGTATTTGCAAGCACACGGAGATCAGGAACAAAGCTATGAGATTTTTTTTTCTCTGTGCATTCTTATAGAAAACTATCATATACTTTGGATTCATAATAGACTAACTGCCCTATGAATCCTGAATTAGAGGCAGATTTTTACCTTCTCCTTGCTTTAGAATACACTGAAAAAAACTCTCAGGTTTACCTAGGCATATATATTTGTTAAAACTATGTCACCAAACTGAGGAGCGTGTTGGGCAGAATACTTTTGCCTTGGGATGGATTAGACTGCAGTGAAATTAGCTAGACTGTAGTCAAGCTTTCTAAGGGAACATTCAAAGTTTTGCAGTTCTGCTTACATTTATACAGGTCAACCTCCATGTTATGCTGCTATATATACTTCACATCGTTTTTAGAAATAAAGTGTATCCGTTTCCTTCCAATCAAAATAACAGAATTTACTATTCTTGCAACCTGAATAGTGTACAATAAATGCAAGACTTCTGCTGTCAAGCAGCACAAGTTGAGTCATTCTATATGTATGTAAAATAAAGCATATTTCATCTTCAGCATGAACAAAGCTATGTCCAGCTTCATGCTTGTTTGGCAATTGCTGCTTTGTCCCTTAGGCTGTGATAAAGCCTTTTTTTCCAATCTAAAAATATGTGAATAGGTTCTCCAGTCTCTCATTCTCCCTTCCATCCCTTTGCAAACACCATCCCATTCCAGTACACAAGTTCATCACAGACAGAAGGAAAATGATTGTGGGAAACCTTATTAAACTACTGGCAACCCATCACTGCTTTGTGTTGTGGAAATATAACTGTTATTCTCTGTGTTTCGGGCTAGGCTAGCAGGTCCTTTCTTCAAAATCTAATTTTATATCTGTGTATATTTGTCTCCAACAAACACTCTAGAGATCCATACAGGATCTACAGCATACAAATACATATGAAAAATTATAGGATTATTCAGTTTTGTTTATCTTGCAATGAATGTTAAAAAAAAAAAAAGCTTATAATAGAAATCGACCGTAATTACAACCTTGAAAGAATATGTCCCATAATTAGTGAGTGACATAGTTTCCTGATGCTTGTTCTTCATTGCCATGCTTAGTCTAATATGAATTGTCCTTTATTATGCTGATCTGGGGAAACTTTTTTTTTACTTCATTTGTGGTTTTGTGCCCAGTACTGTACATGACCTGCATGCTGACAAAGAAATAGGCCAGTCTGGCCAGGGAGCCTGCCCCAGCAGGGCTCAAGGTGATCACGTGTCCCTAGGGCACTAATGGGACCTCCAGACCTACCCTTACAGTTCCATCCACAAATCACCAGTTAAAACACAAACTGAAACATTAGCCCACTAGCTCCAACTCCCCGGCACACTGGCTAGCTGAAATTCCCTGTCTGAACAGAGTCTCCTGCTCTGCCAGTTCTCAGCTCCATACTGGTCTCTCCCTGAGATAGCAGGACCTCTTTCTGGCTTTCCTTGGCAGGCAGTCTACTATAGGGCTCCTTCCCCTTTGGCCTCTAGGGCACACTGCCCTACTCTCACTCAAGGCCTGTGCTTATATAGCTCCCCAGCTCCACCCCCAGCTGATCACCTGCCTCCCTGAGCTGCCATAAGTGCTTTTGGATTTGGCTTGCTGGAGCAACCTCAGGGTGGCCCCTTGCTGGTAGGCCTTCCACTGTTTCTATGCAAACTTCCAGCCTGTGATACTGCTGCCACCACTGGCTCTGCAGTGAATGTTTCATCTAGTCTTTTCTACCCTTTAGTCTTTGCCTGATGGTTTGGCTGGCCAGCAGGCTCCAGAGTTTCCTCCCCTTTCTCAGCAATGGGGCAGGGGCCACGTTACACCATGTTTCCAGATCACAAACCTAATAAAAATCATGATGTCATCCACAGTAGAGAACAGAAACAAAATCTGGTTATCAGCTACCAGATACAAACACATCTGACTCTCTAGCTCCCTGACTAGCACTGTCTTTACTGCCTGACATGACTGTAGAGCCTTTCTGAGTTCAGGCAGGGCTAAGCAGACATGGAATAGAGGCTGCTGTCTATACTATAGTCTCCTAACATGCACAATTTTTTATACACAGGAATTGTCTGAGATTGCACTTATTACATCTATACAAGGGAAATAATTTATAAGAATAATTTTATTACTTCTAATATAAGTATAATGATTTATATATAAGGGCTAAGGACAAAAGTTACACATAAATCAGTTTAAGTCATTAGAAACTGGTTTAAACCTGCAACAGAACAGAAGTTCAGTGCACATAAACCAGTTTCAAAATGGTTGAAACTGGTTTAAGATAAACCTGGTTGAATGTAGTATCAGACTTAGCTGATTTGGGTCAAACTTACTTATGAAACTTCTGTCCCAGACCCCTTGCTGGTTCAAGTTAAATCAGAGTCCCCCAGCATCCCAGCATGCTTTCCAGCCCTGCGCTGGGCTGTACTGTGTGTTCCAGAGAGCAGGTCTGCCCCTGCCCCTGGCTGACAGAAGGGTGGGGCAAGCCCAGTCTGCAGGGTGGGAGGGGGGAGACTGCCCTCCGAGGCAAACCCTGGTTGAGGTCTGGGGCCAGGGAGGGGGATTCCCCTACTCAAACTTACTGCTGACTG
>NW_017729032.1:42377716-42378617 GCF_001723915.1 Gavialis gangeticus
GGGCTGTACTGTGTGTTCCAGAGAGCAGGTCTGCCCCTGCCCCTGGCTGACAGAAGGGTGGGGCAAGCCCAGTCTGCAGGGTGGGAGGGGGGAGACTGCCCTCCGAGGCAAACCCTGGTTGAGGTCTGGGGCCAGGGAGGGGGATTCCCCTACTCAAACTTACTGCTGACTGCAACTGTAGACCCAGAGGCTCCTGGAAGCAGAAAGAGGAAGTGTTGAGCAACCCTGCAGAGTCTTTTGTGATTTTAGGTTCCAGATCCTAGAGACCTCGGGGGCATCAGAAAGAGGAAGAGTGCCAGGTTCTTCTCAGTACACCTCTTTGGTCGCATGGATCTTGGGTTGGGCAGCAGTGCTAGGAGCAGGGCTACAGGGAGGGCTGCAGGCACCCAAAAATTCGCTGTAGACCCCCACACCCACCCAGTGCCGCTGGTGCTGCCCAGCCCAAGAACCACATGGCCAAAGAGCTGCACCAGGAAGAGCCTGGTGCCACCCCAGCCCCAGCCTGCCCCATCCCGCATGCAAATCTAGGGGCATGTGCCCCCCATGCCCTCCTGGGCTGCATGCCCCACATCCCCAGATGAGGTACTCACAGCTCTGTCCTGCACCATGCCCTTGCTGTGCAGGGTTTGCCCCTGCTCCACTCCCCCATCACCACTGCACACATGCCCCTCTCCACCCCTGCTGCAGCGACTGGAAGCCTGTGGCCAACCTGCCTTTTTGCCCTACCACTGCCTTGCGTGTGGCTAAGCCCCATTAGCCCCCCATTCTGCCGCCTATGCCGCCATACCCCTGACACCAAGGGAATGGGGCCCCGGCTAGGACAGGGGAGGATAGGAACCCACGTGGCTCATCCAGGCACAACTGCATGCACTCTGACGGAGGCCTGGAAGGCACATGTCCT
>NW_017729032.1:42379179-42429177 GCF_001723915.1 Gavialis gangeticus
GCTGCCATAAACTGTTCTCTACTAGATTTGTCATTTGTTTGGATTTGTATAAAGTACATGTGATAACACTGAGGAAGAATGATGGCAGATTTATTCTGATAGATAATTATCATATTTGCCTTCTGCAGGAAGAATTTACACTTCTTGGAGACACAAACTTTATATTTCAGGAGCTGAATATTTATATGGGCATTGTGACAGGGGGCAAGCTCAGGGCCAGGTCTCACGTTGGCTCACCCACCTGTCTAAGTAGGGCAGTCCACCCAGTCTCACTTGCCACAACTTGCTGTTTCTTAACCTGGTGTAAAATGCGGGAGACAGCCAGTTTAAGACCCCGATACCTAGGGGTTTACACATGGCTCTGACCTTCCTTTACCCATGCCTCGCAGATGGCATCCAGTTTATTATTGCACCCCAGTGTAGTGACCCAGTGGGGTCCTGAGCCCCAGGAAGAAGGATAGGACCTATTAAGAACAAAGCCTAGCCTAGGCATGGGGCTAACAGCTTGTAGGCCTACAAAGGTGCCAGGCAAGCCCTAGAGTAGATCTGGCAGGGGTGAAGCCAGGGCTCAGGAGAGCCCAGTTGACCTAGGCCCCATGCAGCATTGTGGGGGTGCTAGGCCAACCCCGATTAGGGTGAGGGCTCTATGGTGCAACCCAGAAAGGACCCCTCTGGAATATGAGGGTCAGCAGCTACTAAGCTGACTTTCTGATCCTTCACACTGGTCAGTGCAAGAGGGCCAGGGCCAGGTGGCCAAAGGGCAAATAAGCCCAATGTGAGGGGCAGGCCAGTACCATTGTGAGCTATCTGGCACCCCGACTGGCCTGGAGGTGGGGCCAGAGCTGAAGGTCCCTTCAATGAAGGGATATCACAGACAAACAGGGTAGGGGCCAGCCAGCAAACAGGCTACTATGAACTTACTATGAACTCCGAATGGGGTCAAGGTGAGAGCTGGGCCCGAGGAGAGAGAACCCAAGTTTATCATCCAGGAGCCCTAATGAGGAAACTAGACCAGGGCAGGTAGAACTTCTTGGTCCTGGGCATGACTGGAAACTTCACCCTGCCATGGAAGGGCGGTCTGGTGGTGCTGTCTGTGGTGAGACAGTCCCCCAGAAATGCCAGGTCAGTTACCTCCCCAGTGAAAGGTGGGTAGGGACACTTGATAACAACAGCCCCCACCATCTAGTGGGTCATTAAGACCGGAGGGTAGTGGGGCCAGGCACACCTGGAAAGAGGCACCTGAGCCCAGTGTGAGTAGTGGGGGCCAGGTATGTTTGGCAAGAAGCACCTGAGCCTCATGTGGGGGTGTAAGGCTCTGAAGGCCCTTGTTGGAAGAGGCTGTAGTAATGAGGCCCCAGAGAAGGGGTGGTGAGTGGTAGGCCCCACTGGGGCCGCCCTAAGGTGAAGGCATGAGTGGAAGCCCCAGGAGGGGGCAGTGAGGTCAAGGTTGATCTTCAGATGCCTGAGGCTGTAGCTGAGCCCGAAACCGAATGACACGGCTCAGTGGGAGTCATGGGAGGAAGGAGTGAGTAGTAAGCCCTAATGAAGGAGGCGACAGAGACAAGTTACCTGGAGAGGGGCTTGGGTCAGAGCTCCACCCAGGGCAAAGCAAACTGGTGGGTAACCATTTAGATGAGGGTCACAAGAGGGCCTGAGAGACTATGTGCCAGCCAGCCAAGAAGTGTGAGTAAGCACGCCCGATCGCCTACATGGTCGCTCAAGAGAGCAGGGCAGGTTGGGTGTGGCCCAGTGAAGGGCAGCATGTAAGAGCCCCTGTGAGAGAGGGTGGAGTGCAAGGGTCTCCACTGAAAGGGGGGCAGTATGAATGAGGCCCAATGGGGCACAGTGAAAGGACAGATGCATAAGGCCTCGCAACAGGCTGAGTTTGGCCCAGCCACGAGCTGGAGCAAAGAGTAACTCTAGGATGTCATCTGTGAGGCACGAGACACAATAAGGGAAGGTCAAAGTCATGTGTACACCCCTAGGCATCAGGGTCTTAAGTGGGCAGCCTCCCGCATTTTTACAACCAGTATCTTAACCACAAGGCATGGCAGGAGAGACTGGGAAGGCTGCCCTAACTTAGACAGGTGGACAGGGTGACCTAAGACCCAGCCCTAAGCATTTCCCCCTGTCACACCCAGCTTCAGGCCAGGCCAAACTCAGTCCACTATTGGGCCCCTCACACACTGCCCCTTTCAGGACCACATTCATACCTCCCCCTCTCACTGGGGCCTCTTCCATTCCACCCACTGTCACTAGGCATCTTGCAATCTGCCGCTCACTAGGCCACTCTCAACCTGCCCTGCTCCCTTGAGCAACCCCCTTGGGACATCAGGCTCGACTACTCTTATCCTAGCCCTGCACATGCAGCCCTTTGGATTGCTTGTGTCCCCCTACACTACATGGCATAGTCCTTGTGCCCAACACTGGGATGATTCTGCCCCTAGCTCCTCACTAGGAGACTTTCCACTTTCACATACTCATGGAGGTTGGCCCGTGTGCTGCCCTTCAAGCCATCCTCCGGTCCTTCTCAACACAACCCCTGTTGCAGCACTTCAGACCAGCCTTCAGTCCTACACCTTGCTTACGCACAGTTCTTCATGTCATAATGACACCCTGTGCAGGCCCACCATACATTTCCGCCCCTGCTCTGGGGCCACTTTCCTACCCCCTCTCCAGACCATGTTACTGCCTCCTCACTGGGGTCTCCTGGGTCTTACACCCCTGTGGCGCTCAGGCATCTAAAGCTGTGCCTGGCTCCCATGCCTGCCCCTAAGTCTGGGTAACCCACCAGGGGCTGGGGTTTTAAGGCACCCCTCCTTTCCTTTCACTGGGGCGGCAACTGACCTGGCATTTCTGGGGAGCTCCACCACCATGGGTAGCCCCACCAGGCCATTCTTCCCCAGCAGGATGCAGTTTTCAGTCATACCCAGAACCAGGAACCTCCTCCCATCCCCATAGCTCCTGCTCTTACCTCCAAGGTGTTCCTGAGCAGCAGCTCAGCCAGTCAGTGTTCCTCCAGCTGCCAGCAGCAGACTACTGCCTCTGCCCTGTGGGCCTAGATCTAAAATGGCCGCCTCCCCAGGGTTGGCCCATACCTGCTGACTGCCTGTGCTCAGCCTTAAAGTGGCAGGCATCCAAAAGAGCCCTGCCACAAACATCATTGTCTGATGATTTGATTTTAAAGTGAAATGCAGATGATCTCCAAGGGTAACTACTGTGTTTTTAGATAACTTCACTTCATGAGTAAGCTTTATAATATGCCCTTCTAAAAGCTGCAAGCTCTGTTCCATTACAGCACAGCATAGCATAGTTCAAGCAATTTTTTGGATCCCAACCTCTTCATCAACATAATAGCAAATCCCACAGGAACATAACTTCTTTGCAGATTGAATGTCACCTGGATCCTCTTCTTGTTAGATCTGAACTAGATACTCAGTTCATGGTCATCATGGGTGACTGTATTGCAACACCAAAGCTTTTGGCAACCATGTAATTGCCAACTGTGTAGTGGCATTCCTTGGTAAACATATTTCATAATCTATTGTTCTTCCAACCAATCATATCAGGTACCAGTTCTGACAGAGGGAGTTACTGGGTTTTGCAACAAATATTTTCACTGAGGAGCTTGTCCTGCATCTTAATACAAAACAGCTAATAAAGTCTGTGAGAATAAAAATCATCAATTCCTGAAGCAGAGGTGCTAAGAAAGGCTGAAAGATGCTTCAGCCTTTCTCAGCAGCCCTGCTTCCGGAATTGCTTCCGTAGATAGACACTTTGTGTCAGTCTGATGTCATGTTGCTTGTGGATAGGCCTGTAAAGGCCCTAAAATATGGTGGTGACTGAAGCTAGGACCACACTGATGGCTGGAGTGGTGCAGGTACCAAGGCACACGGTTGACAGCTCAAGTTTGAAGCCATAGCAGAAGTGCTTATTACACAGCTTCTCAGATCCCAGTGAATTCTGCTGAATACCTTGTCACGAGTACATGAGACAGGAAAGTAAAGCTATAGTGTCTTCTAAGTATCCTCCACCACTGTCTCTGAAATTTTTCAACCCCCACATCCTGAAAGCCACTCTTGGTGCCAGTTTTACCAGCATCTGCCAGGGCCAGGAGCTAAGGAAGTAAGTTGGGGTGGAGGCAGAGGTGGGTGGGACCCGGGGGAGTAAATTCCCTGCATGGTTCATTCATCTGGAGGTGGAGGGTCTGAGGCTAAAAACAACCCCTGGTCCGGGAGGGAGAGAGCCCCTGTACCCCCCAAGCCCTCCTGTAGACCTTGCTAGCCCCCCTGATTCTGCTAAACACTTATTCATAGATTCATAAATTCATAGATTGTAGAGTTGGAAGGGACCACAATGGATCATCGTGTCTGACCCCCGCCCCGGAAGGAAAGAGGACCGAAGTCAGATGACCCCCAGCCAGGTGACTGTCAAGCCTCCTCTTGAAGACCTCCAAGTTAGGTGATAGTACTACCTCTCTTGGAAGCCCATTCCAGATTCTGGCCACCCTTACTGTAAAAAATGTCTTCCTAATATCCAACCTAAATCTACTCTCCACCAGTTTGCACCCATTATTCTTAGTTACCACCTGGGGCACTCTGGTAAATAGCGCATCATCAATTCCCTGTTGTCCTCCCTTGATAAAGTTATAAGCTGCGACAAGGTCTCCCCTCAGCCGTCTCTTGTGAAGACTAAAGAGATCCAGATCTCTCAACCTCCCCTCATAGGGTCTTTCACGGAGGCCACTAATCATGTGAGTGGCCCTCCTCTGAACTCTTGCCAGATTCTCCGTGTCCCTCTTGAAGTGTGGTGCTCAAAAATGGACACAGTACTCCAACTGTGGCCTGACTAATGTCGCATAAAGGGGAAACATTGCCTCCCTTGATCTGTTGGTCATGCATCTGCTAATACACGACAAGGTGCAACTGGCCTTGCCGATGGCCTCGTTACACTGCCAGCTCATGTTCATCTTGGAGTCAGCTATGACTCCAAGATCCCTCTCAGCCTCTGAGCTGCTGAGGAGGTCATCCCCCAACCTATAGGTGTTCTGGGGATTCCTCCTTCCTAGGAGAAATAAAAATATTTATTTTTGTTGAACTGCGTCCTATTTCATTCCGCCCATTGACCCAACCTGTCCAGGTTGGCCTGTATCTGCTCCCTGCTCTCCGGCATGTTAACTTTGCCCCATAACTTGGTATCATCTGTGAACTTGGAGAGGATGCTCTCCACACCCTCGTCCAAATCACTGATGCAGATATTAAATAACACCGGTCCGAGGACCAAACCCTGCAGGACCCCACTGCTCACCTCCTTCCAGGTCAAGAACGACCTGTTCACCACCACTCTCTGGCTACCCACCTGACTGTGTAGTCATCCACTCCACAGCCTGCTAGTTTTCCTATGAGAATAGGATGTGAAACTGTGTTGAAGGCCTTCCTAAAATCCAGGTAGATGACATCAGCCTCAGCTCCTGTGTTGAGGCAGTGTGTGACCTGGCCATAAAAGCCTATAAGGTTTGTCAGGCAGGATCTACCTGTGACAAACCCGTGCTGGTTTCCTTTCAGCATCATTTCCCCTGCTGGGCCTTCACAAATGTGCTCTTTGATGATTTTTTCCAGTATTTTCCCAGGGATAGAGGTAAGACTGACTGGCCTAAAGTTACCCAGTTCATCCCTTCTCCCTTTCTTAAAAATGGGGACCACATTGGCCATTTTCCAGTCCTCAGGGATCTGGCTGGAGCACCATGAGTGCTCAAACAGCCATGCCAGCAGCTCAGCTAGGACACTGGCCAGTTCCTTCAGCACCCATGGATGGAGGTCATCCAGGTCAGCTGACTTGTACCCACCCAGCCCTTCTAACTGCTCCTTAACTAAGTCAGCACTAGCCTTTGGCGTCTGGTGCCTTTAGGACATCTGCCTATGCTCAAGTTGGGGGAATTGTCTTGGTCAGTACAAAGTACCTTCTGGACTCAGCTAACCCCTGAGGACCCCGATAGACCCCCCATCCCTCCAAGCTCTCTGCAGACATGCTTGGCTCCACAATTCCACCAATCACATCCCCTGCTTCCCCCCTCCATCTCCCAATCCCCTTGCAGACCCTACCTACCTCCCCCGCAATCCCTCCCACAGACCCCTGGGGCTCAGCACTGGGTGCATCAATATGTGAAATTAATGCAGCATAAACTCCAGTACATACCACACTCGAGTTTATTACTCCCAGATGCCACATTTACATGCATGCCTGGGACCGCAGCATGTTGAGCCATGTCACAGCAGCCCCAGCCACCAGGAGGTTCTGGGGGGGTCAGCCTGCCAGCCTAAGTCTGGATGACTGTTTTACAACCTGAAACATATAAGTTGAAAATAAAGTTCTCTTATTCATTCATTGGTATCAGTTATTTCTGTTAAAATGGAGGCCTTGCTTATAGTGTAGCTTAAGGATATTAGGGCTTCCAGAAGCAGTAGGAAGGTATGACTCCCAAATAATACCAAACCACCTTTTTTTGAAGTCACTTGACAACTCATGCTTTAAGTACTTAGTTGAATCTGGACATTGCAAGTAATTTATGACTCAGTTTTAATTGTGACTGTTTCTGATGCGGGTTATGGTGTCTCATTTCCTGAGCTAAATTACCGTGTTATCTGATTCTGTACAAAGTAAAATTTTTCAATTAAGCTTTAAAAGAGACTGCTAGGATCCACCTTTACAACCAAGAAATTCTCTATGACAGTTTCTCTTTCAAAGGGGCCTGTGCAAGAAAGGTGTTTTCCCTGCAGAATGCATTGTATGATTCTATTCTGGGAGTAAACAGAGAAGACTACAGTCCCTGCTAACCAACTCATAAGACTGTAAAGCCTCTCTGGGTGGAAATATACACCTTTTACAGTCATTCCATGCCCTTAGAACTCAGCCCAGAAGGATAGAATTAGCCTGAAGTTAGACGTATTTCTGCTTTGCAGGTTCTTTGGTAGTGGGTTTTGTTTGTTTAACATAGGATATAACTAACTTGCTAAAATATCATTTTTTCTTAGATTAAAAATGCACACATTAAAGACTCTTAATAGCAGTTGGATTCTTATATTTTAAATTGTGTGTCAAATAAACTGAGATTAATGTTTCCTTTTTCTTTAAGCCTATTTTTCTCCCTGTTTGGAGACAAATGGTTAAGGCAGGATCACTGGTGACGCGTAGGGGGGTGCAAGCGGGTGCATGTGCACCCCCTGAGATTGGCGGTACACCCCCTATGAAAAGTGCTGCCAACGCTGCCAGCGGCACCTGCAGGCAGTTACCACTTGCCGCCCCTCCCCACTCCCTGCCAACACTGCCAGCGGCATCTGCGGGTGGTCACTGACCACCAGTCAACGCTCACCACCACACTGGTGGGAGACTGCTCACACTCTTCACCCAGCAGGGGACAGCAGACTGTTACCACTGCCCACACAGCTCAGGGAAAGTAAGGCTGCCCATGTGTCTGGGGCCTCCAGAGAAGGCACCTGGAGGGTTTGGGGTCCTGGGGTTTGTGTCCTACAGGATGTGCAACCCCCTGCTGTCCAAAACTTGGAGGGCACTGTGAGGTAAAGCAAAAGAAGTCTTGGAAAGTCTAATCAAGCACTTGCCTACGAGGAAGGGTTGCAAACATTTCAGATTAGTGCCTGAATGTTCCAGGTTCTTTTCTTACACAGAACAGAAAAATTCTGATTTTAGAAAGGATTTTTAAAGAACAATGGTTTTCACTTTTCTTCAGTTATTTTAAATTCCACTTAAAAGCAGGCTTTCAAAGAGAAGCAAGCAGGACTGGCTATAATCCTAGATGAGGGCAAAGGCACTGCTCATTAAAAGATATGCCAAAACCCTGAGCAAGCCCAAGTCGATAACACAGATGAAGCCAGATGTCAACAGTGATGAGTATTTAGTTCATTCATGGCTCAGTGAATCATCTGTCCCACTCTTTGTCTCATAATGATCTGGTCATTTGCCAGGAAGCAGCCACAGAACTTATTTGTAGTGCAATACTTTTCCTTATTACTGCAATAAAAATGGCAAGTTCCAGTGGCAAGCAGAAAGAACATTATTACCAAGGCGTTTTAAGGTTCTATAAAACTTGGGAAACTTGTCCTACCATTTCCACCTGGAAGAATCTAAGTGAATATACAAACGTGGCTTAATATAAGCCATGCTGAAAACTGGAGAGCTATGAAACCTATCATCAAAACCCATGATCTCCCTAACAGTCGGAGAAGATAGAAATAGCCCCAACATTCCACGGAAATGAAAAATGATACATTGTTATTACAGGACTTCAAATACAGGCAACCCCCGCTTAATGCTCTTTTGCTTAGCTATTTCACTGTAACGCTCATTTTAAATTGATACCTGATTTCACTTAGCGCTCAGCGAGTTTCATTATAACGCTTGTGGTTGCCATTTTGGGTCATTAAAAACACTTGGGGTCACCATCTTGGATTGTCAAACACTTGGGGTCACCATCTTGGATTGTCAAACACTTTTGGTTTCACTTAACGCTCGTTTCGCTTAACGCTCACTTTTTCAGGAATCAATTAAGAGCGCTAAGCGGGGGTTGCCTGTAATGCTAAACTATGTTTCCAAAGCCAAACAGCAGATGAAACCATCCCCTTTATGTTAAGGAAGTTTGATAAAGGTCCACAAAGAGAACCATATTTACTCTCAGGGAAAAGTGTGTTTTGGATAAGCCTGGTAACAGTTTCCTTTTCGATATCATGATTCTGGCTCCTGACTCTAAGGATTTGCAAAACTGAGCTTTAACAAGGAGTTTGCAATATTGAGCTTAGGGAGAAGAAAAGATGTGTGCCTAAGAAGGTAGCAACATCATCAAGAATGTGGCTGATCTGGGAACACTTCTTAAAACAGCTTAAAGGGAGTGAAATGTGGGGGGAACTTAAAAAGCTCTTATGAGGCAGTGGAAAACTCAGAGGAGCCAGTTGTTCAATTGTTCAGAGGTTCATGTGACACAAGACTGATGTTAGAAGTCCAAATAAAGCAGACCTCTTGGGAATCTCCTTGGGTCTGAGTGATTTCTAAACAACAGATGGCACCAGAAGACGAATGTGCTAAGAAAATACCCTAAGTGGAATAATGGACTGGATAAAACCACTACCAGATTTGAAACTTTGCAAAAATGGTACTTCACTCTGTACTTGCAAGCAACAGGTGCCAGCCATAAATAAGACTCATAAGTAGCTTTATTTATGAGAAAAGCCAATTCTGAAGAATTTGATGATTTTCATAATTTTCAGGTAAGTCAGGCAGAGAAACTAATTATGAAAGTGTAATGAAAACAATTGAGAAATACTAACCTTCACATGAAAGCAAGGACAGTATATATAAAAAAAGTGAAAACAATTATACACTTCTGTGTAAAGATACTTGAGGAAGACCTAAACAAGCCTATGTACTGCATACTTTGCATATTAAATGTAGTATAGCTGCATTAGGCTCAGCACTAACTTTAGACACCCTGGACACATCCTCACATGCAGGGGGGCATCCCTTGGGTGCATCTACACATGCTATTACAGTGATGTGATAAACTCTGGTACAGTTTGCATGGGAGTCAGCTGTTCCTGGGCCCAGCATCTGCATGTGCTCCCAGGACCACAGCACTTTGAGCTAGGGACAAGCAGGCTCAGGCTAGCAGGGGACCATAGGGGTCAGCCCTGGGCTCCAGATGATGGCAGTGAGCAGCAAAGGGGCTAGCTGGGGCACAAGGGTGATAAAGTGCAGGGGTAGGTGGCAGGCAGCCCCTGCACTTTAGCATCCTCATGCCCTATAGTTACCCTGTCACCATCTAAACTAAATTAGGTGGAGTAAATTACTCCACCATAGGTTAGTACTGTCCCTGATAGTACTATCCTATGGCAGAGTTAATTAATTTACTCTCCCCTAATACCAGCACATGTGTAGGCTGTAACACTTTACTGAAAAGCTAATTAGTCAACTCCACAGTAAAGCACATGTGTATGCACCCCCTGGCACTTAATGATACTCGCTTTGGATTCACACTAAATTTGTCGCTTCCAGACCTATGTGACCCTTGCATGTCAGGAACTAGCAACAGTTGGGACATTCAAGCTAGTAGTCTCTCAATGGTATGTCTAAAACAGTGGTTTTCAACCTGTCGTCTGTGGACACATAGGAATCCTCAAACTGTATCTAAGGGGTAGGCAAAAGATGACTATGATCAATAAAATGTATGTGAATACTCACACTTACAATTCAAAGTTGCCTACACCTCTATTCAAAAATTTTTAGGAGTCTGCAAATGAAAAAAGTTTGAAAGCCCCAGGTCTAGAACTAGCAGAAAGGTTCTCAACTATGAAATCTGAATCGTTGCCTTACCTGATGGATTTTTAAGTTTGTTGACCTAAATACATTATCTGTTCACTTTGGCTTTCTTCAACAGGACTAGACTCATTAAGACAGGGGTGGGCAAAGTCCGGCCCACAGGCCGGATCTAGCTGGCAGCAGAATCCATTTCCCAGCAGTCCCTGCCCATATGACTGGGGCCAGTTTCCATGGAGACCCTGGCAGCAGCTACACTGTGACAGCGCAAAGCTGGCGTTTCCATGGAGACTGGCTCCAACAAAGCTGGCAGGGCGCACATCAGGGCGGGAAGATGCTCTTGAGCCTCTGGGATCTCACGGCAGTGACAGTGTGGTCCAGAGCCAGGGCACAGCCACGGTCTGCAGCCTGCATGCTCTGGGCAGGGGCATGCAGGCTGCAGATTGCAGCTCTGCCCTGGCTCCTTGCAGCAGTGACAGCATGGTCCAGAGCCAGGATAGAGCCACGATCCACTGCCTGCACACCCCTTAATGATTGTCATATATGCTAGGACAACCTGACTCTTGAGGAATTAAAATAGAACACGCATAGAGAGTTTAGTATATTAAGTAAGATCCTAATACAAGGTGATGAATTCCTTTAGTGAGCTGGCAATGGAATTTTAGAACTGCCATTACAATCCAGGAGTCTGCTTTGCTGATAACTCCACGATTATTTGCAGAGAAATATGAAACAGTAATACCTGTAACACTTAACATTTGTAAAGTATGATGTCAGGTCAACTCAGGGCTGTCCAACCAGCAGCCTGCAGGCTGCATGCAGCCTGAAGGGTTAATTTGTGGCCCTTGGGCTCCCACCAGGATGTCCCCCAACTGCTCTGGCTATAGCAGCAACCTGTGTCTCTATGCTCTTCCTCCCTCCTCTGGCTTCCACTTCCAGTCCTCACCCCAGGGGGCAGGGCAGTGTGGTGCAGCACAGTCTGTGGTGCTGGTCTAATCTATGGCTCAGCATGTCCATGCAGTGTAGTGCAGTATGAGAGCCTATGGACAGGGGGATGAATCTGATATAATTTATTAGACCAACCAGTGGGGGCCAGGGCACCTATGAGTGCAGTGCACTGGGGGGCATGGGGTGCCCACATGCATGCATTGCAACAGGGGGGGCACCCATGTGGCATGCAGCTCAGGGGGGCCTGTGGCTTATGTTGGTGTGGCCAATGCAAGACAGCGTGCAACCCCCAGCTGCTTACAAATTAGACAGCCCTGATCTAACAACAGCCCTGTAAATTAAGAGCATGGACAAATGTGCATTTGCAGCCGCTCCAAAATGAGAGCACAGCAGCTGTTATACTGTAATGTGCAGCAATAAGAGTCAGTTAAGTCTCCCTCACTTTGACCCCAGAGAAAGCACTCGTGTGGCTGCAGGCTAGTGAAACAGCTGCTGTGATGACCTGCCTTGATTTTGAAGCCGTTACAAACAGACAAATGTCCATACCCTAAATCTGGGGAGCAGCTGGAGTGGAGGCTGCCCAGGGGGCTTAGAGTTTTGGTAGTCCATATTGTTGCAGCTTCTATTACTGCATCATCTAGGAACTTAGTGTCCCTTTGTGCTGGGCGGGCACTACATAAAAGCAGAAGAAAAAGATGGTGCTTCCTCTGGCCAGCTTCAGTCTAAAACCAGAGATAATGGATGAGTACAGGCACACGCAGGAGTATGGAAAGTCAATGAGGCAATATTGGTTAGCCTAGCTGGCAGTGCTCAGAGCAGTTCAGCAGCTGAAAGTGTGCTAAGTGCCTTTCTTTTTATAGGCATCATGGAAAATAAGTTTTAATGAGGGGCTTGAAGCAAGTGAATGATGTAGCATTGCAGATATTTATGGGAACTTCTGGACATGAAGTGCAGTTTAGGATATGGCAACACTTGTTTGAAAATCAGTCATGTAGGCAAATAAGACTGTCCTTGTGAGGCAGAAGTCAACCTTTTGATCCTGAAGGGGAGATGACAGATAGGGAGGGAGTAGGTTATGAAGCTTATGTCTGGCTTGAAAGAGAAGACAAGGTTCTTTGGGTGAATCTGATATCTTTTATTAGACCAACTTAAATAAGCACAAGCAAAAAAGCCATTAGGAATAAGGCAGGAACCCTATCAGAGTACATGCACCTGCCCACAAGAGGTCCATTTTTTCTTTTAAAATGTATACAGCCCAAAAACTGGCTGGTTCTGCCCACTCCCCAAACCACATGCAGTAGGAGTTATGTAACAGCTGGGTATCACTACTGTTGTTATTATAGACATGAGACAAAAATAAAGGACATGAAGATCCATTGGCAAAGAAGAACAAGCCCATATCAGGGAAGAGTGTAATATGAAAAATGAGGAAATAATTTGCACATGGTCCCTTCTCTCTTCAGAGATGTATTGAACAGGATATTTAGACAGAAACTTCACACCAGAATAGGTGGAGCTGCTGCAGTCTGTATTTTAAGTGATTCCTTTTGGCACTCCTCTTCTAAGCTGATTTAGAAAAAGTGGCTCTAAAGAAGGGGGCCATCTGACACAAAAAATGAAAATGAAATGTAATGGAGAATACACACACACATACACACACACTCACAGATATACACACAGTTGTTTTATACACTGTTATTATGTACACTTGTATATCATTTGCCAGCAAAAACTGGAACAAAATGATATCTCATTAAAATCCAGGCTTTTAGCTAGGGAGATTAACTATATGAAACTCTCCTTTATGCGGGGGAGTCTTGTTTCTAAATTGAGACTCACAGCATGCTAAAAATTTAGCTCTAGGAATGTAAAACAATGGCAAGATAAGGATATTAATATAGAGATGTGGCTGCACATAGCATGCCCAGATAAAAGAGATTAAATAATTTTCAAAGATGAAAATATGTAGTTTCTTTGTCCATGCCATATATCAATATAAGAAATGAAATGCAGCTTGTGTTAATGTTGATGTTGTCAGTGACAACTGTGCTGATGTAGCATAAAACAATCCTGAAAGGATTCTGTCAAGATAGCCCACAATTTGACTTTTCCTTTGTATTTTTCTGTTGCTTTGCAACACATCGGAGATTCAACATAGTTTTTCTAAATGACTATTTTCAGTGGGCTGGAAGAACTGTGATCAAATAACTGCAATAGCACTGCTCTGCCAGTTTTCTGTTAATAGCCCCTGCATTCACTAAAGGAGTAGCATGAGACTTAATTCACTAGCATCTCTAAAGTGTTTTGATATAATTAAATAGATTTGTATCCTGTTAGTGCAAAATATTATATGAGAGTAATGTTATAACAACTGCAAGCACTACAGTGGAGGCAAATATTTTTAAAAGGTAGTGAGAACATGGTAAGGAAAATTTTCTCCATTTGGAGTTTCTAAATAATAATTGATGCGGGGGAAAATCATAAAAAAACCCAAAAAAAGTTTAAAAGGAGACTCAGAATATTACTAAATCACAGATTTCAAAATAACTAAAAGTTATATGACAGCCTGTCGTTCTACTCCCAGGCTTCTATTCACACAGAATTCAGGATGGTATTGTTGCTACTGCAATTCTACTTAATATGATCCTAAATGGTGAAGGTTAAAATCTGGGAGGTCACAATGATGGGAGGCAGATGAAATCCTTTGGGAATCAATCCATTGTAGGAGAATAAAAAATTCTGTTTTTTCCATGATGGTCAAAAGATACCCTGTGCACTTCTAATGCTGAAATAGGAGATGCTGCATATTGATTCTCATACATAATAAATGACAACAGTTAGTTTTCTGGCATCATTTTTGTCATGACTAATGGAAAACTGAAATAAAAACTGGTTAGTCTTCATTAGATCATAGAAAGGGGAGATGGATAAGCCCTATTGGGTTTGAGAGTTCATTTTTCTAAAATCGAGTATTCTGCAATTGAGTATCTCTCCCCAGTGCACCGAGGCCTCAATTCAAGAAACACATGTACTAAAGTATGCAGATATCTGAATACAGGTGGACCTAATTGAGCACATGATTAAAGTGAAGCACATATTTTGCAGAATTGGCACCAGAGTGAGCAGTAAACTGTCAATAAGGCAGAACCTCAAAGGCTACCCTGGTGATAAAGGAAAAATATGTCTACTGTTGGAAGACTGGGGCACGAGGCTCAAATCAGCCAAAGAGGAGTACACAGAGTGGTGCATCAAGGAGCAATAACTGGGAGGGAAAAAATGAAGAAATGAAGATGGAGAAAGAAAAAGAGAAAGTTGAAAAGTTTGTGGGCACAGCAGAGGGGAAGTACAAGGTGTAGATATGACAAGTGGGGCTTAAGAGTCCAAAAGCACCAGCCCCCATCCCAGCCTTTATCTGCAGATTTCCTCATCGTTACAAATTTATTTCACAGCCCAAAGGATTGTGTTAGATCAGGGCTCAGAAACAGCTGGTAAAGGCATATACAAGTTAGCAGCACCCCCATGAAAACCTCCATTGTGAACCATATGTAACTAATGAGGGGATATCTATGTGGATGTCTAGGCTAGGGTTTGGAAATCTATGGCTTGTGGGCCAGATCCAGCCCGTGGAACCTTTGAGCTGGCCTGAAGACATGGGGCTTCGGTCACACTTGGACTGGGGGGCTTCAGCTGTAGGCACTTTCTCCATGTCACTGTAGGGATGAGAACCACCAGTGGCAGAACTCATCCCACAATGGCTCATTCTAGCCCACAGCTGGAAAAAGTTTCCTTCCCCTGCTTTAGGACCTGAGATCATAAACTGCTGCACTTCTCCCAGTAGCCAATTGCCCCCAGCAACCAATCGCTGACCGGGGGTAGAGGTCCCCCAGCAGCCGATCGTGGAAGCACTGATGGAGCTTCTCTCGGGGACACGGCCAATCTCAGGGGATGCACATGCACCTGCATGCACCCCCTACGCATCACCAATGACCGCTAATCTCTTCCCTTGATTCAAGGACAAGCCAAACTCAAGAAGTTGAGCAGAGCCCCTGGGCACATATAAGCTCCAGTGAAGTAGCTCAAGGAGTTGGCGTAATGACAGGTATCATCTCTGAACCAAGAGTTCTAGAGTTTTGCATTTCTTACATGATCATATTCTGAATTTAAGCACATTCTGCTGTAAGACTCACGTAGAAAAGAACCACTACCTCTTTATTCCTAGCATGATCCCTGTGAACATAGAGCTATTATGTGTGAATTTTTTTTATTTTGCAAATTTGGTATTCTTGGAAGCAAACCAGTACTAAGTATAGCACAAGCAGGCAGTGTGAAAGCTTTCTAGCACAGCCTTATCATTGCACAGCAATCAGAACCAACAACTTATTAGCAAACAGTTAGAATCTTTGCTATCCTGATTCTAAGCAGAGACTGTCCTGCAGTGAATAATCAAAGAGGAGAAGGAGAAGGCAAATAAATTAAGCACAACTTTTGTTCCAAGAAGTCTAGTGCACATAAAAAATGGAGACAGGACCACTACAAATGCAGGCTGGAAGAAAGAAGCTGAATACAAATCTCCAGAAAGAGGCTAGTGCAGTAAATTGGCAAGCAGCTTTCTTATGCTTTTTAGCTGATGCATGAAGAATCGCTAAAAAATTGTTGGACATACAAAATATTTCTGGACTAATTAGAGCTGATTTTTGGAAAGACATTTCCTACATGGCCTCAAAATTTCATGTACTATTTGAAATGTTCACATTTTGACCCATAAAAGTGTTTGTTTGCCATATATATATGTGTATGGTAAAGTGTGTGCTTGGGGTTGTTGTATTGTGTTTTTGGGTTTGTGTGTGTGTGTTTGTGTAGGCAAGATGGCCCCTGTCGTTCTGGCCATGTGCTCTGCACGTGGAAAGCTGGGGCCTGTATCTGGGCAAAATATGTAAAATCCTCTGGACACATTGGCCAGAGGAAGCAGAGGATTCTCTGGGCAGATTTAATGAGAGACTGGAATATGGCATTCCCTAACTGGATGATGTCACACCAGGTGTATAAAAACAACTCAACTAAAGCTTCTCTCTCTTTCTCCTGGCACTGAGAAGAGCTGCACAGTTGAATTAGGAGCCAGAAAAATGTCTCCCCCTCTCTTCACTGGAGAGGAAAGCAAAAGCTATGTGAAGGGAAAGCCTCAGGTACAGGGAGAGAAAGTCTCTCTCAGAGTTTGCGACCCCTTTTCCCTCCCTCTTCCCCCCCCCCTTTTTTTGAGTGGGATAATACCACGGGGGGGTTAATCCCTGGAGCAGACTGACCACTCATGGGGCCCCAGTAGTTACTGGCCACATGGGCCTGGCCCCCTCTGTCTTGTAACTATAGCGTCTCAGCACAGTTGCGTAGCTGAGACTGGATGCCCAGGCTGCAGCCGTAGGCCTGGGCCCTTTTTGCTGTTTCACAGCTATTGCGTTTCAACCTTGCTGGGTGGCTGAACCCCAGCCACATGTTTGGCTGGCAGATTTGGACCAGGCTGAAGACTGAAGTGGTTTGAGCCAAGGTGAAACCAGGTTCTACTTTTTGATCCAGACCTCAGTGCAGTATTGGCCTGACAAGCTTTTTCTGCCCAGTTCAGGCCCAGTGAGATAGGCCTGGGCCTCCTTCTGTCCCTTTTTGTAGTTTATGTCCCAGCCAAGCACTGTGGTTGGGCACCAGTTGTAATTCAGGCCCAAGCCAAGATAGACCTGACCTTTCCTCTGAGCTCTTTTACAGTTTTCTGCCCAACAGAGCTGGGAGTGGGACTAGGAATTTTGGGGTGCGGTATGCTGATGAAAGCCACAGTTAACCCCTCAAAGCCACCATGCAGAAGTGGAGGTTGGCACTCTACCACTTCTCCACGAGCAAAGCAGCCCCTTGCAATGCAGAAGGATCCACACTCTTGAGCAGCTTCCCGCAGTGCAATGAACCTAAGGAGCAGCTCACAGGGCTCTCTGGTGTGGGCCCCCTCTCCAGCCCATTGCTGAAGGGCAGGTATAGGGATGCAGGCCCCCAGAACTACCCATTGGGGAGCCCCAAGTCCCAGACAGCCTGGGTATGGGTGAATCCTCCCACAACAGGGTGCCACCTAAAGATTTCACTTTTTAGTTAGTAGTGTTTCAAAATTATATTTAGTGTTTTCTTTTGGGAGTTTTTTTTTGTTTTTACTCTGTGTAATAAATTTGGATGTTTATGTTTACATTGCATGAGGACGGGATCTTGTTTATACAGGAAGCCCCAGTAAATTTGGTGTTCCCAGATGCACATGTGTACTCCAAGCTACACCAAGATAGTCAGAAATACAGAATGCACAGACTGTATGTCTGGGTTCCATAAACCTTCTTGAAGATCTGCCAAACTCAGAAAGGTGGTACATGAATCAAGCTGTAATTTAAAAAAACATATATAATTTAGATAACTTATGAGTTTCAAATTAACCCTGGTATAACTCCAGTGATGTGAAAGGAGATGCTCCAGAAATGAGTGTAGCCCACTGTCCAGGTTAAACTAAAGACCTAGATAATTACAGTATTTTTTTAGTCCTTTCCATTTGAAATACTGGAATGTATCTTGTAACTCCAAAATGGGAAAGCAGAGTGTTATATTTAATCTTCAGAAACTCTGTTCCCAGTCAGAGACCCTGAGTGGTATCAGTTGGGAAGACTTCCTACAAATGGTGAGAAATTGGCGAGAAACAACATTTAAAATGGAAAGGTTGGCATGCTCTCAAATCCATAACTGAGGCATGGCAGAGGTGACGAAACCTTGCTAGAAGTTCATTAAGGGCTAAACTGTGCAATTTGTAGTAGGGACTATGAGAAAATGCACTTGCACTATTCTACCAAAAGTTCGCACAGCTGGAATGCATCTGAGATTGCTGTGAGGTGAACTACAAATCAACCTTTGAAAGTTTGGTTTTCCCAGGTTGCGAGAGAACTGCTCTGGTCTACCTGCCTCACCTGAGATGGCTAATGCTATACAGATAGTAGCCCGGAGGAGTTTTTGACCTCAAAATCCAAAAACTGAGATTATGCTGGGCTCAGCACATAGTGCAGAAAAAGGTGGATTGCCTGCATCATCTTCCCCAACCTCTTTGTATGTTCATGTAGCAATACGTATAAGTACTATTCACGTTGAAGCTAATGATTTCAGTAGACACAACATAAGGTTCATAGTGGTAACCATGACAATATATGTCATTATTAATACAGGGATGGTATTCTTTGTGTCACAGCCTATCACTATGATGATGATGATGCAGCTCTAAGCAAAATTAAAACAATTCCAAAATAATAAAACACATTTCTTAGTTCTTTGCTCTGCTGGAGTGAAGTTTTAGACACAACTAGAATTTTCTTTCTGCATTCAAAATTTCTTTGTCCACATGCTGTAGTGTGTTAGCAATATTTTTTGTTTGTTAGCAAGACCACACCACTTAGAGCATAAGCAAAGCATGTTTATATTTTACATTATAATACATTTATAAATGTTTAAATTTTACACTGTGTTTTACTTATGTCTACTTTAACTAAACAGAGAGAGAAATCACAGGAATGTGCTCACTCCCTTGCTAAATAAATCACACCATACGTCCTCCTCAATGTTATAGTCTCACAAGATACAATGCAAATCTAATTGAGTTTCAATCTTACTACATCTACAAACCTAAGAAAAAATAGTTGCTACAAAGCCTTCCAAAATTAGAACAACTAATATGAATAGAACGTTTGTGAGGAGTATTTTAGAAAGGGTTTTTTTTGTGGGTTTTGGGTTTTTTTTAATAATGATGTCACCCATTGTAATGTTAAAGACTGCACTACAAATCCCTGTTCAAGGGTTTCTGGTGAAATTAAGGAAGAGATGTCTTTACATGCATAGTGATGCAGCAATAGGCTAGCATTTGTCATGATACAGTGCAACAGAGAAATCTCCTAAAACAGGGAGAAACAAGCCAATGTGCAAATGCTTGCTTCATCCACTCTGCTAGCGCACTGCAGTTCATGAGTCACCCCCAAATGCTGTAGAAACAGAGACAATACAGTTATTCTGCTACACATACTGTTAAGCAGATCAAAGACAGTGCTCTTTGCACACTGAATGCTAACAGTACCGTGAGACCCATAAAACATTTCTCGCAAACAACCGCAGTAAGTGAGATCCCTTGCAGTGAGGCAATACTTACAGTATCGGACAGGACAAACCACTGTATTTAACTGTTTCTTCATATTCTGCTTCCAGATACTGTTCTGTTTATTATGCATCTCTTCCACTGACTGCTTGTGTCTCTCAGCTCAAATGATCTTGGCCCTTTTCCCCTTCTGCAAAATCAGCGGTTTCAGAGTGATGCATGACACTGCTGCAGCCTCGCTGTATCCAAACAAATTCAATGCAGCAGGCGTTTTAGCTCCCCCTTGCCAGCTACCTCTCTCTCTCTCTCACACACACACTCTCTCTCTCTCTTAAAGAGATACTGCCCTGGACTAATCTCCTGTTTCAATAGCGTAGAAAATCTGCAGATTTTGCTTATCTGTTGAATAAAGTAAAATCCATAAAGAAGGCCATTTTAAAAATACTAAATTTTGATTTACACAGTCTCAAGACTATCTCCCCGACAAGATCATATATAACCCTATTATCTCCATCTGCATTAACTGATCAGTATAATTTAAGTCTCTTTATTAAAGCAAATCTTCTCATCTCCATTTATATTGACTGCTTTCTTTCTGCAACTTCAGCAGTAAAACTGAACAGCCCTTTTTATTTTTCTCATATTTGCACTATGATGATGTGTGTAAAAAGGTTTACATTTCAAATACAGGTTTTCATGATTTGAATACATTTCCTTGAAAACCTCTTTATTATAGCTTTTTGTAAACGCCCCTGTTGTTCCTCTTTTGGCTTTTTCATTTAAGAACTGTATTTCATTTTCATACTCTTCAGATTACGTATGTGAATTCTTACATGTTGACTAAAGCATGACTATTATCAGCTGCTTTCTGTTTTTGGTCCCTCTTCCAAGTTGGCAGAGGCAGTCATTAGTATATCTTCCTCTGAAAGTATAATGTGATATTAATAGGGCATAAAGCAGGCCAGAGAATGACAGGAGACCAGAGCAGACAGGAGAGTAGATATATAGGTATTTTATCTATAACCCAAATATAAGCTTAAATTTTTATCAGTTCCTGTTTAGTAGGAGGAGGGGAGACATAGTATATTTCCAAGATTACCCATTAGTCTACATATAGTGACCTATGCTAAGCTAATCCTTCCTGGTAGCCAAGGAAAACTAGGTATCTTTCCCTTTGATGCTTCTCTGGCTCAGCCATAGAACAAGGCTACATAGAAAAACACAAGGTACTTTCTCGTCTACTGTGAGGGAGGAACTGTGGCCTGTCTTCATGGTGTTTCTGACCACTGCCAATCATCATTTTAAATATTAATATGTTAGTATAGAGATCAAAAGGGGTCAGAGCCCTGTTGAGTTGGATGCTATACAGACAAATACCAAATCATGTTTCTGCCCAGAGAATTTAACAATGAGAAAAGGCCCCAAACATCTTTGAGTTATGTAATCACAAGCATAGGAACATAGCCATGAGAAAATGGGTCCTTGTTGAAATCATGAATTGATTATTAAAATTGTATGACTAATAATGCATGACTCCTAATGCAGTACAGCCTTATACTTGAAGGTAAAGAGTATGCAGGAGGCAAACCTGCAGGGGCAGATCCACTGGAGATGCAGTGGTATGGCTGCACCCCCTTTTTTGGACTGGACCATGCTGCAGGAGCTTCTGGGGACTTTTTAAAGTTCCCAAAGCAGGTGAGAATCATCCCTTCCCAGTGCTCAGAGGCACCTCCCCACTCCGTGCTTTCCCCCACCTTCCCTGCTAGAGGTGCACCAATAGAGATTTTTTGGGGGCCAATACCAATAGCCAATTTTTCCGGAACCGTATTGGCCGATACCGACCCGATTCCAATATGCAGTCAGGCACCTTGGAGACCAGTGTTGGGCTGGTAAGTCTGGTGTGGGGAAAGGGGGAAGGGGGAAGAAAGGGGTGGGTAGGGGGCAGATTGAAGGCCCCGTGGTGAGGGAGGGAGAGGGGCAGGAGCAGGCACAGGTGCTGCTAAAATGGGGTAGGGCAGGGTGCAGGATGCAGCCACGAGTAGCTTGTCTGAGGTGGGGAGGGGTCTCCTGCCACTGCATGCACCCTGGGAGTGTGGGGGAGTATGCCTCCAGATCTGCACAGGGTGGGGCGGGCTGCTGCTTGGGGCTAGGGATGCACCGTGTTCTTCGTATCAGGGAGGCTGGGCCAGGCTGCACTCGGGGCAGGCAGTGGTGGCCCTGGGAGAGGGATATGGGGGGTTGCAGCTACCCCAAAATTCACTTTAGCCCCTCATAGCCCCTCCTACCACTGCCACCACCCGCCCCAAGCACAGCCTGGCCAAGCCCCCACACTGGGAGCAGAATGGGAAGAACCCATCCTGCACCCCACCCCAGCTGAGCAGCACCTGACCCAGGCCCACTCCCTCCCTCATCACAGGGGCCTTGATCTGCCCCCCCACACACACACTCACCTCTTCCCTCCCCCACACCAGACTTAACAGCCTGATGCTGGTCTCCAAACTGCCAGGCTATGCTCCTTGCCCCATGCACTCTGTAGCTGTGCACATGCATCGGGCATTTATTGGCCACATCAGGGAAAAAAAGCCAATGTCCAATACAGTCAATTTTCCCTATATCAGTGTTGATCCAATATGGGACCAATATATCAGTGCACCTCTATTCCCTGGCTGCTTCTTCCCCACTGTCCCAGGGGTGGGGGAAGCTTCAGAGGCACTCCTGCTCACTCCAGCTGGGCTCTGCGGGAGCTGGGCTCAACTGGCACAGCAACAGCAACAGCACCAATGGGTGTGGGGTTTGCCTGCCCTGTGCCTTGTCTTGGGGGGCCAGGCATGGTAGGAGAACCCACCTCTTGGCCATCCCCACTGTTGTGTCCCAGCTGAGCTTAGCCCCCTTAGCCCCTGTAGCATGCAGGAACAGACCCTATTGTGGAAAACCCTCTACAACCTCCAGGAAAAAAAAGGCTGCCTGTTCCAGGCGGCTTACAATTTAAGTATGACATGAGACAACAGATGCATGCCACACAGGAGTCAAAGAAACAATGAGGTAGTCTTGGTCAGCCTGAAAATCTCGTCTCAGTATACCAGCTCTGTGTCCCGGGGAGCCGAACAATAAACGGAACTCACCTACAGCTCCCAACCAGAGGCGCACGAGGCGGATGGAGGAGCCCACGCGGCTCTTTAGCCGCCTGTTTATCAGGTTACGCCCAGCCGGTGACATCATGGAGGATCGCCAGCCGGCGGCATTAAGAATGACAGTTGCAGCTGAGTAGGGGATGGATAGCTCCAGCGAGGAGCAACACCCAGCCCCACCGACGAGGGAAGCGGTGATGGTGGCTGTTAACAGCGCGGCGGCAGGAGAGCCGGCAGAGACTCTGACGGAGCGAGGATGGACCCCGCAGCTGGAAGCTGCCCCGGACGCCGAGGGTGCTGAAGGCACGGCTATGGAGGATGCGACGGACCGAAAACTGGAAGGCAGCGCAACCCACAGGTGGGGTGCCGGAGCAACAGCACGCAGAAGCGGCCGCACTAGGCAGTAGAGACCCCAGGAAAGCCCCAAAGGGGTACAGCCGGGACAGGCTTCGCCGCCAAGCTATGAGATAGTGAGCCAGAGGAGGGACCGGGAAAGCAAGGGGCCAAGGACGGGCCAGAAGGGAACTGAAAAGGGTTCAGAATAGGCTGCTCAGCAAGTTGAAGAGCTGAGTAGTTAGCTTTTCCTTTTGAGGTTTGAGTTGTTGGGTAGCTCAGGCTGAAGGGGGCAGAGCTGGGGCAATGTCCTTATAAAGTAAGGTTGACGGGGTCTCGGTGAGGCCAGAGTCTGTGCGGGAAGTCCCATTCTGTGCCGGGCGGGGAGTAGGCTAGGAGGGCTGTGAGCCGAGCTTGCTGGTGGGCACCATGACAGGGGTGATGGCCACTTAGGGGCAGACCGGTGGGTGTCATTCCATGGCTGGAGAACAAGGACCAATGGAGGAAGGACACACTAAAGGTGGTGTGAGGCCGGGGTGCAGGGGTGGTGGAGCCCTGTGAAGTGACCATCAAGGGATCCTGGGCCATGGAGTGTACCGCGAACCGACCCTTGACACTGAGGAATACCAAGTTGTGGCGGGCGAGGAAGGGGTCGGGGACACGGGGAAAAGAGAACTGCTCTGAAACCAACAAGATCCCAACAGGTGTGTGACATCTACCTACAGGGCTAGAACCGCCAAGAGTGGGTAATCGAAACCCGGCGGTCACACTCTGTAACTAACCATTGCTGATTATGTAGTCATTATGACAAAGGAGAATTTTAAGGAGTGTGTAGAAGTCTGAGGCTCTCATAGAAAAATGTGTTGCAGCCAATCCACCCAGGATTTGCTAATCTTCTTTGGTACTCGTCTGCCATGCCTTTGGTGTTAAAGAAAACCAAAAGAGAAAAGAAATATCAGAAGGCAGAGCTTATTGGTTCTCGCTGCAACACAGCTAGCCACCTGACCTCTTCATAGGACTCCTCCATCCCCATACCCCATGCAATCTTATGAGTTTCTGCTGATTGTCAAGTGCCTGTGGCACTGAAGACCTGAGATTATGCTCCTGCCTTTGTCTAAGGTAATTTGCATCATCACAGCCTCACAGAAGAGCTGAGATTCCTTGCCAGCTAAGAACTGCTGCCCAGAGGGTTTTCCATCTATTGACTCCTGTGTGAAAACCTATGAAATATGAACTTTCATTTCTACCCAGGAGAACTTTTACAATCTTCTCTCTGATGCCTGATGAAGGGTGTTTGTGCCTGAAATCTTGCAATTAAAGAATTTTTTTTGCAAAAATCTTGTTGGTCTAATAAAAGATATCACCTCTGTCCACAAGCCCTGAGTGCGGCACTGAAAGTACTCTTTAACTGGATTGACCCCCTCACAGGTCCCCAATTCTGGTCTGTCTTTAACCTCACTCTCCACTTGTGATTTCAGAGTAGATTCCTTCTCTGAACCCACTGATGTTTATCACACACAGTCATCATTCAATTAAGCACCGGAGTTCCAGTGCTACTCCACATTAGCCTACAGGGGACCAATCATAAACCATAGCCAGCCTAACGCAGTCCCCTTGGCTCAGTCCCCATATTGTGTCCCTGTTGCAAGGGAAAACCCTGTCTTCTCAGGCAGATCCCCTCAGCCAACTCTGTTTCTTCTTCCCCTTCTAGGTAATGCTCACAAAATGACACACCCACTAGGCTGGATCCCTGCTGGTCCCATGTGATACTCTCACACCAGACCTCATCTCAGATAAACCTCACCACTTTTGGTTCTCCTTGGTACAAACCGCTGGACCCCCATGGGTCTCCTTCCAAAGGTTGCAGGAAGAAGAGGAAGGGGTGGGAGGGAGTATAAGGCACCTCCCACTCCTTTCTGGTGTCACTCATCTCTTACCCAGTGCCTGGGGCTCATGTCCCATTCACCCACCCATCCTTACACTACTGCACAGAAAAGGGAACCAACTGAAGAATGAAAAGTAAAGAATAATGTGGTAAAAGCAACAAACCAGGAAAATGATGTATTTAGCAGCATTCTAAATAAGTAGAAGGGCAGTGACGAAAGGCCAGAGTAAAAGATATTCCAGTAATCAACATGAAGGATGATGGGAATCAAGATCAGAGTTTTAGCTGTGTTCATAAACAGAAAACAATATATCTTACAGTTCTTAAACAGAAAGAATCTGCAAGATATAGGCATAGGTTAGAGGCAAGAACATAAGTCTGAGTCAAAGTAGAGACTGTACAGCAGAGGTGGGCAATTATTTTGAGCAGAGGGCTGCTTACCAAGTTTTGGCAAGCTGTCAAGGGCTGTATGGGTAGCCCTGCCCCTTGACAGGTGCCCCTTCTCCTGGTTGACCTCTTGTGACTGGAAGTCCCATCCCCTAACCCCTGACTTTTGCCACCAAAAGTCCCTCCCCTTCCCCTGGAAGTACTCCTTTCAGCAAGGGCTTCTTCCATCTCAGAACCAGAAAAATACCTGTCTAACCTGCTTTTGAAAGTTTCTATGCATGGGTGTGGGTGGGTATAGGGTTTGTGCAGGGCTGCAGAGCAGGGAGGTGGCGGGAGTGTGTGAGGGAGTGAGGGAGTGGGGGTCTGCATATATGGTAGTGTGAGGGGGAGTGTGGGTGCATGTGTATGGTGGGGTATGTGTTTAGGACTCACCCTATGAAAACACACACACACACCCTCCCTGCACACATACACATACACACACACAGAGTCCTACCCTTCCTATACATACAGTCCTTCCCTTCCTCCACACACACACACACACACACACACACACACACACACACAGAATCCTCCTCTGCACACACACAGAAACAGCCCCTCCCTACACACATAGAGAGACACACACAGTTCCTCCCTGCACACATGCACAGACACACACAGTCCTTTTCCCCCTCTCCCCTCCCACACACAGGGTACTGGCACAGCTCCATGCTCCCACAGTTTGGTGATGTAACCAGGAGCCGCATGGTGCTGGAACAGTGCGGGGACAGGAAGGCAGGAAAATGGCTGGGGATGGGGGGAGGACAGGGTCTGGGCTGCTGCATCTTGCTGGTGTCTCCCTCTGGGTCCTACTGCCCCTGGCTCCTGTCATCTTTGACAGGCAGCCAGGAGCAGATAAATATTAAATTTCTAAATGTTTAGGGGGCCCCACAGACCAGATAGAATGGCCTGGCAGGCTGCCCACAGGCTGTATTTTGCCTGTCCCTACTGTACAGTATTTATACAGAATACTGAAGAGAAATGTACAGTATTTATTCTCATTTCACAAAACATTTTAAAGCCAGATTCTAAGATTATACTTTTTTTAAAAATGGAAAGAATACATGAGCTGCCTAGCTGAGGCTCATGCCCGGGATGTGACGGAGAGGATCCCCAAACTTATCCAGCCCGCTAATCACCGTCCCATGCTACTCATCCATGTGGATAAAAATGATACGGCACAAAGCAGTCCAGCTGGGTCCTGCATGACTACAGGGCTCTTGGGGCTGGGCTCCGGGGGCTGGGGACACAGATAGCTTTTTCATCAATCCTCCTAGTCACAGGACATGGACTTTGGAGGTAAAGGTGTATCGGTGAGGTGAATAGAAGACCCCAGCAATGGTGCCATCACGAGGGGTTTGGCTTCTGTGACCACGGTGCACACTTCAGAGAGAGAAGACTGTTGGGAAGGGATGACCTCCACCACACCTGGAAAGGGAAGAAGCTCTTCTCAGCCAAAATGGCTGACCTTCTTGACAGGGCTTTAAACTACGGCTGCTGGGGGATGGGCGGTCTATTAACAGTTCTAGCCCAGGTCATATCAGCCGCATTACTAATAACTTGGGCAGCCAAAGGGAACCCACTCTGATGACAACTCAAGGAAAGGTCCCACCTCACCCCATAGGGAAGCATGGGGCTTCTCATGGCAGATTCAACAGCCTATATATGAGTGCAAGGAGGTTGGAAAACAAGCAAGAGGAACTGGCCCTTTTCTTATGTGAAAATAACTATGACCTTGTAGGGATAACGGAGACCTTATGGGACTCTACCTGTGATTGGTCTGTTTCTTTGGAGGATTATACCTTGTATAGGAGAGACCATCTTGGGAAGAGGGGTGGGGGTGTTGCTCTCTACATCAGGGATCAATTCACTTCCCTGCAAATTGAGTTTTCTAACCAGAAAGGGTGTCTTCTAACCAGGAAGGGCATCTTGAGACCCTCTGGGTCTTGTAGGAGTCTAGTATAGACCTCCCCACCAAGAAGAAGAACTTGATCAGAAATTCAATAGGGAACTTGTCAAGGCTGCATGCTCCCAATGCATGATCATCATGGGGGACTTCAACTTCCGTGACATCGCTTGGGATGAGCAGACAGCCAAATCTGACAGGTCATGCAGCTTTCTCGCTTGCGTCGATGACCTCTACCTAAAGCAGGAGGTCTATGAGCTGACTAGGGGAGTGGCATTGCTTTATCTGGTTCTGGCCAAAGGGGAGAAACTGGTGAGCAATCTGAGGATCAAGGGGAAGCTTGGTGACAGCGATCATGATTTGGTCACCTTCTTAGTTCACCAAAGAGCAGGCAAATCCCTCAGTAAAACAGAAATCCTTAACTTTGGGAAGGCTGACTTTTGCAAACTCAGAGACTTGGTGAGTCAGGCAATTAGAGGCCATAGCCCCCTAGATAAGGGAATACATGAGGAATGGTCATCTCTCAAAAACCTAATCCTGGAGGCACAGGGGAAAGCCATTCCATCTTGCAAGAAATGTAGTCAACGGGCAAGGAAGCCCCCTTGGCTGAACAAGGAACTGTTGGACCTCATTAAACTCAAAAGAGAAGCTGTGACAGGACGGGACCTAGGGGTGCCGTGAACTCCCCTAGTGCCCCCTACCGTGTCAAGTCAGTGTCAACGCACCCTCACCATCTCGCCCACCATGTCTTTGATGTCTTAAGTGTTTAGGGGAGGCTGCCTTTTCTATGTACTTAAACACAGTGCCCTGATGTATCTTGGCCAATGCTCTGTCTAGTTGCCCCGGTGCACTCCAGCCTTAGGGGCTATGAGTGGCTCCTACCACCCCTGATACCACGCCTCAAGCCTCGCAGATGTACTGGACATTGTCTAGACAATTCTTTTCTCTTGGCACCCTCGCGGGCACCCCCTGGCTCGCCTCTGGGGCTTCTCGCTGCTCCCTCTCGCCTCTGGGGCTTCTCGCAGTTACCTGCACCCCACAGACACTCCCTAGCTTCTCTAGCGGTTGCTGCCCACGCTGGGGCCCTTCTCCGCGCTCATGCCCACGCCAGGGCCTTGCCTCGCGATTCCTGCCCACACTGGGGCCTTGCCTTGCCATTCCCGCCCACACTGGGGCCTTGCCTCACCCGCGCCCCACTGGGGCTTCCCACAATCGAAGCTCAGGTGGCCGTAGCCATGCCTGGCCCCCCCCCAGACCCCCTTCTCTGGCCTTGCGCCTCACTGGGCTCCTCACAATCGAGGCTCAGGTGGCCGTAGCCTTGCCTTACCCCCAGACCCCCTTCTCAGGTCTTGCTCTGGGGCTCCTCACTGCCCACCCCTCGCTCTGGGGTTAGGGCCACTGCACCCCACCAATGCTGCACCCTCTCAGGCGCCAGGAACCCCCACGCTACTGGGGAGTCCCTATAAGGCCTCCTTCGACCCCTTATAATCTCACCCGGTCCTCCAGTAAACAGTAAACACAAACAACCAACATAATAACATAAGTCAATCAGCTGTAACTCAAACATAAGACTCCTGGCTAAAGCGTTCTCTCCGACAAGCGTTCTCTAATCCACACCATATCGCACCCGTAGCTAGTGACTTATACCCAGGCCTTTCTCCTTTTTTTTCCCTTTCAGGGTCAAGCTCTTTTCCTCAGCCTAACTGTGCCCCTTCGATCCAGCTGTCAGTCAGGAGGGGGAGAGAGAGAGAGAGAGCACCCACAGCCTCCTGTCTCTGTTTTATGGTGGTCAGCCCTGCCCCCTCCAGTCAGCTGACCCACCAGGTGTCGGCCATTAGCTTCTCCTGGTTGCCCCTAGCAACCAGCAGCTGAGCCCATACTACTGTTTTTCAGTAGCAGACACCTTAGTGCCCTGCTACAGAAGCCTACACAAGTTGGAAAACTGGAAGCTTCATCAAAGAGGACTACTGAGCACTCACCCACACCTGTAGGGAGTGGTCCAGAAAAGCCAAGGCACAAACTGAACTCAGGCTAGCTACGGAGATCAAAGACAACAAAAAGTCCTTCTTCAGATATTGGGAAGTTGAAAAAAGAACAAAGATAGCATTGGGCTATCCTCTGAAATCAAATGGGGTAGCTGACATCCAACCCACAAGAAAAGGCCAGGACTTGATAGCAGGCTACAATTATGTAAGAGGGGTACATCAGCACCTGGGAGAACAGCTGTTCATGAGAGCTCCCCAAGGGATAACAATGTCTAATGGCCATAAACTCCAGGAAGGCCGATTTAGACTGGACATAAGAAAAAAGTTCCTTACGGTTCGTGTGTCCAGAGTTTGGAACAGACTTCCCCCAGAAGTGGTGCAAGCACCCACTCTGAACTCTTTCAAAAAGCATCTGGATATTTTTCTTGCTGGGTTCACGTGATCCCTGCTGACTTCTTGCCTATGGTTGGGAGACTGGACTCAATGATCTCACGGGGTCCATTCCAGCCCCTAAGGTCTATGAAACGAGGCTCACATATTCAAGAATCAACTTTGATATTGTTGTATATGAATCTTGTAGGGCTAAAGCAAGGCCTTGTAGTGCTAAAGTGAGGCCATTTCCTTTTCCTTTCGCCTCCATTCCATTAAAGCGGACACAGCACTTATGAGACGGCTGGGAGAAGAGAGGTGCTGTGTAAGGGTTACTGATAAGATATGAAACTAGCTGAATCAAGTTAACAGAGGAGCCTCATCAACAGAGGAACCTTGAAAGCAGTACAAGGATTGTTTCTGTAAGATAAGATACATCTTGGCAAGAATATATGAAGCGTGCAGTCACAAGAGTTAAACTTCGGTGTTCACGCGCACAGTGCCACTTGATTGGATAGAATAGTGATTTAGTTAATAGATGATTGGGTATTTTTACGAGCATGAGCTAATCACAAACTAATGCTGATGTACTAACAAAGTATAAAATAGTATTATATCTAGTAAGCGGGGTCCCTCCTTGGAGGCACCTTGCTGCAGCGAATAAAGACTATATCTGATTCTGGGTGTCTGGTCTGCACGATCATTGCCCCAGCCTAGAGCGAACTCCACGTAGCTTAGAAAGCGTAATTCGTAACAGTTTAAAGGTACTATAATATTTTCAGAGCACAGCAGAACAGAGTTGCGGTTTCCTTTCCTCTGGGTAGTAGAAGACAGATTTTTCTTCAATCACGTTTCATTATAACAACATTTTTCTAGTGATGATGTGTTTTATTCCAGTGTGTGTCTCATTTACAATTCAGACTTTGTACAAGATCATTTTTAATTATTTTATTTATGCCCTTATGGTGTAATCAATGGTCATAGTGGAATATATACTACTAATGGGAAAAAAGAGAAAAGTCATTAATTTTTTTAACATAAATAGATGACTACCACTACCATATTACTATTTATAATGAAAAATACCTCTCATTGATAGTGACATATTTGCTATTTGTATTTTTATTCTTTACTTTAAAATGATTAGCCTCTCAAACCAGAAGTAATCAATCAATAATATTATTTAACTTATGTGACCAATCACATGGCAAATGGCTGAAGCAAATATTTCACAGGTAAATATCTGTGATCTGTTTTGGCATGTACTTATAAATAATTACTATATATGTATATATCAGAACAAATTAGCAGGCTCAAGAGAGTTACATTGCTAAGATAATCAGCTGACAACAAATCACTGGACCATCTCTATTGCATCCTGGCATTTTTACATCCAAAGTTTTCAAAATATCCTTCAAGTGTTCCTATTGCTCTTCAAATTTACACACAATGGGATAAAACCATGATACTTATGACACAGTCTATCCAAAGAAACAATTTCCTTGCAGCTAATTTACCATGAGAGTTCAGCATTTCCATACACAGAATGGTATTGGTTCTTGAAAGGACATGAGATAGTGAAAATTAGCAAATGTCAAGCCTATCCTGTAGCTATCTCTGGCTGTTGCTTGAGGATCAGGGGAAATAAACTGTCTGGGGGGTCAAGTCTCAGCTTTCCTGAATCTTGCCATAAGCATCTCAATAAATCCTACCTGAAATAAAACAAAGCTGCCTTGGAGGGACTGGAGAAAGTGAAAAAGCAACTGTTTTAATAAATTCCCTTTTCAAAGTGCCCAGATTCTGTTGCACTAGCAGTTTGAGGGCCTCCATCTATTTTTAATTCATTTTCTTATTGTTGAAACTAAATTAACTACAGATTGTTATGAAGTTAGATTTTAATAGAAGAATGTCAGCTGAAAGTAGACGTTGTGTTTACAAACTGATTTTGAAAGAGCGGCTGAGCTCCTGATGATTAGGGAGCAAGTGAAGAGAGCCAAATGGTAGACAGAAATTTTTAAAAAAGGCAAAAATATTTATAAAAATGCCTAAAAGATGTATTCAGAATGAAAGGAAAAGGCAACAATCCCAATCACAGTTGTTAAAAGTCACAAAATCAAACCTCCCATCAAAATCACAAAACTCACAAATCATGAGAGATGGTAACAATAGAAAAGTTTTGTGTAACCTCTGCTAGAGTAATGAAGGGCCCTTTCATATGTCTAAGTATAACCAGACATAGAAAGCAAAATGAACTCATATACATTATAACAATTACAATTACAGCCATGAGTTAAGAGCTCTAGGGTCTTTGAACATACATGAACTACCTAGTTCCCTGTCATGGCTTTGGAGGAACATGCATGGTGTCCGTGCCTCTTCTGTTTTTACCTGTAGCATGTTATAGGGTATTCTTGGTGTTTCAAATACTGTTCTTTGTACTTGTCAGTAAGGGTTTGGTGGCAAGTTTGGGAGGATCCTTTTGGTTACCAATTGCCTGCAGATGCAGAGAACTGGACTTCCTGGTCCAGGAGGCCCCTTCCAGGCCTATGCTTGTATGTTCCTATTAATACTGGACAGGTCAAAGACTTTGTAATTACAAGTTATTTTCCTTCATGTTACAGAACATATTCAAAAGTTTTGAGATAGATTTACTTTTGTGGAAAGTCTGCAGGGGAGAGGTGGACTAAATGTCTTTGGTTCTTGGATCCATCTGTGGATTCAAATATCTTTGAGTCAATCAGACAGAAAGAAAAATGAAATGCAAATCAAAATGTCATGATAGGGGGTTTTTTTAAACTGAAATAACTGAAAATAATAATTTGTTTAACCAAATTTCTCTACTCTGCACAGAACATCTGTGCAGAACATCTGTGCAGTAATATTCATAACAACCTGCAGGGTAAATATGGTAATTTCATGGGACACCAATTTTCTATTTTTATGAAGTTATAAGGGAGAAAAACAGGGCTTCAAAATAGAACTCATCTGAAAGCTCAACCTGTTAGAGAAGTAAAATGTAAAGATTTTAATGGCCGCTTTGAGATAAATTCTACTCATATCCAACAAATTATTAGCTACTGACATCTTTAAAGATCAATAGAATTGATGACAGTCCAATTTACTATACAAGCAGTGTAACTAGGTGCATAGCTCAGGGGCTGGATCCCAGGTGCAAGGGGTTAGAAGATGATAGCTGAATGCCTAGGAGCCCTGGGCCAGCTGACAAAGATGATTGGCTGGCTCCAAGGGAAACTAAAAGCTTCCAGGGAGGGTAGCTGAAGGAAGAAGGAGAGAGGAGGTTGGTATGTTGAGGGAAAAGCACTGAGTCTGGGTGGTGGAAACTTTTCTCTCTAGGTTGGAGGAAAGACCTCAAGTTTTACTTTTGTTTGTTAGTGGTATATTTATTTATATTTGTAGGGGTTAGTGTCTAACCTGGTGCACTCTCCTTTCCTTTTGTATGTTAGATGGCACCATCTGATAATATAACGGTAGTTACCAACTCTCGCCTGCCACGTCTTGATAAATATATGATGTTATAAGTTGGGAGGTGTCAATTTTTATCTACTGTCTTAATAGCTTGCAATCTGTATTGAGGGAGAGGATCCCCTTTGTGATGCACCTTGCTTCCCCTTTTTCTCTTCTTTGTAGGGTGCCTAACTTGTTGACTGTTAATTAGAAATTACAGCCTTATGTCGTTCAGTTTGGGTTCACAATGTCCTTTATTTAGCGATACTTAAACTTACATCCATTATCATCTTGCATTGAGAATAGATTGATAGATTGTAGAGTTGGAAGGGACCACAATGGATCATTGTGTCTGACCCCTGCTCCTGGCAGAAAAGAGGACCAAGGTCAGATGACCCCAGCCAAGTGACTGTCAAGCCTCCTCTTGAAGACCTCCAAGTTAGGTGATAGTACTACCTCTTTTGGAAGCCCATTCCCAATTCTGGCCACCCTTCCTGTAAAAAATTTCTTCCTAATATCTAAACTAAATCTACTCTTCCAGTAGTTTGCACTCATTATTCTTAGTTACTCCCTGGGGCGCTCTGGTAAATAGGGCATCATCAATTCCCTGTTGTCCTCCCTTGATAAACTTATAGGCAGCTACAAGGTCTCCCCTCAGCCATCTCTTGTGAAGGCTGAAGAGATCCAGATCTCTCAACCTCCCCTCATAGGGTCTTTCACGGAGGCCACTAATCATGCAAGTGGCCCTCCTCTGAACCCTCTCCAGATTCCCCATGTCCCTCTTGAAGTGCAGCGCCCAAAACTGGACACAGTACTCCAACTGAGGCCTGACCAAGGCTATCTTTACTTATTTACATCAATTACATATGAATGTCAACTCAAACAGAATCCCACTCAGATCTAAATTCAACTTACATGAGTTACTTCTCATCTATTACTCTTGAGTTGGTCCTATCTTTGTTGCCCTGGGTTCTATTTCTTTCTTACTTGGTTTCCCTTTGGGGCATGGTCCCGCTTCCCAGGGACTAGTAGTGACTTTTCCCTCAGTCTCTTTTTTTTTTTCTTTTCCCTCGTTTATCTCCAGACCTTGCCTGACTAGCAGAGCAACACCCTATAAACAATAACAGCCACCCCCATCCCCAATATCCCCCAAGGGGGAGAAGGATACCCTGGTCCCTGTTTTCCTCTTCTTGTAGATTAACTCTACCTCTACTTTCATTGGAGCTTCTCCTTTTAGTTAGTCCTGTGTGTCCTCCTTTTCTCCTTTTGGGTATCTTCTTATCAGGCTTTGTTTTCTTTCCTTCCAGTTTCATTGTTTACTCCTCCAGATCCACCCCTCTCTCACTGTCTCCACTTCTCACCAGCCCCGCCCCTCTCTCCCGTGGCTCGTCCCAGTGTCACGGAGCAGCTGCTCTGGAATCTCCGATCCACTCCTGATCCCATTCCTTACTCTTTTTTTCCTTCTGACGCTGCTCCTACTGGGATTCTCTTATTTATTCCTGCTGTCTCTTCACAATGTTATTGCTTGCTTTATCTGCCATAAGGACTGAAAGCTTTTTGCATGTAAAAATAAACAGACTGGAAGTGGGACCTAAATGCTACCTAGCTTTCATGAGGAAGTTGGCTTTTGAGTCAGGCTAATAGAGGGACACCCTGCTACAAGCAGCAATAGAGAAGGCTTATGTTATATACAGCAATATAATAATCAAGAGAAGTATAATTAAAGGTTACAGTAGCATGCATAGCAATGCTGCTAGCAGCTATATCAATAAATTATTTTCAAGTTCATTCCATATGTTGCATGTGGCTCACTTGTTGAGGCTTCATGGAGCAGGACAAAAAAGGAAGATGACAAAGGAATGATATAAAATAACCTGAAGGCAACTGAAGGGCACCCAGCAGAGGTGTGTATAAAAAGACTCCCAAGGCTGACTTTTTTTTTTTAATTAAAAGATGGTTTCAATGTTTTGTAATCAGTAAAAGCTGGGGCAGGGCTCTCATTATTTCTGTTTTAAAGAAAACATGTTAAAAATTAACATTTCTAGGCTGTGTTCCAAAATGATTAAAATACCATCCATCCCAGGCTGTTAGTGCCATAACAATTATAATGCCAACCAGTCTAACCTATTAGTGCTAGTGTGATTAAAATACCAGTCGTTTTCTAAAGCCAGGGTGATTAGAATACCAGCCAACTTAAGTTGTTACTGCCAGTGCTGTTAATATCATGCATCAGTCTAACCTGTAACACTACTGTATAGCGCATTCCTTCATGAGGTTATGTTAAAGTCATGTCCATTTGTATTCTCTATGCAATATCTTGCATTCTCCTTTTATTATAATTTTCAAGTAAAAAGCTGTGATATTTCACACATTTGGGAATAGACAGGAAAGCAGTGTTCTGATGCATTCATAGAATCATGTTGCTAACAGGCTAAATTATAAAATGAGTTAATTATAATTATATAAATCCTTAAGTGGATTAGATACTATTCTATGCCACTTCTTGCATCATTAGGAAGTGGTTGCCAAACATTACATGCCAGAAAGGCCTGGGGGAAAGTGAAAGGATTCCTCTGGCTGGTGACAGAGGTGACAGACCTGATGAGGGAGGCCATGTTGCATGGCCACCTGGAGGGGGAAAAAGCAACAGACTCCAATAATTTGTTTGTTTTCTGCTTTAAAAATGATTTGTGGAAAACAGCTTGTTGTTATACAAGCATATAAGCCTCCAAGTAGAGAACAGCATAAGACTGGAAGTGTGCAAACTGTAACTGCAAAGGAGAGAGTAAAGCAGAAGAACCTTGGAAAAGGAAAAGATGTCATATGGTATTTTGCAATATAAGCATAGCAGGTGACTGCTGAAGACCTATGAATGTGGCCTGGGAAGGGAAAGGGGAGGGTTTCTAAGTGGTTTAGGGTGTAAGAGGAGATGTGAGTATGGGTTTGGGGGCTGGGTGGAGGAGGGAGAGGGAAACAAAGTGGATGTAGTGAGCAGTAATGTGAATGTAACTGTCAGTGAAATGTTGGTGAACTATTTGGTTGAGATGTTAAACTGTACAACCAAATAACTGTGTGTGTGTGTCTAGAGCACAGGTGGGCAATTATTTCAGTTGGAGGGCCATTTAACAAGTTTTGGTGAGCTGTTGAGGGTGACAAGGGTAGCCCCGCCCTTTGACAGGTGTCCTGCCTCCTGGTCACCATGTTGGGACTGGAAGTTCCACCCCTAACCCCTGACCTTTGCCACCAGAAGTCCCTCCCCTTACCCCAGAAATACTCCTTTTGGGAGGGTGGGGGTTGTCATCTTGAAACCAGAAAAAAAACAAACCATATACTAAAAAAACCCCCATCTACTATAACTTATTTTAACTTTATTTTCTTTAATTGTCCTGATTTACATCTGTTTGCATAGTGTATCTAGAAGTGATTGTGTAATAGCTCAAAATACAGTCTTATTCTTGTATATTGTGGGGAGTGATAAAGAGGTGTATGTGGGGTTGTGTGGTTTGGGAATGGATGTGTGTGTATGGTGGGGGGGTGTATGTGTGTAGGGTGTGGGTATGGTGGAAGCAGTGTGGGTGTGGGATATGTGGTTGGGGTGACGGTGTGTTGGAGGGTATGGGTGTGGGTGTAGGTGTGGTGGGGGTGGGAGCAGGTGTGGGTGTGTTAGGGTGTATAGTAGTGGTGGGGTGTGTGGGTGTGTGTGTGTGTGTGTGTGTGTGTGTGTGTGTATGTGTGCGCGTGCGTGTGTGTGTGTGTGTGTTTTGGTGGGGGGGCCTTCAGAGTCCCAGGAGTGTATGAGACCCTGAATCTGTATATGATGACAGCAAGCCTCCAGCCCTAACCGGCTCCATAATGCACAGTGCCCTGTACTCTCTCCCCAGTTGCAGGTGGCAACAGAGTGCAGGGCCAGCCTCACCTGGCCCCATAACACGCAGCTGCTGCCCAGGTCCCTGGCTATGCATGGTGGTAGTGTCCATGGTCAGTCCCACCCAGTCCCATAGCACTCCCACCCAAGTCCTCAGCTGCACATGGTGGCACAGAGCAGGTCCAGCCTCACCCAGCCCCACAGCTGCAGCTCACACACTCCTACCCCAGTCCCCAGCTGCAGGTGGTGGCAGCATGCGGTGCCAGCCCCACCCAGCCCTGTAACACATAGCTCCCACACTCCCACCCAACTCCCCGGCTGCGCATCATGGCAGTGAATGGGGCCCCACAGCATGCAGATCCTGCACTCCCACCCCAGTCCCCAGCTGCACTTGATGGCAGCATGCGGGGCCAGGCCCACCTAGCCCCATAGCTCACAGCTCCTGCGCTCCCACCCCTTTCTCCCAATGGGAGGCCCTGGCCCTGGGCCAGTGGGCTCCTTACCTGAATTCCCAGTCTCGCAAACAGGGAGGCCAAAAAATGTATGAGCTGTTGCTGGAGGTACTCAGTAGCTTAACCTGTCAGCCTTTCTGGTACAGATAGCCATGCACCTGATGGTGGCCTCTGATTGCATTACCAACACACAGGTGCTGGACATGCTTCTCTGGATGATTTTCACTGACAGTGACACTAATATGGCCTGGTGGCATTGGCACAAGTCACCTGCTTCCAGAGCACAAACTATCAAGATGTGGAGAAGCTTGAGAGGATGCAGAGAAGAGCCACACGCATGATCAGAGGTCAGGAAAACAGATCTTATGAAGAGAGGCTGAGAGCCATGGGGCTCTTCAGCCTGGAAAAGTGCAGGCTCAGAGGAGACCTGGTGGCTACCTATTATCAGGATGCTCACCAGGATCTGGGGGAACGTCTGTTCACCAGAGCGCCCCAAAGGATGACAAGGTCGAACAGTCACAAAATCCTCCATGACCGATTCAGGCTGGACCTAAGGAAGAACTTCTTTACTGTCCAAGCCCCCAAGGGTTGGAATAGACTGCCGCCAGAGGCGGTTCAAGCACCTGCATTGAACACCCTCAAGAGACAATTGGATGTTTATCTTGCTGGGATCCTATGACCCCAGCTGACTTCCTGCCCTGGGGCAGGGGGCTGGACTCAAAGATCTTCTGAGGTCCCTTCCAGCCCTAATGTCTATGAATCTATGGAAGTCTGGCCTCTGACTCACTATTTTCTTTTACCTCACAAACACTGGCGGCCAGTCACTGCCACTTGCCTTCACAATCCTCCTGAACTCCACTAGCCCTTCTTTCTCTCCAGAATCCCCTTCCTGGTATCCCAGGCCCTCCTCCGTCACTCCACTCATGCCCAGGAGAGCAACTGTCTCAAAAATCCCAAAGCGAGGTAGGGATCTACTTCCTGAGAACAGGACACAGCTGCGCTTTCTTGTACTAGATTTGTGGAAAGCTTTTGATGAAACTCTACCTGGAGAGGATTTGGATAAATCCATCTCATTCCACTGTGACCCACAGCCTTTTAGCTAAAATGCACCCATTATTGCAGTCTATTGAGGCTCTGGAGGGATAGCAGTTTTCCCCAAGAGCAGACTTAGCCAGATGCTTGAGTGTATGTATAGGAATAAGTAGCATACAGCCTCAGGAGCAAGAAATATAAGTATTTTTAAAATGGAGCTTTATCAGTGTACAAAAGATTATGTAATGTGATTGCCTTCAATTGCAGGGAACTGGATTTTTATAACCCAGGATGTCCTATCCTGTTTTCTTAATACTTTCTGAAGAAATCTTAATGAAAATATTTTATAATGATATTTCATAACTTTCCATTACACTGTTTATTAATGAAGAAACAGTCCTACTAGCATGATATGCACCTATTTTACTTCAATTATTAATTTTAAACAGCAAATTGGTACTGAGCTATTCTGAACCTACACTAGTGGAAATGAGAGCAGAATTTGGCCAATGAGCTGTAGTTGCAGTATCATGCACTTTGTGCTAGGAAATAATAGAAAAGGACTGCATGTCTCTGAAATGAAATTGGTTCTTCACCAAGACTACTGCATTTTCAGCTAACATACCAGCACATGCACACAGATTGGACTGCTGGTGCCTTTTCCTAACTTCTACCTCCTGCAAGCTATACTACTTCTTCTAAATTTCATGAAGGTTGCTACATCTTTCTTTCTGACTCTTCTTGTTGTTGCTGGGTCTTCTGTGCATACATTGCTGTTGTGATGGGACCAGCAGTTACCTGTATACAGCTCGCACTAAAGACATGGCCTTTACTATGAGCCCCTTGCAGCTTGCTAGGCCTCACATTCCTTCAAATGTGCTGATTTAAAATCAGTCTTCCATTATTGCTGCTAACATGCAACCTGCTATCTTTACATTTTTGGGTGGCATCTTGTTAGCTGTCTGATTTATTCATATAATGTGTTTCTCCTGATACACCTATCTCAGATCAGCTCCTCGCTGAAACTTTTTCTCTATCCTTCTGGGCCTGGCGTGGTGCACTGGCTGTCTGACAATAAACTTAGTTCTCTTTCAGTTTATTTCCATCTTTGTCCTGATTCTGTAAGTATATCATATGCCTTGTTTCCCAGTGCAAATTGGACTGCTGTTTTTAGCCACTGCTTTCTGTGGGTATTTGATGGCCGGAGCCAAACTAGGTCACCTTTGGGTAATGGCCTGCTTGCCTCACTTGTTATAGTAGGCTGCTTGCCTCACTTGTTATAGGCTGGCTGTCAACTTCACTTGCTCTTAACTGCTTTTGGCCTGTACATCATTCCTGTGTGAGGCTCCAACAAACTATCATAGGAAGCAGAGTCTTGGTTGTCTAGCTGAACTGTCCTTTGCTGGACAACTGTCTGGTTCATGGAAGGAGGTATTGTGATGTGCCAACATTTACAAGTGATTTTTGTCCTCTTTGACTTTGTCAGTCTCTTGGCTATATTTACTGCCAACTCTGCTTTCCTATTGCTTTGATCTTCTTAAACTCCAGTGTAACACTGGATCATTTGAATTCTGTTGCAACATAATGAATATGGCATGTTGGATATGTCATGCCACACAAATGCCCTACCTTTAGTTACCTGATTGCTGTTTTTTTCCTGGAAAGGAAGAGGAAACAAGACCACTTACAAGGGAATCAAATCTGAAACACTGAACCACAAATCTGAACCAATGGTCCCTATTGCTGGGTCTGGGCTGAGCTAAAATTAATAGCACAGAACAAGGAATGAACCACAGATAGCCAACTCATTGGTATCAGAAATGTCACAGAAGTTGGCATCTTTCATGGTAGCTGAGTCCTTACGGGTCAAAAAAGGCTCTGGGAAGTGCCTTTATTATTTATTCCAAGGCCTTAATTTTTCCAAGTACAGACCCTGCCTATGCGCTGGCTGGGAGAAGGAATTTCTTTTCCACCTTCCTATGGGGGGTGACCTTGCCTTTTCCTGAATTCAAGATGCTTCTGATGAATCTTCCCTGTCTGTTCAACAAGTTGTGAGAACAGAGGTTTGGTGCCTGGGGAGAGATGAAAGAGCTTTGAAATGCCTTAAGCCTTAGTCCATCACTAATTCTGACCAACTTTCAGCCAAGAAAACTTTTATCTACCCTCCTCATCTGTCTCAGTGTGGACGCCACTTATTCATGAGCTGGTAACCAGATTCACTTGCTCAACCATCTCAGCCTGGACCTCACCCACATATCCTCAGGAAACTGTTTCCACAGTTTCTCTGCCTAGACCTTGTTCTGATAATGGTTGGCAGCTGAATTTTGGCTACAGTTTTGTGTCTCTGCCTGTCATTTCTGAGGGGAAAAGGGGGAGTACAGTGAGATAGGGATCATAATGCCACTGACACATACATTTGCAGAACTGTACTCTCAGCTTGTCTCAGGCACAGTTCTGGTTCAAGCCTAAAGAGCTATGAAAAAGGGAAGCTGAGGAGTTTAATATCAGATTAAATGAATTAGGCATCAGGGGGCATGTTTACACAGGCATTTTCATGTTCCTAAATTTAATGCACCTTTGCTTAAGGCACATGAAGGTGATTTAGGCACTCATCTACATGTGGATACACTAATGCTTATTAAGGCGCATTGAATTTAGGTACAAATAGCTAAGTCTCATTAGCGCATGTGAAGATGACCTAATGCACATTAACTTGGTGTCTATCCAGATACACACTACTTTTAAACTCACATATCCTTAAATTGCCATTTTTAAGGTGCATTAAGGGCATGCACATGTAGACACGTGCCCTTAATGCACCTTTAAAATGGTGATTTTAGGCTAAGCCTGTTTAAAAGAGACATGTGTAGATGTGTCCAGGTTGTAAAAAGCTATCACCAGAATACTGACAATTGAGCATTAAAGATGCTGAGAAGTGCTATTTTTCAAAGCTGCCTTAGGAATCTGAAAAAAAAAATTAATTTCCAGTTTGAGGAGAAACCTATCAAAACCAATAGAGGAAAAAAAACAAAGATCTTTCATTGAGTTCTTTTTTAATCCTGTGAAAACTCTGCTAGTGAAAGAGACTTTGAATGTGCAAAGTGTACCAGCTGAAAGCAGAGTATACTGGGGAGCTGTTCCTGAGTAGTACAAGCTCAAAGCAAAAAACTCAACAGCATTAAATTGCTATGGACATGGGGAAGACCCACTCTGAAGACCATTTGACCAGAAAGGACTGAGAATGATGCATTCATTTTCAATTTATAATAACTCATTATTTAAAAAAGAACAGGTTTAGTGAACAGCAACACACTTTTAAAAACTCACCCAAATCCCATGTTCATATAAACATTTTAAACAAGAAAAGGTTGCAAAATTCTTATATTCTGTCTTAATAGTTGGTGTTCATGTGCATCTTCTTACTACCCAAATTTTGATTCACTGTTACTGCTGTTTCTTTTACAGGTGGTCACATTACACTTCTAAATGTTGCTATATATTTAATCCACAAGAGGTCGTTGCAGGACCACATAAACTTTCCTTAAAGAAGGCACAGATGGATGGAGAAGGCTGTATTTTGACTCTGGAAGCATGTCAGTCACATGTTTTGTGTAATCCTCAATCACTTAAGCCAAACTTTTCCAATTTAGATGCTCAAAATTAGGCACTTCATTACTGAAAGGTTGTTAGTGCTTAGAGCATCCACTTGAGGTAGCTGCACTGAGGGTAGGGATGAGGGAAAAGAGCATAGAAAGGAAGATGGTGACTGTCGGTACTTTATGACCCATCTTGTCTAGTCTTTCTCTGAGCTAGTTTAGATAACATGATACATGAATAGCAAAATCTGCCAAGATCAGTTTGCGAGCCCTTTTTTTGTAGTAAAGATATGTTTCAAGTTATACAGGCCTGTAAGCGGGTTTTTTTAGGCTTGGGATTATATAGACAATTACATGACATTTAATAAAAGAAGCCAATGCAGCTCAAAAGGATTCAAATGAACAAACTAAATAAAAATAGACCAATTAGAATACGTTTTCATGTATCATTGTTCTACACAATTTCTATTTAATTTATTAAACTAATTCAGTTAATCTATTCCCTCCTAGACTTCATGCAAGTTGAATCAATGTCTCTTGCCCCACAAGCAGTCAAATTCCCTTTAAAAATTGTAGGCAAAGTACACATTTGTGGCTGTCAGCAGGGTTCCTAAGGTACTACAGCTGCCTTAAATTAATTCATACAATTATTGCTATACATTTTTACTAAGTTGTGTTTTAGGCAATATTTTGCTAGGTACTCAGAAGCCCATAGGCATAAGTGCCCTACAAATAGAAATTTATGAATAATAGTTTTGGATAGCCAAAGTAACACACCTGTGCAGTATTTTTCAATATGAAAGAACAAAGCTGGGGGCAGCATATTAGCTTCATTGTCAATTTTGGCCAACTGTGTATTTCACACTTTATCATGCAGAAGTTTTTTATTCTTTGAAAGTCCGAGAAGACAGTCAGTACCAGGCTGAGCTATTTTGATGCACTTGGCAAAATACGTTTTGCTGTCTCTTCCTCTTCATTAACATAGCTAAAGGTATGGACAAGTCAGAAACTGCTGATAACTCATCAGCTCTAGAAATGCTATGCCACCAATTTTGTTTCCCTTGGCAACTGCACAGTTTGTCCACAGGACAGGTTGGCCTTGAAGACAATGACATATTATACCAGCATTTCCCAACCGGTGTGCCGTCAGGCATGTCCAGGTGTGCCATGGCATTTTGGACTGAAGCCGCCTGCTGCTGCTGCTGCAGACACAGACAGGGAGCGTGGCTCCAGCCCAAAATGTTGTTCTGCTAGCTGCATGCCACCCCTCCCCATTGGTATCTGGCTGGCTGCAGCGCCCCCCACTGCCCCCCCGGTTGGTGTCTGGCTGGCCACACGCCACCCCTCCTCCTCCTCCCCCACTGTGTGTCTGGTGTGCCGCAGTGCTTTTTTATTTAGGTAAGTGTTCTGTGAGCAAAAAAGGTTGGGAAATGCTGTATTATACATTAGTTATCAACAAAGAAAGAAAAAGCCAGGCATATTTTGGCTCAGTGATACAGTTAAAGATAGCTATGGGGTATGTCCTGCCTTGAGCCACAACATATATGTTTAACTCTGACCAGATATCTCTGAGCACATCAATGAGATTATTCACATACTGAAGTTAAGAGCAAGCACAAGTGTCATGATAGAGTAGCACATATCCATTGCCATCAGACTGCTCATTTGATACTGAAAACCTGTTTGATTGACCTTCTCTGCTGCTGATGCCACTGCATACTGAAGCAAGAGGTCAAACCATTAAGGAGTATGTTTAGGGCCCAATCCTCAAGAAGCCTCTTGTAGGTAGACCCTTGACCTTATTCAGACAGCAAATGAATTCTCTAGAATGCTGCCTGAACAGAATCCTTTCCATGATTAGGGCCTTTATTGCAACCCAAACTGAGACAAAATCTTCAAAACCATAGCCTACAGCAACAGTGGAAAAATTTTAACTTTCATAAAATTTACTCTGTCATGACAAAACCGTATGTATCTTGGGACACTTACAGGCATCACAAAACATACAGCCATCAACTGAAACTGCTGAGTTAGCCAGAACATTAATATACTTCATTATGATACCTCAACTGAATACCTTATTGATGGGCTGCAATTTGCAAAGCACGGGACATGTATTTGCATGCAACCAGTTATGAAAGTGTATGCTTTAGCACTAGACAACCTGGGGGAAATTGTAAAATAACTTCATAAGTGACTGATTAAAAGGTAAAAATCATATCCTGTCATTACAGCAATTGAAAAGAGAAATAAATTTCCAGACCAAAGACATGAACTAAAAAGAAAGCATTTGAATAACTTTCTGATGTAAGTATATCAGACTTTCAAAAAGTAGCTACTATTGCACAACTACTATATGTTGATTCAGGAGTCATCTTTATAGCATAAGCATCAGTATGGGAGAATATATATGGAGAAAGCTTACCAAAAGGAAATAATAATGTGAGGTACATGGAATATTTTTAGGCTTGGCAGAATTCAGTTTTTTAAAATTATTTCGATTACTAAAATCAATGTTTATTTTAAAGCATTTGTTTTGATTTTTCTCAATTGAAATTTTCAGGGTTGCATGAAATTAGGGAAGTTTTTCAATTTTTATCAATTCAGCATGCATATGGATGCACACACATGCACACGTGTGCTGGCTGCTGTAGGAGCTGGGGGCTGTGCCAGTAAGGCTGTGCTGGGAGTGGTGGTTGGAAGGGCAGGGCTGTCAGCACCCAGGAGCCCAGTGCTGCTAGCGCCTCACTCAGCCCAAGTCCCAGTTAGGGCAGGGGCCATATTCCTGTGGAGCCTGGCCTGGCTTAGCCGCCATGGGAGTTTGCCCCCTGCCCTAATCACACAGGAGCCAGTCAGGCTAGGCTGGGCACCATGGGAGTTTGGCCCCTCCCTGGGCAAGGACCTGGGAAGAGTGAGTGGCAGTCCTTTATGTAAATGTTGATGATCACTAACAGAAATATTTTTCCATTGGTCAAATCATGCCAAGCCTAAATGTTTTGTACTTAGTTATGAAGTAAGTTATAATCTATATGAACTCTCAATTAGATACAGAGCTATGACGTAACATGCCATTTTTTTTGTTTTGTGTACAGTGAGTCAAGAAAGAAAATATTTTTTAAGTATCACATAAAATAGTTTACTTTTTAAAACAGAAAATAACTGACCTTTAACTACAGGAAGGCTACTGAAAAGAGATGTTAATTAAGAATTTAAAAAATAGATGTGGACAGTTCAGTTCTTTATCCATTATTTAGACACCTGCTTGATCTTTTCAAGTACTTACTAGTGAGTAGTTCTCACAAATGTGGAAGGGAGAGCAATTGAGCAATTTCAAATATCTAGCTAGTTACTTACAATATTAAATATGTGCAACTTTACACATCCATTTTTAAAAAGCTTGGCCATAATGTCAAAATAAAGGTACCCATATATAAATATAAGGAAAGTTATATCTTTAATAATAGGATAAGTACCTGTCAGTCGATAGCTATATGTTCTCAAACATTTTGTTAATATGAATATTTCCCCCCACAGAGACATTTGGGAAGTTTTTATTTCATTGTCTTATATCAGGGCTATCCATCTTTAAAGCAGCTGGGGGCAGCATAACACACCAATTGCAAACCCTGGGCCACACACCACAGAAGCTGCATGCATGCATGGGCAGCACAAGCCCCCACCCCTTTGCTGCCAGAGCATTGTGAGCCCCCTTGTAACTGCATTGGATCCCCTTGCCCTGGCCACGTGAGCAGCAGAAGTCAACTCCCCCACCTTCTGCCACTGCCACTGCCATGCAGGAGAACAGGACCGCTCCCCAACACCACCATTGCTTATGAGCAGTGAAAGCCCCCTGCCCAGCCTTCCAGGCTGCTACAAGAGCAGCCAAAGCCTTCCCTCTCCACAGCCAGGGCAGTGAGTTTACCAGGCTGGCTCCAAGAGCCAATGGGCTGTACATGAACTCCTCTGGATGCAACCCACCAGCTGCTAGTTTGACAGCCCTTAGATTATGTAAGTATAGTATATAAAGTATCATAGGGAAGAATGGCACTTTTTTTCCTAGTGTCTACTTATCAACACATAGGTACATTTTGTTCATTAAAAGTTCTTCCAAGCCTAGCAACCCAGAGGGATAATGTGGTTAAGGCATGCCAGTTACCCTAGTGTGGCAGGGCACTGTAGGTGCCTGCCACTTTAAGGGCCTGAAGCTAGCAGCTGACAGGTGCCTGATAAAGGCAGCCATTTTGAACCTAGGACTGCCCATATAAACAGGGCAGTTTTGCTGTTGGAGGTAGGCAACAACATTGCCTGGTTGTAGGTATCATCTGGTGGTAAGGAAGGAGATGTAGGGGATGGTCAGGAGGCTTCTTGGTCCTGGGCATGACCTAAAACTGCACCCTGCTGGGAGTGGGTGGCCTTGTGGGGTTTTCTGTGGCATGGGAGCCCCCAGGAAATGCCAGGCCAGTTACCACCCTGGTGAAAGGTGAGTAGGGGTGCCTTAACCCTAGCCCTTGCCTTCAGGTGAGTTTGTATTCCATTGGAGGTAGTTGTCGGGGTGCAAGCCTTGATGAGGAGAGTGGGGGCCAGGCATGGCTGTGGCCACCTGACCCTGTGGGGATTTGAGACCCCGAGAGGGGAAGTTGGGGCCAGGCATGGCTGCGGCCACCTGAGCCCACCAGGGAGCAAACCTTCCCCCCCCCCCACTGTGGCCTGAGTGAAGGGGGTGGTCTGGAGCCCCAAGTGAGAGGGGGTAGAAACTAGGACCCCAGTGAGGGGGTAGCCCCAGTGAAGGGGGCTGAGATCTGTAGCCCCAGGTGAGGGGTGGTGTGCTAGCCCCAAGTAAGGGGCAGAGTTGTGGAGCCCCAGTGAGAGGGTAGCCCCTAGTAAAGGGTGGAGATGTGGAGCCCTGAGTGAGGGGAGCAATGTGGAGCCCCAAGCAAGGGGAGTAGGCCCAGGTAAGCCTTCAAATGCCTGAGGCCGAGGTTTGAGCCAGAGGCTGAGTGAACGGGGGGCTCAGCCCCAGAGTGAGAGAGGTGAGTCCTGACCCCGGTAAGTCCTCCACTGCTGGGAGGCAGAGTGTGGGTCGAAGGTAAGATCTGAAGTAGCACCATGACCAAGAAGGTCAAAAGCCCTAGGCGCCCACCACAAGGGGCACCCCGCCTGGCCTTGGAGGTGAGGCCAGACAGAAATAATTTTCATGCCAGACAGAAATAATTTCAGCCAAAGCCTAATTTCAAAACCTAGATCTGGCTAGCATCCAACTCCATCTCCCAGCAGCTCTTGCCCGCATCACTGTGGGTTGCTTCCATTGAAACCCCAGTCGCGGTGACCTTGCTTTACTTACTAACATTTATGCTTTTAATTTCCATAGCATCTAAACTCCTTAACTACCAAAATCTGAAACGCAAAACAAGAATAAAATAATAGTTAATCAAATGGCAAGCAAAACAAAAGTATTATTGCCATTGCTGATTCTTAGACCAGTTGCTTAGCTTACACACTATAGCATACCTGCTGCAATACCAGAGTATCAGAGTGAGACAGTAACTTAAGTATGTTACTCAGCTTAAGTATGAGCAAACTTAATAGTCCATGTGTCTAATTTTGAAACTGTACTGAATATCCAACCTCTACCATTACATTACTTACACTTTTATTTGCATTTAGTATACCCCTAACTTGCTTGAAAGACGTGTTTTTACTTACTTAACAATACTTAGGGCTGGATCCAATTTTTCTATTTGACTATATCAAGCCTTTACCTTTATCACTTCCAGATATGAATATCAAAATAGAGTGAAAAGTCAAACAATTTGGGTGCCTATACATAGCTCCCAGGGAGAGGGGGAGGTGGGTGTTTTAATTAGAGCGGCTCTTGGGAGCCGCTCTAAAATGCCCATAGTATCTCATGTATTCAGTATCCCACGTTTCAAAATATGTTGGGGGTGCTTTAACTAAAGCTCATCAAACACTGCAGCAGTCTGGAGTGTCCTGATTAGAACACTCCAGCACACTTGATTAATTGAGTCTGCTCTGACGTGTTCTAATCGGAACACGTCAGAATGCATGTAAAAGTGCCCTTTATGAGGAATACAACTTAATGGGATAGTTTTCATATAGATTGTTGGAAGAGTTCGTTGTTTCATCGCAAGAAAAACCTACAGATGAAAAATGCAGGAATTGAACCTACATCTTCCACATGCTTAGTGAGCACTCAAGCCAACAGACAATTGGGTAAAAGAGGAAGGCACTTCTTCCTCCACCCATGTTTGTGAGGCACTAGATGCTGCTAGTAGGCCTGAGAACCTGCTGTTTTGGAGTCATTGGGCTGGAGGACCTGGTTTGTGGACACTGACAGGATTTAGGTGCAAGTGAGGCACCTAGCTGCTCTGTGCTGTGAGGGTTTCAGATAGTCTGGACATACTCCGAACCAGACAGTTAGAAGCCTAGGAAAATGTACTAGCAAAAACATGGGTGCCTACGTACTTTGGATTTTCAGGATTAGGCAGCAGTTGTGCAGAGCTCTGAAAATCTAAATTTTGGATTTAAGCAGGTAAATGGCACATAGGTACCAGTGTCCTTTTGTGAATGTATCTTTAGCTATCTTGCAGGAAAATGTTCTGTGTTAGGCCCAAAGAAGAAAACACTTCTATGCCTATTGTACCATGATTGCATGTATATGTTTCCTTAACAAGCCCAGTCCTGCATTTCTTCCTCAGTGAAACATTCCACTGAAATTAATGGGAATATTGGCTATGCAAGAAATGCTAGATTGTGATCAACAGAAACAAAGTCGAAGGAAAACAGTGAATGCTGCCCAGCTTGTTTATGATGTTGCTGAGAAGTGGATACAGGAATAGTTATAGTTTATCTTTCCTGTCAGACAAGGTTCTTTGGGTGAATCTGTAACCTTTTATTAGACCAACTTAAAAAGCGGGGGGGGGGGGGGGCAGAATTTTTAGCAAGCTTTTGGGTTTAACAACCTCTTTCCAGTCATGCACAGGAATTAAAAGTTGGCACCAATGTTCTAACAAATTGAGCGAACACCAGGTCCGAGTCTCTGGGTTATTGAGTTTAGGGTCAGTAAAGCAAAGAAGAAGGAACATCAAGGAACGCGTTATAACTATGAATCTCTGCCCAACATCCAACTGGGTTACAGCAGCCTAGAGGCTGATTTAACCTGTGGCAGCTAATAACAATTCCTGGTAGACACTCTGCCAGCTGAACATAGCCAAATGCAGATCCCAACATTGTCTACTAGCCCTGCTTCTCACTCGTTTGAGAGCACAGAAGCAAGCTACACAGTTCTGTGCTTACTAGGAACTCATCCACAACCACGTGGTCCCCAGCTAACAGTACTCCTCTGTTTTATGGTACCAGGAAGTGGCATGGAGCAGAGCTGAAAATCTGTTTCTTATGATCACATTTCTAAAGGAAGCCAAGCCAGGTATCAATCTGCAGGCATAGAACCAATTTTCAAGAAGCAAAGGTAGGAAAACCTATTTCATGTGCTTACTGGTAATCTGGTAACAGGCAAATATTGCTGCAAATTGTGTGCACTTGGTTTTTAGTCTTATAACTACATTTGCACTTTACTAAGGATCAACACTGCCCAAGATGATGAGAGGGCCAGCAATAGGCATAAGGACAGCTGTAGTTTCATAGTTAGTAGGGTTGGAAGAGACCTGAGGAGATCAACCCCCTGCCATGGCAGGAAAGAGTATTGGGGTCAAACGACCCAAGCAAGGTGTTCATCTAGCCTCCTCTTAAAGACCCCCAGGATAAGAGCCAGCACCACTTTGCTTGGAAGTTGGTTCCAGATCCTAGCCACCCTGACAGTGAAGTAGCGCCTCCTGATGTCTAATTTGAATTTACCCTCTGCCAGCCTGTGACCATTATTTCTAGTCACTCCTGGTAGTGCTCAGGGAAATGGGGATTCCCCCAGTGCCTGCTGGTCCCCTCTGACTAGTTTGTAACAGGCCACTAGATCCCCCTCAGCCTTCTCTTGTGGAGGCTGAACAGGTTCAGGTCCTGTAGCCTCTCCTCATAAGGATGGCCCTGCTGCCCCCTGATCATACAAATGGCCCTCCTCTGGACCCTCTCCATATTGTCGACATCCTTCTCAAAGTGCAGCACCGAGAACTG
>NW_017729032.1:42429809-42437627 GCF_001723915.1 Gavialis gangeticus
GAGGATGTGTATTCCTCCTTAATGTAGAGCGCCATGCCTCCACCTTTCCTCCCTGTCCTGTCCCTCCTGTACAGCCTATAGCCCTTAATATTCACCGCCCAGTCATGCATTGGGTCCCACCATGTTTCAGTGAGCCCCACTATGTCTGGGTTGGTGTCAGCAAGCAGGAGGGTAAGTTCCTCCTGCTTGTTTCCCATACTACGAGCATTTGTGTAGAGGCATTTGAGGCCTCCTGTGGATGTGTGCACTGGATCCCTAATCACAGCATTGCCCTGGCTCCTGTTGCTTACCTGTGTATATGTTCTGCTCATCCGTCTAGGCTGGGCTGTACTTGTGAGTGCTGCTTGGTTTAGCAGTCCAAGTCTTCCTCCTCCCTTGTCTTCCCCTTCCCCCGACGAGCCTAATTTAAAGCCCACCAGAGGAGATCCGCCAACCTAGAAGAGAACACATGCTTACCTTTAGGGGAAAAATGGAGCTCATCCCACCCGAGCTTGTCTCTCATCGTGATGTGCAGGTCGTTGTCAAGGAAGCAAAAGCCCGTCTCAAGACACCATGCCCATAGCTGCCAGTTGGTCTCTGCAATGCACGTCGCATGCCATCTTCCACGTCTGCTCACTGGTAGAACAGAAGAGAATACCACCTGTGCACCTATCTCCTTCAGCACACCCCCCAGAACGTGGTAGTCCGCCATCAGGTGATCAGGGCTTCTCCTGGCCACATCATTAGTACCCACATGGATTAGAACCATGGGGTAGTAATTGATGGGCTGGATCACGGCCTGGATCATCCCCGTCACATTGTGAATCTTTGTTCCGGATAGGCAGTAGACCTCGCATGTCGAGGGGTCCTGGCAACAGATGGGGCCTTCTGTACCTCTCAGGATGGAGTCACCTATGATGATCACTCAACGCTTTCTCCTCTGGGACTGCTTAGCTCCTTCAGCCTGTTCAGAGCATGGAGAGTGTGGAGTTGCCTCCTCTCCGGTTGCCTCCTCTCCCTCCTTCTCCAGTATTGCCAGGGCCTCGCACCTGTTCTCCAGCCAGACTGGATGAACTGGTACTGCTGTGTTACAAGCAGCCCTGGTTCTGGAAGTGACCATCTGCCACTCTGCAGCGGAGGGCACTTCCCGACGTGCTTCTTCTTTGGGTGTGTGGCTCTGCAGGGAAAGGAAATAGCCGTCAATTTCTTCGTCCACCTCCCTGATTCCGTTCAACCTGCTAACCTCCTCCTGGAGCTCCCTCACCTATGCCTCCAGGGCCCTAAGGCAAGCACCTGCAAGACAGGTGTGGGGGTCCCCAATCCCCGCCCCACCCCGGGCCTTGCTGGACAACCCCCACAGGCCAGGGGGTGGGGGGATGCCAGCTCCCCCATGGGCTGTGTCTGGATGGAGGCCTCAGACAAGCTTCGGATAGGCTGCTCCCCCTGGGCAGGGGCCCTGGCAGCACTCCGCATCAACACCATCATAGGAGTTGCTGCTTGTTTTTAGCTTAGTGCAGTGCCTTCGCCCTGCCCTAGTAGGAGTCTCCCTCCTGGCCCTTCCTGCTCGCCCGCCGGCACGAACACTGACGCAAACGCTGGCGTGCTCTTACAGAGTGCTCCTGTTTGCGCACTCCGTTCACACCAGCGCAGCTCGGGAGCATGGCTCCCTACCAGCTCAGCTAAGAGGGATCCAGGGGACTTCCCCTCTGGATCCGGCTCAGCTGCGTCCGGTCCTTCTTCCCACTTACCTTAGGGGGATCAGCTGCTGCTGCCCCCGCTGCTGGCTCCACTGCTGCTGCGTCTGCCTCTGCCTCGGGTCTGGTAAGGGGGCACATGTGCATGCAGGACACACGTGTGCCTGGATCCCTCCTCTTCCTGCTGCTCCTGGCTCCCTGTAGGATAGGCACTAATTCAGCCTGGTTCCCAAGCATCACTCACCAGAGTAAAGAACTGACCATAAGATACCACTGCTCCACCCTGCCAGAAACCTGGAGGGACAGCAGTAACACATGAGTGCTTGGGGCGGGGGGTCTATGCTGGCACAGGCAAGTGTGCCATACGTCTCTAGGCTAGTGATGGTGAAGCTAGCAAGTCATGTTTATTGTACTTTCATCTTAGGAAGATAACTGCCCCCCTGTGAACTCTGTTCCTGGATGTAGTATAACATGTGTCATGAGATATCTGAGACTTCTAGGTCAGGTTTTAATGTTGCTGAAAAATTGTTGTTTTAAATATTTATTGAAAAGTGAAAAAAAAAACTCTGTGTAACTGGCCATGTGATATTACAGGTTCTAAACACATTTATTTAGACACGCATATATTTTGGAGTTCCTCCACACTTCCTTATTATTCTTCACTACTATTATATAATAGTGGCATATAAGGCTCTGTTAGAAATCAGACACCACTGTGATAGAAAAATAAAGGCCCTATCTTTGCCCTGAGTACCAGGTTTCTTAGGCTTTATCTTATCCAACCAGAAGGAAAAGAACTAACTTTTTTCTAAAAGTAAGTTGGATGCAAATAAAAATGTAATCTGATTTAATTTTGAACTGTTGGTTTTTTTTATACGGACTCAAAAATGACATGTTTTAAGACTTTACCTAATACCTTTGTATGCAGTGCAATCTGGTACAAAAACTATTGGTAAAGAAAACGGGCATTAAAACCAAACTTTTTAAAGGGCTTTTCCCCCTTCAGCCAAGCTTCACACAAGCATCTGCAGGAGCCATGTGATACATTAACAATGGCATCTAAAGGATCAAACAAGCTTTCACTGTTTTAAAAATAAATAGTATTTCTAGCCTTTTTCTTGGACTTCTCCTCGTGGAATCTGGACTTTTTGCCTGTCTCTTTCTCCCGAACAATTGGAATCTCAAGCTTTCTTCCCATGCGCAGTTCCATAACAGTTACTACAATAATTTAAGTGTCTCTGAAAAATCACCTAGACTTTGGGAGACCAGAAATTGGAATTTGGCAAGTATATACACCACAAAATTAAGGAAAAGAGACTGCAGTGAGATGCGTTCTCAGAGTTCATAACACTCGCTAAACTACAATCCATGAGAGACTTTAATATATGTAAAGCTGAAGTATACTATGGGCTAAATCCTTAATTGCATCAAGCTATATTTCCATTCCCCTGATCCTAGAGCTGTTCTGTGCCGAAAGGGTTCTTGGGATCATTTAAGAGCAGCTGTAAGGCTTCAGTAGTGTGGGGTGAGTCCCACAAGTCCCTCCTAGCTCCTACGCAGATGTAAGAGAGGAGGAGATTGAGTGGAGCCAGCCATGTCAGCTTTTCACACTTCAGGGGATTTCCTTACACTAAGGAATTCCCCAGCTGTCCATTAGCTCATAACATTTGGGCAATGCAAAGTGGCTGGAACAAACATGTGACAATCTGGCCCTTAAACATTAAAACAAAGATGATGAAATTCTCTTTGGCCTCAAGCTGCTATCTGTTTACAAAAACTAAGGTGCAGAATCCTTGATGGCAGAAGTTGTGAGAGGGGAGAAGACAGTATGAGATGGCAACTACCATTTTCTATCTAATGAGTTTCTCAAGGAGGCTAGAGGCAAAAGCCATTAGAAGAAGCAAACACAAGGTGGCTAGTAAAATGTATATGCCTGCTGCAGTGTCTTTCTGCAATGATCTTATACAATGAAAGGGTTACTTTGTCCATACCCATTACTTTCCACCTTCTGGCCCTGAATTGTTCTCCCTGCTGGAATGCTGCAAATCTTATTTTCAGAGAGAGATTTAAGTGGCTCTCTTTTGCAATAATGGATGTGCATCTGAGTTACCCTTCTCAGCCTTGTCACACAGGACACTTAGCACCTTGTTAAAATTGTGCAGTATAAAGCTGGAATGTGTTCTGAGTAGTCACATTGTTGCTGTAGAAAGTCGGGTCTGTGTCTGAAAGAGAGAGAGCATGGTACCCAGCCTGACTCTCTAAGTAGGTCACAGTGTGAAGTTCAGTTGACCTTACCCCTGTTAAGATGATGTCAGCCACCTAGAAGTAGTGTCACGTGCACATTTTAGTATTGAGCACAGAACTAGACAGTGCCATGCATACATCCATATAAAATGGTATGTGGGGTTGGAGCTTGGGAGTATTTTGAGAATGCTTGAGGCGTGTGAGTGGGACTGCCTGGTGTCAGTTTGATGTGTGTGTGACTGAGTGTGGTGGAGATTAACTGATGGTGTCCAGTTGAGAGAGAGAGAGTGCGAGGGTGTGATTGGAGTCAGTGTGGGCCTGAGTGCCTAAGCTGGTCAAAGGTGAAGAGTGGGAAGGAGCATGCAGTGCTCCAGGGAAGTGTACCATCTAACACTCAAGGGTCTCCAGCGTCTCGCTCCCTTTCAGCAGACTCCGCAGTGGAAGCAATTAGGGTTGGCTCCCTGGAACCTTTCTCCCTCCCGGTGTGTTTTACACTTGCAGCAGCCCTTTGCCCCACTGTTGTAAGTGTCACCCTGCTCTGCCTCCCTCCTCTCCATCTGTTCTGTACTAGTGTAATTGACCCCTGTTTAATAAGTAGAAGGTAAGCCACTGCCAGCTCAGAGTGAACTTGTGAAGTGAACAGCCCTCAGGATCTCAGGGGCTGCAGTGGTTGGAGCTTAATAAAGATCTCCTTTCTCTTTCTTAATAAAGTTTATGCCACTCTGTACCTTGATACTAGTGTAAGGAATAGACAGATAGTTAGTTATAGATAGACAGATTATACTTAGAATAGTATAGTTAGGTGTAAAGGGTATTATTGGTAAAAGTATGTGAGTACTGTATTTACTGTGGATATTACGTGTTGTTTTCTATTTGTGTATTTAATAAACCATTATCATGTAATTGATTATCCATGTGTGAGTCTTAATCAACTCACAGACTAATTGCCAGGTGGGCTGGTGGTGACAGATATGTTGTGTCCCATTTGTTAACAGGTCTGGGGCCAAAAGACCATCCCCCTATTGCTAGTTGAACTGAGGAGTCAGTCACTTAATTAGCCACTCATTGTTTCCCCTTGCAACAACATGGTAATGTTTACTACAATGTCTAACATGCACAGCTCATTGATTATCAGTCCCAGTCCTGGTACCACATGGGAGTCTTGAACTAGCCTCCATGCGGTGCTGGAACTGACAAATCAGCTGAGTGTTGGTCCCAGCCCTGGGGCCCTCCAGGGCTGCAGGCATCCAGCTTACAACTTGATCCTGGAGGAACCTGACAAATGAAAGATCCAGGGTCTCTCCTACAGATGTGTCTTTTTCCTTATTGCACCTGGAGGCTTAATACAGCAGAGGGGTCCCTGGCTAATGTCAAACTGTGCAAGGACCACAAATTGCTCGTATTATTTCCATGGAGCAGTCTGATGGTAGCTGAACACATGTTACTTACTATGAGTTGGAGATAGTCTCTTTCAAGAAGTCAAAACTTTGCTATGATTTGAGTGTACTTGGCACATCTTCTACTGCTTGAATAAGTGGCCACTCACTTTTAAAGTATATTTTACATATACTAACACGTGCAACATGGCCCTCGGATTTAAAAATTCGGGTGTTCTTACATTGAAAAATTAACTGTGTTTAATGAACAGGTTTGATGGCAATGTTAATAGAAAATCCCCAAACTTTGTGTTAAAGTTACGCAGCTTACAAGTTTCCAGCTGTTTGTATAAAAGGTGCATTTTTTTAGCAAACTTTAACTTACCAAATATTTTTGTGTGAGATTTCTATTAGCATTTTACCTCTGGATACTTGAGATTCATCTCTCAGGACATAGAATAAATTGATCCTACTCAATCTGGATTACAGTTTGCATTACAAAACTATTGCAATTTTATTGTCACAATGTAGCATACTCAAAAGAACTAGCAAGAGCAGGTTGAATATGAGGAGCACTGGCCAAACTGCATAAGGAAATCTGTTCAGTGCCTGGCAAAAACTATTGTTATTAATCCTTTCTTTCATGAATACCAGATACAGCCCAGAGATGTTAATAAACTCTTTACAGCACAGTATAATTATTTAATTGTACAAAATGTTTGATCTTTTTGTACTGCTTTGAAGTATTGACTTTTTGGCATTTTGCAATCATTTTGATTAAAGATAGATTAGACAGGATTATTTTCCTGCTGTGCCAGCTCTGGAAATCCTCAGGACGTGATCATTGTTGTGTCAGTGATAATCACTGGGAAACCACCTGCCAAAATAAAATAATAGGATTACAGTGCCACACAGAAGTAAATATACACAGATACAAGGGAATCTATTGAAATATATACCAAAACGGAACTATCATTACGAATAAATGCTTGGCACAGAATATAACTGAAATCCAGTATGATGTCACAATCTCACTAAACATGAATCCTATGAAGTGTTACATATGCTGGTTGATTTATAAACTAGTTAACAGATTTCAGTTTTTAAGAGCGTACATGGTGTTACTTTTTACATCACCCACAGCTTCATGTCTGCAGGAGGAGAATGTCAGATGCAATCAGCTGATTGTGAATTAGTTGCCCTAGCATAGCCGCACCAGAGATTAACAGTGTGGTGCAATGGTGTGGTGCAACATCTCATGCTAATACAACTAGTGTTGACTTTAACTCAGATAAAAGCCTGTGCTTTTGGAGATAAAGCTTTCCACATGACCATGATATTTATATATAGTACTAGCAAAATGCCCATAATGAATGATGAGGAAGGGGCAGAGTGGGGACAGAGACGTGCATCTACCTCGCACCCTCCCCCTGCCACTCTGGGTCCTGCCCCATTCCCCACCCTCCCACCACCACTCTGGGTCCTGTCCCGCTTTCCCACGCCCCTGCCCCACTGCCATTCTGGGTCATGCCCTGCTCCCCCTGCCGCTCTGGGTCCAGCCCCACTCCACCCCCCACTCCCTGCTGGTTTGTGTGTGGGGGGGGCATGGCACAAGGCTGCACGGGGTGGGGATGGTGTGTGGCCGTGGGGCATGAAGCGGGGAGCAGCCACCAACTGTACAGTGCGGGGAGTGGCCAGGGGGTGTAGTGCAGGGCATGTGGGGGGATGAAGCACGTGGCTGCGGAGGGAAGGGTGGCTCACACCATGGCATGGGGAGCAGCCATGGCAGGGGGAGCACCCACCAGCTTCTGCCACATGGCATGGGGAGTGGTGCAGGGTGTGCAGGGAGTTGTGGCACACAACTGTGGGGCATGGCATGGGGAGTGGCCACGGCATGGGGCACAGAGAATGCTCACTATCTGTGGCTGTGTGGCATAGGCAGCAGACCTGGGGTATGGCGTGGGGTATGCAGGGGGCCTAGTGTATGGCAATGGGATGTGGCATGAGGAGTAGTCATGATGTGGGGACCTGTGCACCCATGTGGCACAGGGAGAGGCCCCAGGGTGTGGCACAGGGGCACATAGGGGGCTGTGGTGCATGGCTGCATGGGGGGGTGTGGCATGCAACTACAGAGCATGGCGCAGAAAGTGGCCACAGTGCAGAGACACAGGGAATGCCTGCTGGCTGCTGCTGTGTGGTGTGGGCAGTGGCCCCAGGGTATGGTGCAGGGCATGCAGGGGGTGTGGTGCATGGCCAGGAGGCATGGCACAAGGAGTGGCCATAGCACAGGGAACACGTGCAGGCTGTGCCCACCTCACATGGGGAGCAGCCCCAGAGAGTGGTGCTGGGTGCACGGGGGGGGTGGCATGTAAGGAGGGTGGCATGGTACATGGGGGGACGTGCCATGCAGGCTTCCAGGAGGTGCGGTGTGCAGCCATAAGTAATGGCATGGGGAGTGGCCCCAAGGTGTTGTGTGGGGCATGCAAGGGGAGTTAGGAGGGGTTGGGAATGATAATGTGTCTAGT
>NW_017729032.1:42437638-42452153 GCF_001723915.1 Gavialis gangeticus
CATGATGGGGTGCTGTGGTATGTTAATGGTTGTGTCATGGTGTGTGGGGGGGCATGCAGAAGGGATAGTTCATGGCTACAGGGTGTGGCGAAGGCATGGGGAGCGCCTGCTGGTTGCGGCTGTGTGGCACAGGAAACAGCCTTAGGATGTGTCATGGGGCACATGGGGGAGCATGGTGTGTGGCTTTGGGGGGGTGGCACATGGCTGAGGGGTGGGGTGTGGTGTGGGGAACAGCCATAGTGTGGGGAGCACCTGAGGGCTGTGTGACATAGGGTGTAGCCCTGAGGTGTGGCATGCAGCTGCAGGGTGCCACACAGGGAATGGGGGGGTGCCCCACCCTGCCCCTACGCCGGTTCCCCAAGTGGCATCCTGCAGCCATGCACCATGCCCCACCATGCCTCGCCCCCCCATAACAGTGTGCCCTGCAGTCTCAGCTGGCAGTTTCTCCCCATGGGAGGAGTTGGGGCATGGCCACAGGGTGCCGCATGGGCTGCGGGCATGGGGGGTGCTCTCCGCCCCATGGCCATGTGCTGCAGCCAGTGGGCACTGCCTGCATGCCCCCATGCCAGCTCCCCACATGCCTGCACACCATGGCCCCCCCACACGCTGCTCTCCTCATGGCCACAGCCAGCAGGCACTCCCTGCACAGGGGGCCATAGCTTGTGGCCACACAGAGGGGTGTGGGGTGCCACGCAGAGAGCTGGTGGGTGGGGTGCGCCATGTGCCTGTGGCCATGTGCTTTAGCTGGTGGGTGCTTCCCACATCCATTGCGCCTTCACCCCATGTGCCTTGTGCTCCACGGCCACAGCTGGCAGGCAATCTGTGCACAGGGGATGTGGTGCACCACCATGAATGGTGCGCATGAGGAGAATGCCATGCAGCTGCAGAGTGCCATGTGGAGAGCAAGGGGCGCCCCACCCTGCGGCCGCATGCTGCATCCCCGCACTGGCTCCTCATGTGGCGCCTTGCAGCCCATGCCACCCCCCCCCCCATGCCCAGTGCACCCTGCTGTTGCAACTGGCAGTCACTTCCCACGGTGGGGTGGCACATGCGCATAGGGTGCCACGCAAGCAGCAGGCGTAGGTGGTGCACCCCACCCTGTGGCCACATGCTGTAGCCGGTGTGCTCTGCCTGTGCACCCTGTGCCTGTTCCCTGAGAGGCACCCTGTAGCCATGCACAACACCCCCTCGCCATATTCGAAGCTTCCCACAGGGCTGCAAGCAACACTCCCTCTCTCCTCACCTTCTCTTCTCCCCATGTAGCAGAGCACACCCTGACCCCCACTGCCTCTGCCTCTGCCTGTCTATTTGCCTGTAAGGCCCTGGGCAGTACATATGCAGTTGACCCAGAGCGTTATGGACAGCCAGACACACAGCTGGAAGTGGTAAGGCTTTTACTATATTAGAATAATGAGTGGATCTAGATTTTGAAAATTGGGGTGCAGATCATAGAATCATAGAAAGTTAGGGTTGGAAGGGACCTCAGGAAATTCTCTAACCCTACCCCCTGCTCAAAGCAGGACCATCCCCAATTAGATCATCCCAGCCAAAGCTTTGTCTAGCCGGGTCTTAAAAACCTCCAAGGTTGAAGCTTCCGCCACCTCTCTGGGTAACCTGTTCCAGTGTTTTACTACCCTCCTAGTGATAAAATTCTTCCTAATATCTAACCTAAACATCCCTTGCTGCAACCTGAGACCATTGCTCCTTGTTCTGTCTTCTGCCACCACTGAAAACAATCTAGCTCCATCCACATTTGAACCCTGCTTTAAGTAGTTGAAGCTGCTGTTAAATACCCCCTCTCAGTCTCCTCTTCTTGAGACTAAATAAGCCCAGTTTCCTCAGCCTCTCATCATAAGTCATGTCATGTTCCTCAGCCCCCTCATCATTTTTGTTGTCCTCCACTGGACTCTCTCCAATTTGTCCACGTCCTTTTTGTACTGGGGCCCCAAAATTGAATGCACTACTCCAGATGTGGCCTCACCAGTGCTGAACAGCTGCAAAGAATCCCTTGACCTACTGGCCACACACCTACCAATGCAGCTCAGTATGCTGTAAGCCTTCTTTGCAAAAAGAGTATATTGCTGGCTCATATTCAACTTACTGTTCACTGTAACCCCCAAGTCCTTTTCCGCAGAGCTGCTGACCAGCCAGTCAGCCCCCAGCCTGTACTGGTGCATGGGATTGTTCCATCCTAAGTGTAGGACTTTGCACTTGTCCTTATTGGACCTCATGAGATTCTTTTTGGCTCAATTCTCCAATTTGTCTAGATCACTGTGAATCTTAGCCCTACCAACATACCTACTACTCCCCCCAACTTGGTATCATCTGCAAACTTGCTGAGGGTGCACTTAAAGCCATCTTCCAGATCATTGGTGAAAACATTGAACAAAACCGGCCCCAGGACCAACCCCTAAAGCTTGATACTGGCTGCCAACTAGACACTGAACCATTGATTACTACTCTCTGAACCTGATGCTCCAGCCAGTTTTCTATCCACCCTACAGTCCATTCATCCAACCCATACTTCCTTAGCTAGCCTGTGAGAATGTTGTGGGACACTGTGTCAAAAGCCTTGCTAAAATCAAGATACATCACATCCACCAGTCTCCCTGCATCCACAGAGCCAGTCACCTTGTCATAGAAGGTAATTAGGTTGGTCAGGCATGACTTGCCCCTGGTGAATCCATGTTGACTGTTCCTAATCACCTGTTTCTCCTCCATGTGCTTACAAATGGATTCCTTGAGGACCTGCTTCATGATTTTTCTAGGGATGGAGGTGAGGCTGACTGATATGTAGTTCCCTGGATCCTCCTTTTTCCCTTTCTTAAATATGGGGAAGATATTTGCCCTTTTCCAATCATCCAGGACCTCTCCTGATCTCCATGAGTTTTCAAAGATGATGTCCAGTGGCTCTGCAATCACATCAGGCAACTCCTTCAGCACCCTCGAGTGCTTCCAATATGGCCCCATGGACTTGTACATGTCCAACTTTTCTAAATAGCCCCTAACCTGTTCTTTCACTACTGAGGGCTGCTCATTTCCTCTCCAAACTATGCTGCCCAGTGCAGTAGTCTGGGAACTGGCTTTGCCTGTGAAGACTGAGGCAAAAAAGGCATTGAACAGATGGTGTGGTGCAACATCACATGTAACACAACACTTGTTTCTCTCCAGTTAAAAATAAACTAGAAGGCTTACAATACACTTAGGGCTTAGGGCTGTACAAGGCTTACTGTAAGTTTGAAGCAAAAACAAATATAACTTCACTGGAATTAATCCAAAACAATATGCAGTTCTGTAAAACAGGAGCTTCATTCCCAGGAGCAGCTAACAGATAGCAGAAGTGTAGAATGAAGGATAACCTGATTGGGAGATCACTAAGACCATTAAAAAGAAGAGAGACTTGTTAACACCTATGGAATGAAGAGTTTAGAAGGGATCATAGAATCATAGAAAATTAGGGTTGGAAGGGACCTAAGGAGGTCATCTAATCCAACCCCCTGCTCAAAGTAAGAACAGCCCCAAAGCCCCAGGCTTTGCTGAGTCTTAAAAACCTCCAAGGATGGAACCTCTCTGGGTAATCTGTTCCAGTGCTTTACTACCCTCCTAATGAAAAAACATTTCTTCATATCTAACCCAAACTTCCCTTGCTGTAGCTGGAGGCCATTGCTCCTTGTTCTGTCATCTGCCACCACCAAGAACTGTCTAGCTCCATTCTCTTTGGAACCACCATGCAGGTAGTTGATGGCTGCTATTAAATCCCCCCCAAAGTCTTTTCTTCTCCAGAATAAATAAACCCAGTTCCTTCAGCATCTCCTCTTATGTCATGTCTCCTACCCCCTAATAATTTTTGGTGCCCTCTGCTGGACTCTCTAATTTGTTCACATCCTTTCTGGAGTGGGGGGCCCAAAACTGGACACAGTACTCCAGATATAGCCTCACCAGTGCCATATAGAGGAAAAGAATGACTTCCCTTGGTCTTCTGGCAATGCTCCTACTAATGCAGCCCAGTATGCCATTAGCCTTCTTTGCAACAAGGGCACACTGTCTACTGTAACCCCCAGGTCCTTTTCTGCAGAGCTGCTGATTAGCAAGTTTGTCCCCAGCCTGTACCAGTGCATGGGATTATTCTGTCCTAAGTGCAGGACTTTGTACTTGATCTTATTGAACCTCATGAGATTTCTTGTGGTCCAATCCTCCAACATGTCAAGGTCTCTGAATCCTAGCCCTACCCTCCAGTGTATCTACTACTCCCCCAGCTTGGTGTCATCTGCAAACTTAAGAGGGTACTTCATCACATCTTTCAGGTCATTGATGAAGATATTTAACAAATCAATCCCAGGACTGACCCCTGAGGTACTCCACTTGATACTGGGTGCCAACTAGACATCAAACTGTTGATTACTGCAACAGGGGACTGCCTATGACCCCTGTTCCAAAGGAAAGAAAAGAAAGAATAATTACCTACTGGGACACTGAGCCAGCCAGCTGCAGTCCTGCTGGGTGGTGGTGGAGATACCATTGGAAAAGTGGAGGAGATTCCCTGGTCCACATGGAAGCTCGCTCTGGAATTCAACACTGATTGGCCAAATAATTGGAAGGCCCGGTAGAAAACCAGTTGGGATGTAGATTCCTGGAGAGGGAAGCCAGGTCCAGCCGTGGGAGGATGATGTGTGGTATGTGGAGGGGCACAGCGAGGAGATAAAGTCTCGGAGGATCTGGATTGGGGAGCCAATTACCTGAAGCCAGAGGAAGATCAGTGGGATGAGTTCCAGTGGCAACTGGCTAATGGTGGTCAGAACATAGAAAGAGAGAAAGGGTCTGATTTGGGAACCTATAGAGGGAGAAGGTAGTTGGAGACAAATTTAATTACCTCTATGGGGTTGGGCCTCAGCACAGAGAGACCTGTGGGTGTTGAGCTGAAGGTAGTCCTAAGTGGGCCAGCTGAAGAAAGATCTGGCACCTGAAAATGTCTGAAAACATGGCTATGGATAGACGAAGAGTGGACTGGCTTTCTGAGGGTCATAACTGAAGACCCACGAGCTTCCAGAGAGCCAGAGAGGGAGGGATGGACATAGACTGGGAAAGAAAAGTATCAGCTCCTAAGGAGAATTGCTTAGACCAAGGGTCATGTCTTTATTGGAAATGAGTCTAGGCAAGTTGCCTCACTCACTTAAGAAATTGGATACTGACCAAGTGAGTTGACACCAACCCAACTAGGTGAGGTCAGGACCAGAATGTAGTGGAGGTGGAGCCCTGTGGCCAAGGCCAGGACATGTACGTTCCGGTACCACACCATCTGATTGTTGACCTCCCCCATTTTTGCTATTTCTTTAACAACAAAGAATGTTGGGCAAGTGAGGAAGAGGACAAAGACAAGACTGGAAGGGAAGTGTGCCTGATAGGGATGTCAGCTCACAATTACTAGCCTCTGAGCCCAATAAGCCAGCCAGTTTTCTATCCATCTTACAGTCCATTCATCCAGCCTACACTTCCTTCCAGGGACTGATGTAAGGCTGACTGGTCTGTAGGTCCCTGGATCCTCCTTCTTCCCTTTCTTAAAGATGGGCAGTAGATTTGCCCTTTTCCAATCATCCAGTAGATTACGATGAGCCATGAAGTTGAGTGCCCTCAGCACTGCCTGTCATGAAATGATGCTGCCATCGCCAGGCAGTTGGTTTTAAACTTTGGGTGGACCATGAATCAGAGGGATGCTTCCCTGGGCTCTCAGTTCAGCTCTTTGTGAATTGATCACTGGGTCCAGTTTCAGGGAATAACCAACCAGCCCTTCGCCCTGGAAGGAGACACTCTCCACTCTGGGCCAACTTGGGTGGTGCCCTGGTGGGTCCAGGAGTGTTGGCTTCAGCCCCAGTCCCTTGCAGCAGAGTGGGAAAGGACTGGCTCTTTATCGGCTTGGGCAGTGGATCCCGCACCACTGACAAGCTCCGGGGCTCGCTCCAGTAAGAGGGAGGATGCGAGAAAATTTGTTCCCAGCCCTCTTTCCCTTACCCTGTTACAGGAGCTAACTGTAAAAAAATAGGTAGCCAGAGCCTAGGAATGGAGATTGTCTATTGCTGTGCTAGTTGCACAGAGATGGTACAATAGTAGAGTAACCCATGCAAGCAGGAAGAAGCCCTACTGCAGTGCTAGCAGATTCCTGGTAGTAGTCTTGGGAGTGAGACAAGGTAAGGCTACAATTGCTAGGTCTGCTGCTATAGGCTACCCTTAAGGCCAATAAGAAAAGCTAATTAGAGGACACCTGCAGACTGCCCAGGGAGTCACCTCACTAGAAAGATCAGGGCTCTGATGGCATATAAGCCGGGGCCAAATCCAGAGTGGTCAGTCTGGCCCAGGAGGCTGAAGGGGAAGGGGCTGTGCAGTAAGATGCCTCCTGATGAGAGACTGATGAAGATACTGCTATCCCTGAGAAACGTCAGTAAGGAACTGAGGGCTGGCAGGGGATAGACTCAGCATGGATGGGGATTTCCGAAGATAGCCAATGTGCTTAGAGGATTAAATTACAGCCATTGCGCTGATGCCACCAGGGGACATGACAGCTGCCCCTGGGGCACTGGGTCCTCTTACATATGTATATTTAGTTTTATTTCATTGTGCCCTTCTCCCTCTGAAAATTTACATATTAGACAATGAAACCTACATTATGAAAAATGGACTTTCTATCATTTTAAATGCTGACAATACATTGTACATCCTGCACCTCCAGAATACTCTTTAATCTTTTATTACTTTCCTTCCAGTCTCCTTGACCATAGACTTCTCATCTTTTTAATACACCAAGACTAATCTTGGTTTAAAAGGTTAATGATGTAGTTTCTGTTTCTGATCACAAATAATTCTTTCTTCTAATTGCACTTGATCAAAGTGTGTTTTTATAGATTTATAGTTTATATAGTTAAAAAGGGGGCACTGTTATCATCTAGTCTGATCGCTTTCATAACACAGGCAATAGGATTTCCCTGAATGGATTCCTATTTTTTCCAGAAAACATCCCATCTTGATCTAGAAATTATGACTCTACCAAAATCCTCAATAAGTTCCTTCAGTAATTAATTACCCTCACTGTTAAAAATACTGTGCTTTTTTCTAGTCTAAATTTGTCTAGCTTTGGCTTTACTTCCTAGATCTTGTTAAGATCAAGCAAACTCTGATTTCAAGCTACATGTCTTATAGATTCTTTTGAGTCCTTATGACTCTTCTGATCCAGTATATACACAGAACAACATAAAAAAGCAGAATAACATAGTGTGAATTATGCTATCCTTCCAGTATGCAAAACTGAACTTCTAAAAATTACTTCCATCCACCCCAAAACAAAAGCTGTATTGAGCTCCAAGTATTCAAGGATCCATTGAAAGGGTTTACTTTTCTTTTATACTAATCTATTAAACTAACCATGGGCATAAGATATCAAAGTATCCATCAACATTTGGCTGCATTTCCTCGAAAGTTTTGGAGAACTTTGAAATTTGATATGCTGCCTTCAGATCAGCAAATGTTTACTAGATTTTATGAACTGAAAAGTAGTACTAGTACCTAACACACTTTGTGGACTATTTTAGGCTATTTTCTTTTAAATCTATACATTTAATAATTCTAAATTTAGAAATAACATAAATTTCTAATTTAGAAATAACATAAATTTCCCCACTATTTTTACATACAATGAATATGAAGATGTTAGGACAAATCAATCATGTAAGCCCTGATCCAAGTCTACTAAAAATCAAAAGAGATACAACTTTCTCTTTCAGCTATATTTTTCAATTGACTCTGGATTAGTCCCTTAATTTTTACTACAAGACTAAAATTATATTGCTTCATCTAAGGGTTATTAAGGAATTTAAGGATGAATTACATGAGCTGCTAACTAATCAATATTATTAAAATTAGTTATGTTAGACTGAAAGGTAGCTAAATTCTCAAGATATACTAGGTTGAACTTGGGAATTACAGACAAATGAACTTTACTTAGTAACTCATACATTAATTTAAATAATAATGAAATACAGAATTCTAAAACATTTACTAAAACAGAGACAAACACATACAGCTTCTGTAAAGGAAAACCACATCTCCAGCCTACTAAAGTTCTTTGTAAAGTGAACAGATAAAGGAGAACGAACAGATATAATTCAAGAATTCCTTGAACAAGAAGTCTCTCACAAGAGACTATTTAAATAGCTGGGTGTTTAAAGGTGAAATGTATCTTTCTGTAATGGATTACAAACTGATTAAGGGGCACAAAAGAAAAAGGCAAAAAAAATGAAAGCTCAGTTTTCAAAAGGGCAAATCCCACTGCTTTGTGCTAAGGCCAGTATTATTGAACTGAACAGAAAGGGCTTACAAAATTTGTGGAAAACAAACAGTTTAAGAGTACTATAGATCAAGGGTGTTCAATAATTATTAGTTATTATAATTATTTTAATTTTGTGTCATTGTGGGTGGCTCACTGAAAATGTATGTTAGGCATGCAAAATATAGAGGTATAAAAAGCAAACTTGATTATTAAAATGACTTTAATAAAAGAAAATATAATGAAATCCAGAACAAATATAAAACTACTGTGTATATCAGTGGAACACACCTCACTTTGATACTATGTCCCATTTCATTTCCCTGTTTCAAAAAAAGAAAGAAAAAGTGGAACAAGACGAGAGAGGGACAATGAAAATGAAGAGCAGCATGGGGAGATTCTTAGTAGTAGTAAAAAGAATGTGAGTGGGGCTAGAAGCAGGGAAAGGGGTGGGGACTGGGGTTGGGAGGGCCCACCCCAGGGCCCACACCCCAGTGCAGGACTTACCATGGGTCCAGGGCTGGCTTGGCTGGCAGCTCAGTGTGGGGCTTCCCATGCCAGGTGGTGTCCAGCTCTTCCCAATGTCTATGGTCTCCAGTGGGCTGGGGACTGGCACCCAGCTAGGGCCCCCACCCTGGGAGGAGCTGGTGCTACAGGCGATCGGCGGTGGCATGGCTGGCCACTCCTCATGGGTGGCTGTGGGGTTGGGCCGAGGCTGAGGCAACCATTGGCCAGGGCTCCCAAGGCTGCTAGTAGGTGCAGCAGCCGAGCAGGGTGCAAGGTGGGGCACTGAAGGTCCGAGGTCCCCTGTTCCAGTGACATGTCACTGGAGGTGCCAGGGTAGGGCACAGGCATGGTCTCCTGGGGTGCCAGAATATGGGACAGCTGCCGCATTTAAAGACATGGTTCTAAGGGCCCCTGGACTAACAACTGTTGCCGGTCACAGCCACCCACTGGGCCTGCAAGTCCTTGGCCTTCATGCAGCAGTGCCGTGCCAACTGGCCCCACACACACATCCCAGCTGCCAGGGCCTCATAAATGTGGGTGTTTGAGTACCCACCTTGGGTGAACCGCCTCAGGACATTGTCCTTGCCCCATAGTGCCACAAAGGCACGCATCTCCTCCCAGGTCCAGTTGTCACCTCTGGGGCTCTGGGCAGCTGGGCACACTTGGTCAGGGCTAGTGCTGGACACAGGAGAGGAGAAGGATGTCAAGACCTGCACCAGCTGGTTGGGCCCCTGCATGGTTGTCCCTATGATGTCAGCCCTGCAGGGCTGGGAGCAGCACCCCTGACAGGGGCACAGCCAGGGAGTCGCAGCCACGCAGCTGAAGCATTTCGCCATGGTCCTGCAAAAAGAGAAGTAGGGGGTAAGCAGCAGGAGGTAGCAGGTGCTGGCCCTGGTGGGATCACAGGGCTGGGCAAGGGTGTAGCAAACTGCAGCCCTTTGCAGCAGTCACCTGTAACCAGAGAGCAGCTCTGAAGTGGGACAGACCTGGCAAACACAGCCTGCGGGCTGTCTGGGGGGGTACATGGGGCCTGCTGGGGTGCTGCAGCTGCAAGCAGCTCCTGCCAGCTCCCTGGAGTGTGTGCCCCAAGGCACAAAATGGCTGCAGGCTTTTATACCCTGCAACTAGGGGCTGCCAGAGAGCAGCCCAGCCCAGCAGCAGGGCTGCTGGGGGCCAGGCAGGAACCCTGGGGCTGGGCTCTGGATGGCTCCCACATGGCTGGGCAGACTCAGCCGGGAAGCTTCGGCATTACTGTGCAGTAAGGCATGTACACGTGTTACTGCGCTGTAAGTCAGCAAGTGTAGATTCGATACATGCATCATCTGCAAGTCAGTGTAAGTCCCCATAGTTACGGCAGTATGGGCATGCACATATAGATACACACCTGTACTGCGTAGTAGTTTTCTTCACAGTAATTTCAGTTACTGTGCAGTAAATGTGCATGTATACTCTTAGCACATCTATTCCTTCTACAGTGACTGTTTCAGGCTTTCTGTAAGTTCAGAAGGACAACCACTAAGTTGAGTTCATGCATTCAAAGTTATTTTCTCAATCATGAGCAGTAAAATTTTTCAATGAAGACTAAGGTCTTGTCTGCCTTTAGAAATTTATGAAGATGTTTACTCAGGAATAACTATTTCAGTACATTTCCAAGTGTAGACAAGCATTTAGAACATGGAATAATATTCTGCACCAAGGGTGAATTCCACCACAAATTATGTGGCGCATAGCCCTGTTTATAATTTACTACTGCAGCTAGGTTATAGCACTTCCTATAAGCTCACATCTGTTCATGTTTTTAACATCTGCCAACAGATTCAGAATAGATATTTTATAATAAGAGGTTTTTTCACATGTTCTCCTTTGTTGTTCTTATGATGATAATATTTACTTATCTTTGGAGAGTTTTTTGGGGCTCCTTATCTTTAAGGGAGTGTATTAGTTCAAAGCATTATCATATTTTTTATATTTAAATAAAATGTTAGGGAAATTCTAATTGCTGTTCATATGCCAAGAACAGAGCTAAATGGTGACTTCAATTAAATGTTCACCATTGGAAATGTTTGGTCTTGTACTTTAAGAATGATTTTAATCTTCAGATCCTCTTTCCTATTGCCTTCAAAATGGTTCAGCTCTTTTCTATGAAACAACTAGATCTCATGCCGTGTGCTCATCTACCGTAACATTAATTTCCTTTTTCATGCTTAATGTTTTCCTAAGTTGTTTCAGCACACTGATCAAAAAATCTGAGGCACAATCTTTTGTGAAACCAGTGAGGCACATACACACCACAGTGCACAAAGACATAAGAAGCCTTTTGTTTCTGAGAAACTGGGCTACCTCAGGTATAGCAAAGATTTAGGGATTTCTTTAAAGTATATGCACAGCATTGAAATGTTTTCCTTTAATTGCAGAAGAAACATGGGGATAACAAGGTGATGCAAACCAGAGTCTAGTGATTCTTATAAATGTCCTTTGTGAGGCTTTTGAACACTGAGGAAATCTAAAGGCAGAAAACATAATGGATATTTGAGTGGCTATCTGGCACAGCTTATATAGTTAAATCATGTTATACACTGCACATACATATCACATGAAGCAGTAAAATAAATAAAATTGATTCCCACTCACTATGTTTCAGTAGAGTGAACATAAAGCAAGCAAAATAAGTTGAGTGAGTGAATAGGGACAGGAAACAGAGCAGTTTGCAAGCAGTTTCCTAGAAGCAAGAGGAGGAAGAGGAAGAGGAAGAGGAAAGGGAGCCAGGTACCAGGTCCTACTCCTGGAAGATAAGTGAGTCAGGGATGGCTATGTGTTTGGCTTGGTGAGTGTTTGGTTGGCTGGCTGTATGTCTGGGCTTGTGCTCTGAGCAGCTGGGGAGTACTACTAGCTGAGTGATTCCTGCCTGTGTCTTACAAAAGTCCTAACAAGGGGGCGGAGCTGGTTTAGGCTCAGGACAGTATAAAAGGAGACTTCCCAAGCAACCAGGGACAGCAAACAGGGCAGTTTTTAAGTCAGTTTGTATATGGTTCCCCCTGGTAAGTTTTTTCTTTAATTAAGAGTAGCTAACCTAGATATTTAGTGTAAGTAGCTAAAAGTACAGCAAAAGCTGTGTTAACTGGCACCTTACAAGCCAGCATGCTCTGTTAACCAGCATGCTGGCCTGTAAGGGAACAGTGAAACCAGAAGTGCCCACCGAGGCACTTCAGGTTTTGCGGAGCCCCCATGGCCCGGGGGAAAGCAGCCTGTGCTGCCAAGCCCCCATGGCCCAGGAGCGTAGCAGGCTGCAAGGATCCCCCCCTCCCTGTCCCTTGGGGCCCACGGGGCATGCAGGAGGAGTGATGATGCAGTGGGGGGGCGGCAACACCCCTGATGCAGTGGGACAGGTGGTGGCCTGAACACACACAGACGCCTGTTCGGGCTGCTCAGTTATCAGGCATATTTTGTTATCTGGCACCCTCCATTCCCCGTGGGTGCCAGATAACAAAGCTTTTACTGTAGTAAGGTCAATACTTAAGTCTCTTTTTAATTAGAGACCAGAGTGAATAGAGAGTTTGTATGGAACAGGGGAGTTTGCTAGGGAAGGTCTGCTTGGAGAGAGGGGCAGGAGGAGACAGGTGGTGAATTTAAGAGACTCAGAATGATGGCTGGAGGATGCCATAATGCCAGAGTCACTACCAACACTTCCTCTGCTTGCACGTGGGATGTGTCTGTCAAGGCAGGGTTGTTCACTGTAGAGGCTTTTGCCCATGTCCTGGTTTAGTGCTTTAGGGGCTGCAGCTTGCAGGTCCCTTCATGGATTGGTATAAACTGTTCAAGAAGGATAGACAGGGGAGAAGAGAAGGAGTTGTGTTTCATGTAAAAGCTGTATAATTGTTCAGTGCTCCAGCATGAAACTGAAAATAGGTCTGTTGAAAATCACTGGATTTGGGTCAGAGGGGAGAGTAACAAGGGTGATGTTGTGGTGGTGGTATGCACTATACCACCAGACCAGGTGAATGAGCTTTTCTACAAATAACTAGCGGAAGTTTACAGCTCATGGGCCCTGGTTCTCATGGGGGACTTCAGTCACCCTGATATCTGCTGGGAGGGCACAGCAGTGCACAAGCAATCCCAGAAGTTTTTGAAGAGTGTTAGGGACACCTTCCTGGTAGAAGCATTGGAGTGGCCAAGTAGAAGCTGTGCTCTTCTTAACCTGCTGCTCACAAACAGGGAGGAATTGGTGGGGAATGTAGTAGTAGATAGCACCATGAAATAACTGAGTTCAGGATACTGAAGAAAGGAGAGCAGCTGAGTAAGGACCCTGGGGTGTTTGTAGGCTATACTTTAAAGCAGGTTGAATGTCTTTTGCGCTGCTTTAATGGCACTGCTGTTTGCACATTCGGCAGTGTATTGTGCCTTAAATGACTCTGGGGTACTGCAAACTAAAATATCTCTGAGGAGCTTGGTTCCTACCCTACAGCTGTGGAGCAGAGCACCTGGCTCCATGCAGAGGCTGTGCAGGCAGCCTGGCAGCAGTCCGGGAAGGCAGGCTCCACAGGGGGGTGAGGAGCAGTGAGCCCGATTTGTTTGTTTTGTTTTTTTCTCTCCGTGTGCATCTCCTGCCTGATCTGTACAGGTGTCTGGTGCCTCCCTCCATGGGTGGGGGCTGCCTAGGAGGTGGGCTACTGCCACTGCAGAGGGAAGCACCAGCCCCTCCCCCCCATCCCCCTTGCAGCTCAGGGACCTCTTTGCCTGCCAGTGGCTCACTCTACCCCTCCCCACTGAAGAGGCAGGTAGGAATTGGGCAGACACATGTGTACACGATACAGGGGTTTACTTCGTCCTAAATCGAAATGGTGACTTGAATTTTTATTTATTTATTTATTTTAAACACTGCTTCAATTTAGGGAAAATTAAACCCCCATGTCATGTACAAATGCCCCTGGACTTCAGAAAAACAGGTTTCAACTCCCTCATGGAATGGATAGGAAGAATTCCCTGGGAGAACTGTCTGAGGGGAGGAAAGGAGTCCAGGAGAGCTGACTGTACTTTTAAAGAGACATTCCTAAGGACTAAATCATCCTGATGCACATGAAGGCAAACTAGTATGACAGAAGACCAGCTTGGCTTAGCAGGAAACTCTTCAATGAAATGAACACAAAAAGAAAGTTTAAAAGAAGTAAGAATTTGGACAAGCCACTAGGGAGGAATATAGTTCAGGCATGCAGGGATGAAGTCAGGAAGGCCAAAGTACAGTTGAAGGTGCAGCTAGCAAGGCATGTTAAGGGTAACAAGAAGGGTTTCTATAAGCATGTCGGCATCAAGAGGAAGATCGGGGAAAGTGTGGGTCCCTTACTGCTTGGGGGAGGCAAACTAGTGACAAATGATGCAGAAAAGGCTGAAGTACTCAATGTTTTTTTACCTCAGTCTTCACAAGCAAGGTCAGCTCTCAAACTACTGCACCTGCAGCATAGTTTGGGGAGGTGTGCAGCCAACACTGGTGAAAGAACAGGTCAGATTTTTATTTAGAGGAGTCGGATGTGTACAAGTCCCTGGGGCTGGACACTATGCACCCAAGGGTGCCAATATGATTGCAAAGCCACTGGCCATCAAGATGGTATGGAGTGCATGCTCAGCAAATTTGCAGATGACACTGAGCTGTGGGTGGGGTGAGGGGGGATTATGTCTGCAAGCACGCACTGGCGAAAACCAAAG
>NW_017729032.1:42457153-42463613 GCF_001723915.1 Gavialis gangeticus
GATTCAGAGAGACCTAGACAAATTGAAGGACTGGACAAAAAGAAACCTCATGAGGTTCAATAAGGAAAAGTGCAAAGTCCTGCACTTAGAATGGAACAATCTCATTCACTGCTACAGGTTGGTGACTAGAGCTATGCAAAACAGCACCATTTTGCTTTGACATGTTTGGATGTTTCAGTGGAACAGTGTTTCATTCAAGTTTGCTTTCGTTTCAAAAGCACTGTTCCATTTTGTTTTGTTGAAACGGTTTTGCTGTTTCAGCATTTCACCCATTGCCTATAATGGAAGCACAAAACTGGAGGAGGAACAACCTCCTGCAATCCCAGGCAGATCAGGGCCCACACCCTGGGGAGGAGTCCAGCAGAGCCCCACAGCCCTCCCAGGGGTGCGGGCGGGAGGCTGCCACTGCCGCCTGGGACCAGTGCTAGGAGCTGAGCTGCTGGAGGGAGGCGGAGTGGAGCCCCAGTGCTGCACTCTGCGCTCCCCCCCCCACCCTGGTTCAATTCCACAGGGCTGCAAGTGGCTGGGAACTGAGCCTGGGGGTGGGGAGGGCAGAGTACAGCCCCTGGGCTGCACTCTATCTCCTTCCACTGGGCTCAGTGGCTCGCAGCCCCGTAGAACTCAGCCCTGTGGCATGAGGCAGAGCGGAGCCCTGACTCCCTGCCTCCCGCCGCACGGCTGCCCTCCTCGAGGCACTGAGCCACATGGGGCTGCTGGGAGCACAGCCCTGGCTCTCCCCTGCCTCCCACCACCTGGCTGCTGCTTCAAACCTTGAAACATTTTAACTGGCCTTGTTTCATTTCGAGGCTGTTTTGAAGCCCTCTGTTTCATTTCAATTTCACTGTTTTGAGCTCGAAATGAGTTGAAACAGTGTTGAAAGGAAACAGCTGTTGAAATTTCACACAGCCCTACTGGTGACTGACTGACTAAGCAGCAGCTCTGCAGGAAAGGACCTGGAGGCTATGGTGGACAGTAAGCTGAATGAGTCAGCAGTGCCCTTGTTGCCAAGAAAGCTAACAGCATACTGGGCTGCATTAGTAGGAGAGTTTCCAGTAGATTGAGGAAAGTTATTATTCCCCTCTATTCTGCACTGGTGAGGCCACATCTGGAGCCAGTGTGTCCAGTTCTGGGCCCCCCACTATAGAAAGGATGTTAACAAATTGGAGAGTCCAGCAGAGGGCAACAAAAATAATTAGGGGTTTGGGACACGTGACTTATGAAGAGAGACTGGGGGAACTGGGCTTACTTAGTCTGAAGAAGAGAAAATGGAGAGGATTTAATAACAGTCTTTGGCTGCCTGAAGGGGGGTTACAAAGAGGATGGAGCTAGACTGCTCTCAGTGGTAGCAGTTGACAGAACAAGAAGCAATGGCCTTACGTTGAAGCAAGGGAAGTTTAAATTAGGTAAACTAGTAGCAAAACTTTCTCAGAAGGAGGTTGGTAAAGCAGACTGGAATAGGCTACCAAGGGAAGTTTGTTGAATTTACATCTTGAAGATTTAAGACCCCAGATACTCAAAGTCCTGGCTGGCATGATACAATTGGGGATGGTCCTGCTTTGACCAGGAGGCTGAACTAGATGACCTCTGAAGTCCCTTCCAAACCTCCTTTTCTATGATTCTGTGTGATCCAACACAGATAGCTAACTATGTTATCATAAACTATATTTAAATGACTGGCCCAAAACACGTCATCTACATCTGTGATGCACATAATCCCCACTGAAGCCCAAAGGAAATCACTAGAAAAGATAGCACAACCTACAATTCTGTTTTCTTTTTTTTAAAAGACCTGATGTCCTGTATGTTTTTGCAGCTAAGGTTTTATATCTGCTTTGGACTGCCGTGTAGTGATACTCAAGGTAGCTTTAAGCTACCAGCAACTTGGCCTGGGTAGCATAAAATCCAGTGCAGATTTATTTACCCTGCTTTTAATGTTGAGATCTATGCTGTGTAGCTACATGGGTACCCAGAGATAGTTCATTTACAGCTAGCTTGGGTATTACACTATCTGCAGCTCAGGCATAACCTAGGAGTAGTTAATAGGTTGGTTCCAATGCAAATATGTTGTAAGGAACAACAGGAAATCACCATGAACCAGAGATAAAGGGTAATGTCTGCTAGGCCTGAGAGGGGGCTCAATGACTTTATGGTCCTAAATGGTTGTATGGTGATTCCCACAGTGACTGCAGGCTCTGTCACAGGAAAGAGGCCATTTTCATTAACCAGAAAAAACCTGCTACTAGATCCGATCCTAAGGTGTCTGTATATAATCTGTTTAAAAGATATGTATGCTGGACATACAAGCACACCTACCTTTTTTAAAGTAGATTATATATACACATGCACTCCTTTCAAGGTTACACACATATACATATTGGTGATGCATAGGGGGTGCACATGTACCCCCTGAGTGTGGCAGCGCACCCCATGCAAAAAGCTATTGTGGACACTGCCGGCAGTGTCCGCGGGTGGTCACTGACCACTGGTTGGCACTTGTACTACGTGCACACACACCCTGCTGCTGACACGACTGTGGCTGCCTGCAGCAGCTCCCCACTTGCCTCTGCCACGCTGGCAGTGTTTGCGGGTGGTTGCCACTCCACCACCACCATGCCCCCCTCCCCTCCCCATCCCAGCCTCCAGGGGCATGCATCATTCATGCATATACACAAAGAGAAATTACCTGTGAGACCATGATATGCAGTAGTGTGAAGAAAGATAATTGCAAGCAAGCTTCAGGAAATGACTTGGGCACATGACCTAGACTAGTGGATGAAACTGAAGATAACACAAGGAATACTGGCTTATCTTCAGCCAAGGATAAGAAGCTGTAATACTATCATCAAAAGTGACAGCAAATGCTTCCCAGGCAAAGGCAACTGACACATGATAGCACTCGTGCTAGAGAAATTAGTACAATTAATTTTAATATTTAAAAATGTCATAGTATTAGTAGTAGCTAAACTTACTACTACTGTAGGTTATTTATAGGTGGGCAGAACAAAATAAACTATAAAATCCTTTGGGAAGAACTGGATTTAAAACACAGGAAGAGGACTGGCTGCTTACTGTGAAGAACTTTGGAAATCTATTTACAGTATTTAGCCAGTCTGATGTGATGAGCAGGTACCTACTTTGAAGCAAGTGAAAACATGCCACTACTAATCTTTACAGGTAAAGTTTTAGAGTTAACTTTTACCTGATGAAGTTAACAGTGTAAATCATAGGTAAATAAAATGTTTCTTCTATTTAAAAGGACCACTATCCTACACAAACGAAGAAACAAATCACAAAAAACCTAGCCAACAATGCCCTTCCTTTTGTTACTGAAGTACCTGAATTTTAATAAATCAAAAAGTATCTTAATAAATGTAACTTCATGTTTACCACTCAGGTTGCCTGCTCACTGTTCAGATTTTGCTCAATGTTGGCAATGAAAAAAGAATTTCCCTTCTGTCTTTGGCCAGTATCATTCACTAGCTATGATTAAAAAGCACGTTTGTAGGAATGAAAATGATGACAGAGAATGAAAAGCAAAGAGCTTAAAAATGAAACCAACCTTGGGGTCAAAATTATCTTGTGGTAGCATTTGGCAGCTAAGGAATTTGATTGCACTGTGGCTGGGCTCATCTATGCCACGGCTCTGCAGCTGCTGACCGCTGCCTTACATAAACAAATTGGGTAAGTAAGGAGGTTTTTAAATTTCAAAATCTGTTAGCTAATCAAAAGACCCAAATCCCCAAACTCAAGTAAAATAGTCTTTAAAAGAAAGTTTGTTTGTTTGTTTGTTCCACTTAAATGCCAATGTCCCTATCTTCCTCTCTTTCTTCATAGTCATAGAAAAGCCAGGCTGGAAGGGACTTCTGGAGGTCATCTAGTCCAACCCCCTGCCTGAGGTCCTCTGGTACCTTATCCATCTTTTTAAATATTAGTGGCAAGGGCTCCTCTGTCAATCCCTGGGATGAATCACTTGAATTAATTCAGATCCACCAGAATCTCTCTGACTGTTGCTTTTGTTTTAATCCCTTAGTTTGTCTCTTTCCTTATCCAGATAATACTTACTAGCTATCATAATTTCTTGGTGATGACTGAGGCATAATAGTTGTTGAGCAGCTCTACCTTCTTCATATCTTCTTTTAAGAGTTTGCCTAGGCTATTTAATAGTTCTCATTTTCTTTAACTTCCCTTTCTTTGGCTTCCGTCTCTTTTACTGTATCTACCCAAATCCAAGACGACTTCAAATTTAAGATGACCTCCCCCAATAATTCTATACGTGGAAAATTATAAATGTTAAATTTTTTCATGTGGAGAATCAAATTCTTGGAGGGTCATCTTAAATTCATTCTCCCCAACCCCACCACAGTGGCGGTGAAAGAAGTGGTGGGGAATGAAGGGTCAGACCCCTGACCCCTTGCCCTCATGCCTGTGCTTGCCTCACTGCTACCTGTTCCCCTTGTCCCCTTCATCCTCTTCTGCCCCTTGCCATGCCTGTGCCTGACTCCCTGCTACCTATCCTCCCACACTCTGCTCCTTTTACCTCCTGCCTTCGTCCCCTGCCCCAAGCCAATATTCACATCTAAGACTAGGCCTTCCCCCCCTATGTTAACTGGGGCTTGGGGGGAGGGGGGATTCTTGTAATCCAGGATTCTTGTAAATACAGTATATAAAATTCCACATCCATGGTGACCTTTTGCTGTTCTGTTGCCTCTATTCTACAGTATAGAAATACATTAAAAATACATTTGTTTATTTAGCTTATTAAATGTAAGTAGTTATAACCCTCTGTCACAAGCAGCTAGCCAATTTTGACACGTTATTTCAAAGGGACAAAACTCTGAAAACAGGTTCGGGTATTTCCCTCATACAATGTTGTTTATTTACAAAGAATGTACAAAGTCATATTTTCCTGAAAAAGCAGGAATCAAACAGTATACAGTTCTAACTGTGCTCCTATCCAGTAGTTGACCCAAAAGCCTACCAGTGCTTAGCTCTCTGCTACTTCCCTCTCCACTTCGCTGGACTTCCTGCTGTTCATATCATAGACCCCCTGCAACTATTAGCTAGCAAACTCAGTGGTCAATATATGGCTTGCATATGCTTTTGTTTCAGGCAGTGACATCTACCTATGTTTTGTTTGGAGGCTCCTATTCTTTCGGATATTTGTTTCCAGAAAAGAGCTTTGTAGTCTCTTACACTTATCCTAAATGAAGGGAAGCATTGTATTAAATTTTTGCAAGGTTTAACCCACAGCAGTATTTGAAGCTCCCAGTGTTAGATAAAACAGCAGCAGCACACTTTACAAATTAAACAAAAGTAACATTTCAGATACGAACCATAATTATTGAGGAAAATCAATAATCAATTTTGAGGGACCTCCAGGCTGAGGTGAGCAGGCTGCAGGGGATCAGGGCTGCAGAGGATGAGATTGACACCTATTTCTGTTCCCTGCAGGACCAGGCGTCCAACATACAGACCCCCTAGGAGAGGCGCACAACAGAGGAGTGGCAGAAGGTACCCACCAGAACCAGGGCTGCTTGGGCTAGCGTGGTGGAGGCTACCAAGGTACAACTCCAGAACAGATATATGGCCCTGGCAGCCCTGGAGGAGAAGGATGAAGGGGATGCATCCGGCGGTGACAGTGCCACTCCATGCACAACACAGACAGCACAGAGAAGGGAGCACTAGGAGGAAGAAACTCTGGGTCCTCATCATCGGGGATTCCATCCTAAGGGGAATGGAGGGTCCCATCTGTTGTCCCAACCCCATGGCACGCGAGGTCTGCTACATGCTTGGGGCTTGGATTCAAGGTATCACAGAGAGGATCCCGGCCTACATTTGACCCTCAGACCGGTACCCCATGGTCCTTATCCATGTGGGAACAAATGACATGGCCAGGGGCAACACAGACTGCATCATGAAGGACTTTGAGGCCCTGGGAGCCAAGCCCAAGGAGACGGAAGCACAGGTGGTATTCTTCTCTATTCTCCCAGTAAGTAGATGTGGACAGCAACATGAGGCCTGCATTAGTGAGGTTAACTGGTGGCTATGGAGCTAGTGTGGCCAGGTAAGTGACAAGGGTCTGGATAGTCCTAAGAATGGGGGGGAGGGGCTGCATGCACCAATACAAGGCCTTAAATGCCTCTACACTAATGCTCATAGCTTGGGAAATAAGCAGGAGGAACTTGCCCTCCAGATAGCTAGTACAAACCTAGACATGGTAGGGCTCACAGAAGCCTGGTGGGATTCATCCCATGACTGGGTGGTAAACATCAGGGACTACAGACTATACAGGCAAGATAGAACGGGGAGGAAAGGTGAGGGTGTGGTGCTCTATGTCAATGAGCAATACACGTCCTCAGCTAACAGGATGGAGTCAGAAGGGGGGCAGGCTGAAGTGCTCTGGGTCAGAATACAGGGGAATCGTGGGGAAAGGGACTTAACAGTGGGGGTCTACTACAGA
>NW_017729032.1:42468613-42469334 GCF_001723915.1 Gavialis gangeticus
TGTGGGGGAGTTTGTGGGTATGGGAGGACTATGTGGAGGTGGGGAGGACTGTGTGGGGGAGAGGGGACACTGTGGGAGTGGAGGGTACTGCTCAGGAGAGATGGATCCCCTGCCTACCTCCTAACATGGTGCACAGCTCCCCTGCAGCAGCAGCAGCGGTGGCGGCAGTGGAGGCAGCAGCAGCAGCAGTGGCGACAACCATTGTGGTGCTCATGCCCACTTCTGCCAGAGACCTCAGTTACTTCAGAGCAGGAGCCTGTGCAGTGCTCTAATCCTGTTGATAATCCACATGGGTCTCAATATGATCATGTATGATAGCAATGCTGTATTTTTTACTTTCTTTTTTGGAAACAAACTAGTGAATTAGGCAAACAAAAAGAACATTAATATTGTAAAGTCAAGCACTCAGAAGTTAAGAAATGACACTTTTCTTTTTTGTATGTGTTCATTGTAATACAGAATTTGATTTTTTGGTCACAGGATAGTTTTTCCACAAGACTTTTACCTCATCCAATCCTCAGCATAGACCTGTTCAGGGAAAGAGGCTGGAAAGATTGTAGTGAAGTAGGCTGGGTTCTGCAGGAAGAAAAAGCATGATCTTATACCTAAAACAGTTGAATTCTGCTGCAGATGCCTGTGTCATAGAACGTCTATGTGACAGGCAAATCACCTAAAGCAATGGTTTTCAACCTGTGGTCTGTGGACTCCTGGAGGTCTGCAG
>NW_017729032.1:42469345-42470124 GCF_001723915.1 Gavialis gangeticus
TCTTCCCCAGGTGCATCACTTTGCATTTGTCGGTGTTGATTGCGTACAAAAAATGTGTAATAACTTTGTGGCTGGTTCCTATAATGCCATTAATTGAACGTGTGGCCAGGCTGAGGCTCACAGACATGGTTGGTGCCATCAGCTGGTGGGGATCCCAGCTTGGAGGCATACGGTGTGTTCCCTTGGCTGGGAACCCTATCAGCCGATAGGCAAGGGAGCACCATCTGCATTCCGTGAGTCCCCATGGTTGGGAGCTTGGATCAGCTAACTGGGCTTCCAGCAACAGAAGCATATTGTGTGCTCCCATGGCTGGGAACCCCATCCGCTGACAGGGCTCCCAGGTGCTGGAGCTTGCTACTTGCTGGTGATCATGATCCCGGGCTCCCCCTGAACTGGCAATAAGGCATGGTGGGATCTGATGCTGGATCCCACAATCATGTCTCCTGCCATGCACAGGTGGCATGACAAAGTGCAACTATGGGGTCCCACATCAGCTCCCATCACACCTTCACTTGCACTTCTTTCAGGCGTGCATGGCAATCAAAGGTAATCCTCCCTCCACGAGAGACAAAGCAATGATGGAACTGCTCTGCAGTTGCTCCCCTCGTTTTGGCACCTTAAGTCATGAGGGAAAAATTGCCAGTGAACATACAAGCGATGAATCTTTGACTCACATGGGTAACAGCAGTGCAGAGAGCACTGGTAGAACTTGGTTTCTCAGTTCTCCGTCCCCCTCCTCTCTTCTATACCACACAGACTCTGCACCAGGCAGAGCCTTC
>NW_017729032.1:42475124-42478659 GCF_001723915.1 Gavialis gangeticus
GGCACCTTAAGTCATGAGGGAAAAATTGCCAGTGAACATACAAGCGATGAATCTTTGACTCACATGGGTAACAGCAGTGCAGAGAGCACTGGTAGAACTTGGTTTCTCAGTTCTCCGTCCCCCTCCTCTCTTCTATACCACACAGACTCTGCACCAGGCAGAGCCTTCTAAAGCTGCAGCATGGATAGGAGAAGGCAGGATATTACCTTAAGTGTTCTGCCACACAGTGCTCAATAATAATATTACATAAAAATTAAACAGTTGCTAGAAATTTTTTTTTTGGCTTTGATATACATTATGAAGTGTATTTACTGGCCACTTTCTTAAAGCCCTTGATTGCAGCATTTGATATCTAGGGATATCAACAGCAAAAGTATGGCAGCACAGCACTGTCTGGCTACACAAGTTAATACTAAAGGATTCTGTGGGGATGGTGCAGCTCACATTGAAACCTGTGCCACCATGGCTTCATTGCTATTGGCACCCAAGCTAGCTAGTTTTAAGTTAATTTAATTTGGGTATGGCCCTATAGCAATGGAGCAACCTGCCAGCTCAAGGAGCCTGGGGGCAGTCTGCAGGTATATAAGGGTTACAGCCCAGCTGAAGGCCATAAGGAGTGATTGCAGGATACCTAGGCAACCGGGTCAGTTGAGAGGGATAATTAACTGGCAGGAAGATAAAAGCTCCCAGGAAGGGGAGTCAAAAAGAGAGACTTTCATAGAGAACTCAAAGTAGGGAATTTGTTTCCTAGGAAAAGGAGCTAGAAGTGGGAAGACAGCAGAGAACCTGAGACCAGAGAGCTAAGAGGAAGGGAACTGATGGGTCAGATCATAATTGAGCCCAGCAACTCCACCTGGAGTGCTGTTATCCTGAGAGTTGGCCTGCAATTATAAAGATGACTATAAGGCAGGGAGAGACCATGAGTGCATCAGAGACTGTGTATATGGCTTATGTTGACTGACTCCTGTTAAGAGGAAGCTTGCCTGGCAAAATATGGATGATAAACAGAAGCTGTGAGCTAATAAAAGGACAGTAAAGACTGGGTCTGCAGCTAGTTAACTCCAAACCTGTTACAGGGTCCAAATGCTGCAATCATATCTCCTGACTTGAGTATAGACACAACCTCTGCTCTTCTATCATTTAAGCTGCCTTTATTAATAAACCAGTGTCCAGGGCTGCTAATTGCATACCGGGTGCATCTACACATGCAATTAATGCAAAGAAAAAAACTCCAGAGCAGTGTAAACTGTTCCTGAGCACAATGTCTACATGTGACCTGGGACAGCAGCAATTTGAACCAGGGCAGAGCAGGGCCCCAGTTGGCTGCACTGACTGAGTGCAATTAACGCCTGCAGCCAGTGTCTACACATGAGTTTCAGCCCAGAAAATTACTCCATCATAAAATAGTATTGTCCCTGACAGTACTATTTTATGGCAGAGTAAATTAGTTTACTGTGCCCTAATACCAGCACATGTGTAGATGGTGACACTTTACTGAAGAACTTATTACATTCTGAGTAAAGTACACATGTAGATGTACTTTACTGTGGTACTGACAAGAGGAGTCTAACTGGCTGGAACCCCATAAGCACTCTGACCAATCCTGCCAGAATGCTCACAGGAGTAATGAGGGAAGCAAACATTCAAGAAAAGGCTGAGACACTTTTTAGATAGTGCTGAGTGCTGTTATGCCTTGTGCTGGGTCAGTTCACTATTCTCTGTCCAATCTCTGGAGTCAGTGTTCAACTTCTCCTGAACTTTGTATTTAGGGGGTGCATCTACATGAGGCATTTACTGCAGAGCTGCCTAATTAACTCCACAGTAGAGTCTCAACATCTATACATGCAGTCCTATTAGGCTGCAGGGAACTAATTAACTCTGCTGTAGGTTAGTATTTGCAAATACAAGTACTGTCCTGCAGCGACATTCTTTAGTGTGCAGCACATGTAGATGCTGATGGGGCTGCCTGGGGCACAAGGGTGCTTCAGTATGAGGCTTTCTGCCAGCTCGCCCCGCACTGGAGCACTCTCATGTCTGCACCAGCCCCTCCGCCACATGTTGAGCTGGGTCAGAGCAGCCCCAAGCTGACAGGCTGACCCCCGGGGCTCCCTGGGGCTGCAGTCCTGAGCATACATGAAGATGTGGCACCCAGGAGCAATAAATTCCAGTGCAATAAGTGCCATAATTTCTTGTTTCACATTTATTTCATGTGTAGATGTGCCCAAGGAGTAACAAAGACTGAAACTGTGATTGGTAGAAGAGAGAAGACAGAATATGTTTATTACTTTTTCCTTCCTACTTGTGACCACTCTCAGAGAGCCAATCGCAATAGGTGCCTATACACATACACTGAGGCTGCTCTGGCACACTGTTATTGCAATGCAATTAATCAGTTCTGCTGTACTGGAGCATGGTAATTATTACACTCCAGCAGACTCCAGCATCACATGTATCAGTGTCCCCACAGTGAAAAATGGCAGCAGGGGCGCTTTAACTAAAGCTCATTCAACAAGCTTTAGTTAAGGTGCCCCCACTGCCATTTTTCAGTACAGGGATGCTGATACACATTCCCCCTACTGCCATTTTCCAACATGGGGACACTGATACACCCCAGGTGCTTTGATTGGGACAGCTCTTGGAGCCACTCTAATTAAAGCATCCCATCCCCCCACCCTGAGGACATGTATAAATGCCCAATCAAGCCAATTTTTTTAAAATGCAAGGTGCATACAAATATGAATCCCAATATTAACTGAACTGTCAACTTTAATCCCTTCTAAAACGGCTAACGTGTAGATAAAGCAATGTCATAACATAGGCAGAATTTCTACAAGTCTGCAATATGTGTCATGAAACAATATTGCCATAATATAAATAATAGATTTTCTTACAACTTCAGCAAAATACACTGAAACTTAGTAAAGCCTGTATCTTACAAGTTCAGGAATAGAAAAGGTCAAACTTCACCAGAAGAACAAACTAATTTTCAATCATTCTTAAAACTGCACAAAATATTTTTATTTCTTTTTTACTCGTGTCATTTCCTGTGTATTTCAGTATACTCCAGATGTAGAATTAACAGTGTTGCAATGGATTAATTTACATACAGACATATTAATGTAATATACATCTGAAATGGAAAAGAGACTAGTAGCTTCAAACATAAAGGGGTCAGTCAACTCTTATCTTCCCTCTGCTAAACAGAAGTTAATCAATGTATGTAGAGATCTTTTCTTTTGCAGATAATATAATATAAAGCATCTTCACAGACTTACATGCAGCTGCATTATTGGAGGCTAATTTGTGAGAGCTTGAGAGATGATGCAATATATTAACTAATACTTGTGAAAATATTAACTGGTATAATTAAAGCTGCTGTCATTCTTTTTCTCCTTTCCTCTTTTCATAGATTTCATAGACATTTGGGCTGGAAGGGACCCCGGAGGATCATCGAGTCCAGACCCCTGCCCCAGGGGCAGGAAGTCAGCAGGGATCATAGGATCCTAGCAAGATAAGCACCCAAATGTTTCTTAAA
>NW_017729032.1:42483659-42495535 GCF_001723915.1 Gavialis gangeticus
CCTAGCAAGATAAGCATCCAAATGTGTCTTGAAGACGTTCAAAGTGGGTGCTTGAACCGCCTCCGGCAGCAGTCTATTCCAAAACTTGGGGGCTCGGACAGTGAAGAAGTTCTTTCTTATGTCCAGCCTGAATCAGTTGCAGTGGAGTTTGTGACCGTTCGACCTTGTCATCCCTTGGGGCATTCTGGGAGTCTTGACTGGACAGCAGTAAAGGAGGCAAGAGATGGATTTTGAGGTATATCAGGAACTAAGAAAAACTCCATGAAAGATCATTCAAGCTCTGACCGTACTTCATCTTTATTACTAGGAAAATATATGTCCATAATATGTTATAGTCCCAGATGGTGGGAAGATGAGGCAAAGGATATTCAACATCTCACTGACAACCATAATATGGACAGGTTTTTCAGCACCACCAAAGCCATTTGTGGCTCAAGTACTCAGAGACCAAGCCCCTTGAGACCTAAGGATGGAGGAGACCTGATCAAGAAAAGGGGAGCCATTAGAAGGAGCATTCTGAAGCCTTTTCAATCAAGACTGTCTTGTTGATGAGTGTTCTCAACTCCATCCCACAGCACCCAATCAGAGACAATCTCAAAATCCATCCAACCCTTGATGAGGTGAGGAAAGCCATCAAGCAAATAAAGAATGACAAGGCATCTGGAACTGATGGAATCTCTGCCAAAATCTTCAAGGAAGGGGAGAAGAGCTCACATCACAGCTTCTATGCCCTCAGTTTAAGGATCTGGAATGATGAGAAAATCCCAGATGACCTCATGGGCACCATGATTATGACAGTCTTCAAGAAGGAGACAAGTCTGACTGGAAATTGCAGAGGGATTGCCTTGCTATCCCCCATGGGAAAGACCATTGCGAGAACCCTCCTGAACTGCCTCCTTTCACTTGCTGAAAAGGTCCTCCCAAAATCTCAGTGTGGGTTTAGGGCATCAAGAGGCACAGCTGATATGATCTTCATTGCTTGTCAGCTGCAGCAAAAATGTCAGGAACAAAATAAACCTGTCCACATGGCCTTCTTTGACCTCACAAAAGCTTTTGACTATCAACCAAGCTGTGAAGGATTCTTCTGAACTACGGGTGCCCACCAAAATTCATCATCATTCTTTGCCTGCTCCATAATGGTATGTGAGTGGTGGTTCTCAGTAACAGATCTATCACAGATCCCTTTGAAGTTAAGATGGGAATTAAGCAAGGCTGCATCATCATTTCAAAACTCTTCTGTATTCCTTACCACAATGCTACATCTAACCACCCACCAACAATCTTCCAGTCAGAGTGGAACTAAACTACCAAATGAATGGTAAGCTGTTTAATCTCAGCTGACTCTGAACCAAAACCGAGTTTACTCCAACCTCAATCACTGAGCTCCAGTATGCTGATGATACTGTAGTGCATTCTCACTTGGAAACAGACCTTCAAGCAATCATTGACATCTTTACTGAGGCATACAAGAAAATGGGTCTGATGATTAACGTTCAGAAGACTATGGTCCTCCATCAACAAGCTCTTAATGAGCAGTCCCCAGCTGTGGTAATTCAAATTCACAGTGAGACTCCAGAGAACACTGAGTACCTCAGAAGCCATCTTTCACAGAAGGCTGACATCAATGAAGAAATCCAGCTTCACCATAAATGTGCAAATACAGCCTTTGGACACCTGAGGAAACTTGTGTTCAAAGATCACAACATCAGATGGGAAACCAAGCTCATGGTTTATCAAGCATTCATGATCCCCACCTTACTGTATGGAGCTGAGATATGGACAACATACAGAAGACATCTCAAGCCGCTGGAGAAATACTGTCAATGCTGCCTGCAGAAGATCCTTCAAATCCAGTGTGAAGACAGATGCACCACCATTAGTGTCTTCTCACAAGCAAACACCACAAACATTGAGGCAATGTTCATCCAACATCAACTTCTTCTAGGTGTCTGACTCCAGCTAAGTCAAGGCATATGTAGTATTGACATCAACTTGTGGGTAACTATCACCCAGGATCACCCCAAATGGAGGAAGCATCCGCTGCAAGGCTTTCAGTACTTTGAAACTTTATGACAACAACAGAAGAAGGAGAAGTGGAAGTGGCAGAAACAGTGTCCCATGGACTGAATCAAGAACCCAGAGCCACCCACTTCACATGGAAACACGTACCCAAGCTGCAACAGAGTCTGTCAATCCCAGATAGGCTTATCGGCCATTTTTAACCTATAGGTAAGACAATCTTTCCTTGACTGTGAGGTATTGTCAATTAAGACAGTCCTAGTATGCAAACCCAGTATTTGCTGTGCTGAGGACTGGGCGGGGGGGACCTAAAAAACAAATCCAAACACTTAGCTTATCTGCCATGTCTTTCTACTTAATTGTTGCCTTTCCTCCATGTTGTCTCAACAAACCTACCAATCTTCTCACTGGCTTCCTGTTTCTGATGTACTAACAGCTAAATATTGTTCCTTGTATTCTACCTTAGTCCTTCTAATTTCCTTACATACTACCTGCTGCAGTTTGTTTCCTTCTATTGACTTAAATGAGGTTGAAATGCCATATTCTGAAATGCAGAAGACTTGGATTTTTAGAAATACCTCTAGTCTCCCAGAAAAAGAAAACAAAACTGTTAGTAGTCTAAATACCTTATTTATTCATGCAGTCAGGTAACAGTTAACTGTTATTGTAAACGCACAGAATTATTTGAAGGTGGAAAATTTGCAACCACAAAACATGAAGGCAGGTTTGGGACTCTTAAAATGTGGCCCTTAGAGTGCAGAGTTCAAACAATAGTCTTTTGGAAACCAAAGGGCATTCTCAACATTTTCAAAGTATTGGTTCTCTGGCATACATTATCACTTTTGGGTAATGCAGCTTGAAATTGTTGTGCAACTTTGAAAGATCTGTGGCTTCCCTCCACCAAAAAAAAAAGGAAAGAGAATGTTGCTACCTTCCCCACTACAGCATCTCAGTTCATAGAATTTTAAAATTTCTTCCCACAAGGTATCAAAGAACATGATCATTAGCTTTAATTACAAGCTAACCTGAAGGATTTTTATAATTAAAGGGAAGTAACTAACATTTATAGTTTAATTTTGACTTTCCATGATTAGGCAAAGTCCTTACTGGAAGTGTTGAATGCTACTCACAAAAGGAAAAGATCAAATAGATAAATGCAAATGAAGTTCACAATTTCTCTTCTTCAGGTCAAAAATAAAGAATTGCATGGTCACAGAAAAAAATAAGTGATATAAAGAACCTGGCTGAAAAGAAAAATGTCTTTAGAGCAACCATGTCATGACAAAATGACACAAAATCATCCACAAACTGTTTTTTTTTTTTAAGTGTGATTTAAACAAGGACTGTGGATTCTTATCCCATTACCTGGGTTAGCTATGGTGACACTCTTGTTCCTGTGGGTTTACTGCTTTTGCTTATCTCTCCCAGAACTATGCCACTCTCTTTCCCTTCCCCTCCATCTCCCCTTCTCCTCCCCTCCTTGTCTTTTTTATTCTAATTTCTCTTTCCTTCTTATACTCTGTGCTTTGTAAGTTCTTTCACAGCATCTGATGAAGTGAGCTTCAGCTCATGAGAGCTTGTGTTATAGATATATCTTATTTATAGCTTGGGGGTTTTTTTAATCATCACTTCGATACATTCAACCTGTTGACTTTCTTTGTGCTGTTACTTGCTCCAATTTTCATACACTTAAACCTCATATTCCAGGCAGCTTGCTCCATTTTAGTGCAGCACCTTAGCAGCTCCTAGACACAGAAGCTATCTAAAAGAGCATTGTCCAATTCACTGCTAACTGACCAATTTCACACAATGGTGCTTTTGCACCTCTGGTGTGTGGGAGGAAAGTTCACAATGTTGGCATGTACCCAAAACTGAAGAGACTACACCTAAATGGGTACCCATATTATGCTTTGAAATTGAACAGATTAATTTTGGGGATGAACCAGAGTTTAAAAGAGGCTGGAAGAAGCCCTGTTAGAAAAGAGAATGGAGGGGATGGAACAAACTCCCACAGCTGGAAAAGGAGGTGTTTGGAGAAGAGGCCAGGGAATGGACTGGAGAAAAAGAGGCATGCATCAGAGTTTTAATACAGGAAGTTTGAGAATTCTACCATTTTTGTTATTTCATGCCCTATATCTACCTCCAGTTGGTCCTAAATTGGAATTAAACTTTAGCATTGGTTGGAACAGAGGTTATGGACATACATAGGGAGTGGACAAAACAAATGTGCATTAACTTACTGTGTTGGCAAGCTAAGAATATTCCTAAATACATACTAAGAAAGAGTGGACAGACAAGCTCTCCCACAGTACTTTGTGAAACAATTTGTAGAGCAGCACAAATTAGTTGGCACTAAGGACTCTAATACATAATCCCAGAAAACGTAGAGCCTCACATGGTTTAATACAGCACCACTGTAGATACAGTTACAAAATGCATGACCCAAGTGTGGCTCTACAGTATAGACTCAAAAATGGGCTCCATTAATCTGGGTTCCTGTCCGTGGATCTCAGTAAAATCCAGGGAAAATACATAATCACAAAATCTGATGAAGTAATGGAATTCTTCTTTTGGGGCCTCCAGAAATAAAAATAGCAATTGTCCTAAGCATGATTGCTTTAAAGTACAAAAGAAGAAATAACAGTTTCTAACTTGGGCCAAGGGTAGTCCAGAAAAAGTGATTAAAGGCAAACCAGTCTTGCTGAGATTCTTTCATGCTGCCCTCCTGCCTTCAGGCCTGAGTCCTACCCATAGCCCCTTGCCAGTAGTAAGGTCTCTCTCCATCCAGCTCTCTCAGACTCCACTTACCCTCCAACTTTTCAGGGTATGTCTGGACTGCTTCCCCAGCACTCCTGAGTCCCAGAGAGAGGCATGGTCTCATGCACTCATTTCTACTCTAAACATGCCTTACCCTGAAAGGAGGCAGTGACACTGCCATGAGGGCTTCTCCTACTGCCACTTTTCAAGCACACTAGAAACGGAGCTTGATGGTGGCAATAGAGGGCACCCTTGTTTCCTCATTTCCAGGTCTGGCATATGCACAACAAGAATGGGTGGGCAGGAATGGGCTTCTTGGTGGTGCACTCAGAAGTACCAGGGAAGCAGCATAGCCATACCTTCAGGACTGCCTACTACCTGGCTGTCCCTCCATTTCTGTTCCCAAGCTGTTGCCTCTGGCCTACTGGTCCCACTCCCATGCAGATATTGGCTCCTTCCTAAAATTTGAAACTTTTATTTAAAGCTATATTTTTATTTCCAGTATTCTAGAGTTTATGGCATGTACTGTTGGCTGGATATTGGACTGAGAAGTAACACAATACCCAGCAACATGCCAGGTTTATTGTAACATTTTATTATTACATACATTTATAAAACCAGAAGAAAAACTGCTTGTAATCAGTAGATCTTCACACATTTTGGAAATATACCCATTTTTCCATTCCTATTAATATCAACATATAATTTATAAGAATTATTTAACAAGACAATACATGTCCATAGACAACAAATGGAATGTATGAAATGCATCCTTATTCCAAGTAGCTTACTGTTAAAATGGAAACCAAATACATTCTACAAAACAAGAAAAACACAACAGAATATGAGGACATTTCATCTGGAACATTTCATAGAACAGGTTTTTAGCAAGTAATTTTTTAAGGGTGATCAGCACAGAGCTGATTGTTACATTATGTAGGAGGTGGCAATTTGTCTCCGCCACCTCTTAATAATTTATTCCACGGCTTAGTTGCTTTCACTGGGAGGAATAGTCTCCTGATATCTAGGTTATATAGTCCCTGCCTTAGCTGGAGGCCACTGCTCCTTGTTCTCTCATCTCTTAAAATCTACCCTCTCTTCATGTATAGCATTACTTCAAAAGTATTAATAGATCTTGTGATCACATTTCAAGTCATCTTTAACTTGCTTAGTCTCTCCTCATATATTTATCATTGTATTGGTTTGTTGTTGTTCCACATTTTTTATTTTTTGCAAGTGGATAGGAAAGAACTTTAAGGAGAGGTAAAGCATGAAAGTGTAGCAGGGAAGACAAACAGGTTTACAATCTGTACACTAGGAAATTCATGTCAAAACTAGATACAGGACTTTAGATGAAAACCAGGTGAATGGCAACACAAGAACATCTGCTTTAACAATCTGGAAGTAAGTGTTTACTGAGTCTGATGCTTTTTATAACTCAGGCTTTATGGTTTATCTCTCCTCTTATTCTTCTGCCACTTTCATGTTTGCAGTTAATATGCACAACAGGCATGTTTACATGAGATGTTACTGCGCAGTAGTGCCAGTGAATGTCTTTTAGGTGACACTACTCCACAGTAGCCTAATAATACTGCACAGTAGCATATTAGCGCTGTCTGTCTTGTGATGGTGCTACTGTGCAGATGTGCCCGATGTCTCCTAAACTGCAGGACATAGCTTCTGTCTCACCATACAGGGAAATTATAATTCATTGCCAATATTCTGAAAACATAAATTATGAAAAATAATCAAATTTGCCAACTTTTTCAGAATAAAATGTGAGTAAATAAATAATATTTTGAAAATAGGGCTTCAGAGAACTGATCTATGCACTTCTACTGGTTGCCCATTCCTGTTCAAATTTCTGTTTAACCATTTGATAATCAGGGATCCTGATATTCTCTGATTAAAAAAATCTCTAATTTTCAGGTTTAAAAAAGAAACCCAAAATCCATATTTTCTCATGATTAGAATAAAATACCACATTATATATAGTGTTTCATTTTAATCAGAAAAATGTGGTTCTTGGGTTATTTTTTTAATCCAAAAATTGGGGATTTTTTTAATCAGAGAAAACTAGGATCCCTGTTGATAATAAATACATTTTAATAAATAAAGAGTGTAGGTGGTATGTAATAAATATGTCTTTTTAAAAAAGTTACTGTTTTTCTTCCTTTATTCTTCCAAAAGTAATTTTCCTTTGACTACAAGAGGAAAAACTCATTCAAAAGTGACACTAGTGCAGTTTTATGAATCTGTTACAATATCATCTCCTGGTGAAAGCATGGTTTTGTTTATGCCTACACTAATTTCCATAGGCAACATGGAGATCAGTCTGCAATTCAGCAGTCTGTATTCAAAGTATCTGTGCATATGCTTAACTCCCAGTCATATGCCTAGACATGTCTAAACTGCTCAGGAGTACCATAGTGAAGCAGGACTTGCTCACTTATTCCCACTTGGTTTGTGCCAATTCATGAAAATGAGGCACTATGGCTACCACACAGCACTGCTGAAAGTGTGCCCAGTATTATCATAGAATCATAGAAAGAAGGACTGGATGGGACCTGTAAGATCATCAAGTCTGTTCTCCTACCATGGGCAGAAGGTAATTGGGCCCAGATGAGCTCAATGAGTTATTTGTCCAGCCTTCTCTTAAAAACCACCAGAGATGGCAACTGCACCACTTCTGCTGGAAGTTTGTTCCAGATTCTATTTACTCATACAGAAAAGAAGTTTTTCCTTATATCGAAACGAAACTTTTCCTTGACTAGCTAGTGTCCGTTGGTCTGTGTCTTCCTGGAGGGTGGGGAAGGATGACAACTTTTCTCAAAAGTTGTTTTCCTAGATCCTGGTGTTCTCCTTTGACATATTTGTAGGCAGCTATCAAGTCATCTCTCAGCCTTCTTTTGCTCAGGCTGAACAAACCCAGATCCTGAAGTCTCTTCTCATAAAGCCTGTCCCCCAGGCCCTTGATTATGTGGGTGGCCCTTCTTTTCACCCTTTCAAGCTTGTCCATATCCTTCTTGAAGTGTGGTGCCCAGAACTGGACACGGTATTCCAGCTGTGGCCTCATCAATGCCAAATAGATGGGGAGAACCACCTTTCTGGATGTGTTGGCAACACATCTGCTGATGCAAGCTAGAGTTCTATTTGCTTTGTTGGTGACTTTGTCACACTGGTGGCTCATATTCATCCTCTGGTCAACTGACACCCCTAGGTCCTTTTCAGATGCAGTGCCAGCCAGTGAACCACCACCCATTGTATAGGATGATTGTCTGGATTTGAATATCCATTCACACGCCGCTTTGGCACATGCACCTGATGTCAGACGTGGTGGGGTTTCATGTGACCTCTGGAGGGGTCCTCAATCACTCCGGGGAAAACCCCAAAACTCGCCTGCCACAACTTTGAATGGATCCTTAGTGGTGCAGTCTCCCGTTGGGGGCCCCTCGGGATTGGTCACACTTCCTGATGGATGTTCATGGGGCTCCACCTCCTCTACACCCCTTCAATATGCCAGCCTCTGCTATGAGCCACTTAATCTTGATGTGGCTTGCCCTCCAGGCTTGTTCATCCCTGCTCTTCACACCCCCTTGGATACTATCTTGCTCTTACTATTTTGTTGTTGGGCTCTGGGGTGGCTGGGTGCCCAATTCTCTTGGATGTCCCTCTGGCCACCTGTCAGCTGTTTGTCAAGTCTGCAGGCTGCTCCTATCCTTGGAGTGCCATCCATACCCCGTCAAAGTAGAGCTATGGGTAATGCTCAAAAAAAAAAAAAAGGATAAGAAAACAATCAAAGGGTACAGGCACAAAAAGGAAAAGAAAGGACATACGAAAAAAAGAAGGCTAGGAAGAGAGGGGAGGTCAAGCTAACTAGCCCTTCCACTGTCACAGCCCTAGTGCCTGTGCCTTAGTGCATCCCTTGACGCTACTCCAGGTCTTCACCCCCATCGAGGTCCTCCACAGCTCTTCCTTGAGCCTGATCTTTTCCTTCATGCCAGCACTGCCTGCGACCAGCATGGAGAGCTTCCGCAGCCTCAGCTGCCTTCACCACCCTCTCTTGCTTTCCATTGGTGCTGGCTTTTAGCCTGGCTGGGTGGCATTCGTTAATGACATCATCCGCCTGTGCCAGCTCCAGCTGTAGATAAACACGGCTGATGCACCACATGGGGGTTTCTTCCCAGCGTGGTTCATCCTGTGCCCAGCCAAAAATAGGTAAGTGACCCCTGATTTCAGGGGTTTTTGTCTGGGGACGGGTTACCCCCATCATGGATCCCCCCGCGGGGAGGGTTTCTTGCTCCCCACTGATTGTTCCTGGGGACGTATAGATATGGTGAGGGTTCTTCCTACCCAGATGAAGGACCCAGCATTTGTCCCTGTTGAACCTCATGATTTTGCTCAGAGTCCATAGGACCAGCCTGTCATGGTCCTCCTGAATCTTTGACCTGTCCTCTGATGCGCCTGCGTGTCCCCACAGCTTGGTAACATCTGCAAACTTAATCATTGCACTTTGACCCCCTCATCCAGGTCATCAATAAAAATGTTAAAGAGCATGGGCCTGAGCACTGACCCCTGAGGTACACCACTGGAGATGGCCTTCCAGTATGAGGCCACCCCACCAATTATGACTTGTTGGGATCGGCCCCTAAGCAAGTTCCCAACCCACCTCCCTGTAGCCTGGTCTAGGCCAGTACTCTCCAACTTAACTGAGATGATTTTATGGGAAACAGTATCTAAAGCCTTGCTGAAATCTAAGTAGATGACATCTACCTCCTGCCCCATGTCCAGGTGGTTAGTTACCTGATCATAAAAGGGCACCAGGTTTGTTAGGCACGATCTCCCCTCTACAGAGCTATGCTGGTTGCTTCTCAGTACCCCACCAGATTCAAGCTTGTGGTTGATGGCCTCCTTAACATTTTTGTCAAAGATCTTCCCCAAGACCGAAGTCAGACTGACCAATCGTCCCTTTTTCCATTCTTAAAGATGGGAACCACCTTTTTCCAGTCATTAGGGAAAACTCCTGAGTTCCACTGTGTCTCTTTCTGTGTCTTGAGTATGTTTGCTGATATGCACTCAGCATCTGTAACAGGGGGCAAAGGCCCCTATCACTTTAAGAAGGAAAGAACAGCTGAGCTAGGGCTAGCTACATTTGAGTATGCAACAGGAGCAAAGTCAAGATAAGGGGCTATGGGGCTGCAAGCTAGTTGCATCACAGTAGGCAAGAAGGGCAGAGTTTCAGATGGGTATTAGAGACAGTGATGGCAATGCAGAAGAAGCAGGTTGATTATTGGGCTAAGAACTGCTTATGTGTGGTAGAGAATCTAAGAGGCAGAAAGAGTTGTGCCTGGAGGGATACAAGCTCAGCTTCTGAGCCAGAGCAGAGGGACTGGCCCTGACCTGTAGAGTAAAAGGAACTCCTGCCAGTGAAGGCAGCAAGAGAGAAAACTGCAGACCTAGGAAGATACCGAGAAGGCTGGGCGGGAGCAAGCAGATTGGGGGTAGGGTTCTTGCAGCATGTAGAGAACAAAGGTGGGGTTTGTGTTCTGAGTTGGAAACCAGTTGGTTGGGATTTTGTTTTGTTTTACCAAAGAAGCGGAAGTCATGAGGGTGTCTTGGGGAGGCACTCTGTGCTTTGAGCCCTACAAAGGGCAAAGAAAATAAGGGTGCACCCTGCAAAGGTCAGCAGCTGGGTGAGAGAGATGCTGAGAGAGTGAGGAAGCCACCTACAAGGGCTAGGAGTCCTAGTGAATGAAATTAGACTTAAAGCCACAAGGTACGGGTGTGGCTATGGAGGAGACTGGAGGTCATGATTAGAGCTCCATAAGGCATTATTAGGGCAGGGAGGCCACATCTAGGGCCTGATTGGTGCCCATAAGGAGACACCCCAAGAATGCTTTTGGGGGCAGAAAAGCCTTGAGGACTGTGTCTTGAGGGAAGACACCAAAAGGGGCTACTCTGGCCTCTAGAGGCAGCCTCCTACAGATCATCAATTTTGTATTAAAGCCATAGCAGGCAAAAGATAGGAAGTTAGGGAGAACATAGCAGCAAGGTCTGATCACCAAGGGGTGTCAGACTCTGGGGGTTGCTATACCATCTAAGGCAGCTACATTGCCTTGTTTGGCAGGGTTTAGAGCAAAAAGAACAGGAATGAGAGGCATGGAGGCTTCATGGTTGCAGTGGACCAGAGGCAGGGTAGTCAGAGTCCTTAGGTGCCACTGATTTTCATGGTTGAAATTAAACGCATGATTAAGTACTTTGTTGAATAGAGACAGGCTTAAGCATGTGCTAAACTACCATGTTAAACTGGGGTCTCCAGTTGCTTCCTACATCTGCCTCTTTTATACATGATGTCATAAATAATGAAGTCCACATTTCAAAAGTACCTTGTAAATTTTGAATGCTTCAGTTTTTAAAGTGATTAGCTTTCAATTCTTAAGGCCCAATCTGCAGATGTTTTTAGGACAGGCAGCACAGAATCACCTCAAAGACAGCTGCAAGTGCTCAGAACAGCAGTTTCAGAACCATGACTGGCTTGTAATAAATGTACTTGGGAATGCAGAAGTTATATAGAGGGCACTTTATGTAATGAACTCTTTATGTAATGAACTTACTGAACTCGTGAACTTGCTGTATTGAACTTGGAGGAGTAACAACAGCTCAAATAACTTAGGGCTTCTCAGCAAGGAAATGCAAGTCACTAAGCATGTACATCAAAGAATAGCAAGAACTTGCAAGGACAAAGCAGGAAAACAAAGGCAAAAAATGATACACCTGGCAAGAGAAGTTAGAATCAAGGACTGAGGTGATATGTTTTTTATATTGGATGAAAAAGAGGACCAGGAAATCTGTAAGTCTAGTGCTCCAAAGCAAGAGTTAACTAGTAACAGAAGACCCCCAAGAAAGCAGAGCTGCTGAATGACTACTTTGTCTCAGGCTTCACAACAAAACTAACAGCAACCAGACAGCTATCAAAATTAATATAGACAAAGAAGGGGAAAGACTGTGGATCATGATAAAAGAGCATGTCAAATAGCTTTTAACAAATACAAATGTATTTAAGTCAGCAGGACCTGACAGACTCTGCCTCTGGATCCTGA
>NW_017729032.1:42495545-42499384 GCF_001723915.1 Gavialis gangeticus
GGTGGAACTGGTTGCGGGGAGGCACATGCCCCACCTTGCTGAGGCGGCACCAGTCACCCACGATTGCCTGAATAACCATAAGCAAAGAACAACTATAAACAGAGCAATGTCAAAATGGCAGGTTTCAAGCAGGGTTCCACAGGGGTCTGTTCTGGTCTAGTGGTGTTTAATATGTTAATAATGACTTGGATGCAGGGAGAGAGTATACTGATCAAATCTGCAGATGATGCAACATTAGGAAGGCTGCAAACATTTTGGAGGATGAGATAAGAAGAAGGAGAACAAATGCAAAGTACTGCATTTATGACAGAACAATTCAATTCCTTATTAAAATGACTGGTACTGACTGGTTAGGCTGCAGTACTGCAGAAAAGGACCTGGGCATTATATTGGACCACAAGCTGCATATAAGTCAAGTGCAGATTCTTCTTTTTTTTTCTTTTTTCTTTTTTGGAACAAGCTAGTAACATACTGGATTGTATTAGCAAGGGTGCTGCCTACAGCTCAAGGGAAGTGATTCATAGGCTAAATTCAGCAGCGGTGAGGTCTCATCTGCAGTATTGAGTCCAGTTTTAGGCACCACACTTCAAAGAAGACAAAAGCAAATTGAAAAGAGACCAGCAGAAAGCAACAAAAATGAATAGAGGTCTAAGAAACATGATTTACAAGGAAATGTTGGAAGACATTATTTATTCTGGGGAAGAGAAAACATCAGGATTTGATAACAGTCTCCAAATATATGAAAAGTGGTTAGAAAAGAAGTGAAAGACACTTCTCTGTGGCTGTAGAGAACAGGACAAGAAATAAGATTAAATTTCAACATAGGAAATTGAGGGTGGACGTTAGGAAAGTTTTCTATGGTTAAGCACTGGAACAGATTACCTAGAGAGACTGTGGAGTTTACATCCTTGGAAGTTTTTTTTAAAAAAGGTTAGATAAACACAGGATGAAATGATTTAGACAGGGATGATCCAGTCTTGAGCCAGAGATTGGACATGACCTCCTGATGTCCCTTGCAGCCCTCTTTTTCCATGACCCGATGGTATAAAAGGATCTTGACAAATCAGAGAACCTGAATATAGACAAGAAAATGAAATTCAACAAAGACACATGTAAGATGTTACGCCTAGGAAACTAAAACCAAACATGCATACATACAGATGGGAGATAACCAGTTGGGCAGTAGTGTTGCTGGGATGGATCTGGGAATTATGATAGGTCACAGATTGAACATGAGTCAGCAATGCAGCAATGTTATGCTGTCACAAACCAACACACATGCAGTTTTAGGCTGCATCAATAGGATTATTGTATGCAGGACAAAGGAGGTAATATCATTCTACCCGGTGCTTGTTAGGTCTCAGCTGGAACTTGTGTGCAGTTCTGGGCTCTGCAATTTTAAAAAGATATACAGAAACTGGATAGGATCCAGAGACAAGTGACAAAGATGATAAAGGAATTGGAATGCAAGCCATACAGGGAAAGGTTGAGAGAACTAAGTATGTTTAGTTTGGAGAAAAGGAGATTAAGTGGGGACCTGATAGCAGTTTTCAAATATTTGAAAGGTTGCCATAAAGAAGAGGAAGAACAACTGTTCTCTCTTGAAACAGAGTGCAGGACATGAAGCAATGGGTTTTAACTGCAGCCAAACAGATGTAGATAAAATCTCAGAAAAAAGTGTTATTATTAGAATAGTAAGACAATGAAACAAGCTGCCCAGGGAAGTTGTAGCATCTACTTGGAAATTTTTAAGAAGCTGAATAAGTACGTGTCAGGTATGGTTTATGAATAGCACATCCTGTATTTATGCAAAGGGCTGACTTAGATGACCCATGAGATTCTTTCTGCTCTCTGATTCTATGATTATCTGAGGTCATGAAGTCAGCTGAGGATCTCAACTATTGTATTTACAATGTTAGGCCTAATTTTAAGCACCTAAATAATCCCACCACTTGAAGTAGGATTACTCTCATACTTGAAGTTAGGCATAAATTCCATGCTTAACTGGGGTCCTACATGGCATGGCAGCTTTTGTGCAAACTGTATCTCAAATCACGGACCATGTATAAATAGAATGTTAAAAAAATAATGGCAGAAGAAGAAATATTTTAGAAGAGATGTGAAAAACGTGAAAAGCTAAGAAGGTGTAACACTAAAAAAAGAACTGGTGTCACTGATTTCAGAACTTGCAGAGGAAAATGTTCCACACCAACTTTGATGATATGGACTGAGAAAAGGAGCCAAAATTGAATAAAATGGACTAAAAGGAGAGGAAGGTTTAAAAAAAGAGGCAATTTTCAACTCAGCAGGGAAAATAATGGAGAAATTGTTTGAAGATACGGATGGGATCATGTTTCTGAAGGTGTAATTAAGGTATTTCTAGAGTTAATAATTACTACCTAAAGTAAACATCACTTTGTCTAAGCACTATTTTTTTAGTTGAAAGTATTTTTGATATAATTATTCTGCTAGTATAATTTGCCTAAATGGAATATTTATAAGCATATGTTCTGACAATGGCTAGGCAGGTAGCTGATAGTGATTGCTGCTACTGCGCAACTAATTGCATGCGTCTTACAGTACCTGGCCTGGATTTTCTTTTTTTGTCTTATCCACACATTGTTACATCTTGCCTTTTAAACCATAAGCTCTTTGAACCATGGCATCATTTATTATATTTTTGCATAGTGCCTTACACAATATATCCTAACCAGGTGAAGGACAGGTGCTCCAACAATATAAATATTAAATAATAATTAAAATATTCCTAACAGAAAGGCACACTATTGTGAAGATAACATTTATATAGGGTAGGCTGAGAAAAAAATAGTTCTAAAAACATCCTCTTGGCTCCTGAATTACAAGTTTCAAAACCTTGAGTCTGTCTGATCCTCCCATTTTACCTACCTTAACATTGTTGAACTAGCTCCAATAGCCTTCGGGAAGTCAGTTCATTGACAATTGTACCAGTACTTTTGAAAAGAATGTTACATTATTAAGGTTTGCAAGCTGCTACAGACAGATTTAGCTGCTATCAAGATACAATAGATTCTCTTAGTACAAGAGCGTTAAGCCCATCTTAAATGGGAAGATGTTTAAGTCTCTTATTTAATTAAGCAATAAAATACAACCGTGAATGAATGCATTCCAGTGCTATTTGTGCATTCCTTGGATGTCATATGAGAGCACAGCCAAAGGTTGCTTTTAGTCACCTGAAAAGTGTACTAAGGTTCCAGGAAAGCCTATTACTCTTAAAAGTATACTTAAAAACTCAGAGGCATTTGAAACATTACACTGGTTTGTTTTGGAAAATAAATATTTTCTATGTGGTAATTTGAGTTCACAAATGAAAGTTCGATACCCTATTAGAAACTTAATTATCCTCACAATATTAAACAGGCAGAAAATTGAGGATCTTGCCTAGTAAAGTTAAGTGACTTGCCCAAGGTCACAAACACGTGACAAAGCTAGGCATAAAACCACAACTTTCATAGAACCGCAACTTAGTGATTCTCAGTCCAGTATGCTAATGTCTAGTTTATATACTAAATATTTCAGAACCAGCACATAACAATTTTTTTTAAAAACAACCCTTTATTCTTGAGACACACTGGGTATGTTTACACGGGATGTTTTACTGTGCATTAGACTAATCTAGTGCACAGTAATGTTTCATAGTTTCATAGTTTCTAGGGTCAGAAGGGACCTGAGCAGATCATCAAGTCCTACCCCCTGCCATGGCAGGAAAGATTACTGGGGTGAAACGACCCCAGCAAGGTGTTCATCTAACCTCCTCTTAAAGACCCCCAAGGTAGGAGCCAGCACCACTTCTCTTGGAA
>NW_017729032.1:42500194-42502286 GCF_001723915.1 Gavialis gangeticus
GGTCGAGCACCCGCAGCCCGCTCACCAGGTCATCTCCCGTGGCCAGCACCAGGTCCAACAAGGGATCCCCCCTGGTGGGGCTGTGCACCTCCTGGGTTAGATGGAGGTCCTGCACACTGTCTAAAAACCTACGCGAGCGTTCAGACCTGGCTGACTGCTCTTCCCAGCAGATGTCCGGGAAGTTCAGGTCCCCCATGACTACGACATCCTTAGACTTCACTACCTCCATGAGCTGACCTAAGAATTCCTGGTCGAGCTCTTCCCCTTGGTTGGGAGGTCTGTAGTAGACCCCCACTGTTAAGTCTCTTTCCCCTCGAATGCCTTGTAATCTAACCCAAAGCACTTCAGAGTGCCCTTCCTCTGATTCTTTATTAATTGATGAGGATGGCTGTTCCTCCTTAATGTGTCAGTGTCTATACATGCGCAACATTTAGTGCATAGTATTTTAGTCTAATGAACCATTTTCTAGTACCCATAGATACAGGTACTAGAAATCAGCACATTAAACTAATACACGAAAGTGCATGTACAGATGCTGACTGGGAGCAAATCAGGACCAGGCCTGATCTCCACATGGCTGTGAGAGATGCCCCAGTGGCTAGGCAGCTGCCTCCCAACCACATAGAGTTCAGAACCTATCCTGATCTCCACATGGCTGGGTGGCAGCTGCCAAGCAACTGGAACAGCACTCTCCTGCTCCACAGAGTTTGGAACCAGCCCCCTGTGCCCCCTGTCAGCACAGGGCTGGCACGTGGGGGAGCCTGGAGCTAACCCTGCCTGATGGAGGAGGCGAAGCAGGGCAGGAGGAGCCCTAACCTGAACTGCGCCCATCAGGAGCGAATGTGCTTCCAAGTCACATGTTTAGATTAACGCAGGGGGACCAGTGTAATGAGCCTGAATTTTCTGCATGTGTAGATACAGGGTCATCCCTTGGGGATGGGGGGTGAATTGGGGTGACTGCCCTGGGCCCTGCACTTTGGGGGGCCCTGTGGAGCTGGACTGGCTTCATGTCTGGCCACACACCACCACCCACCCCCCTCACCACGATGTCTGGGCCCTGCACAGATTGATTTGCCCCAAGCTGCTACGATTGTCTCTGTATAGATGTGCCCACTGTAAGTTACTTTTAATAAGACTTTTGTGCAAGACTTAATTTTTATCTACTAACAAGCATATGCATAGTCATTATATTAAAGGTTGGTGTTCTAGGGCACTAAGGTGCCTGCTCCTTTAAGGGCAGAAACTGCCTAGAGAGAGGGCCCTAGGAGCCAGACAGGAACCCCACAGGTGCAGGTTACTGTGGCAGCAGGCAGCAGTGAGGGAATTAGCCTGCACCTGCAGCCAGTCAGTTGACGGGAAGAAGGCAGGGCCCTGGGCAGATATAAGCCCCAGGGCTGGGACTAGAGGCTGCTAGTTCCCCAGCAGCTGCCAGGGAAAGAAGCTCCTGTAGAGAAGAACTGCACAGAGAGGCTGTGGCCACCTGATATACTGATTACAGGACTAATGGGCCTCCAGGAGCTCATTAGGTACCCTGGGCTGCGAGGTACTTAATGCTTGAGGAGAAGTTTGCCTCTTTTAAAGAGACAGAATGCACCCTGCACTATTTGTATTATGTTATAGCCCAGGGCCTCATATTTTGGTTGTTGTTTGTATACCAGTGGACCAGGAAGAGACTATTTGGGGAGGAGGAGCCCTCATTAGGGCCACAGTGAGCCCAGCACCAGTGAGGGCATGGAGATAGGGCTGCAGGGAGCCCAGTGCCAGAGAAGGCCCAGTGACTGGGCGTAGAGACCCCAGGACACCACTACGGGGGCTGTGGAGACCCCATCGCCGGAGAGGGCACTGCTATGGGGGCAGTGGAGACCCCAGTGCCAAGCAGGGCACTACTCCAGGGGCCCAGGGCCTAGTGATGACAGGAGGCTAAGCTAGATTGAGCCCTCATAAAAAGGGACAGTATTTAATTTCCACCTGCGAGGCATGAGGCATGGTAAAGGGGAGGTTTTAGAGCCACGTATCTAGCCCATAAGGCTTGGGGTGTCCCATGAGTCACCTACTTAGTTTCATAGTTTCTAGGGTCAGAAGGGACCTTAGC
>NW_017729032.1:42502297-42512542 GCF_001723915.1 Gavialis gangeticus
GGTCTGTAGTAGACTCCCACCGTTAAGTCCCTTTCCCCTTTAGGGTGGGGCCCATCAAGGTGTCCAATAACCTGCGGGATTTAGAGGAATCCATAAGGACCATGACTGAGCTGTAACTTGAGGGCAGCCTTCTTATTTATTCTTTTTACCAGCAAGATGTGGCAGACAAGATTAGAAGGCACCCATAAGGCGGAGCCAGCATGGTCACGAAGCCCTAGGGACATAACGACCATCTCTGGGGACCCTGCATTGTGACAGTTGGATAATTATTCTGTACAGCCTTGATCCAACCAAATACACACTTTAAACAAAAAAGTAGCATCCTATGACACCAATTAAAATCCATGGTTAAACTCTTATTGACTTCATTGGTGTGGAATCGCATCTAGTGTGCATCCCACTGATTTCAAGTTTAACAAAACTCATGAAGTTATGTTACACATGTCCTTAAGTGCTTTTCTATAGGACCCAATACAGGTAATTTAGGGCTACATCTAGATTACATTTACATGAGACCTAGGTGGTTACATTTCAGCATAATGAAAACTTAGGTGCCTTTACCCCTTATTTTGAATAATAGAAGTGTTCTACAAGATGAATGAGGAAAAGCAGGCACTTTTAAAGAGGAGACATGTAGGCTGCCTATATACATGCTCAGAGGTGGCGGGGTGTTTTAATTAGAAAGGTTCCCAGGCAGCCACTCTAATTAGAATGCCTCACAGTTGCATGTATTAAGCCCCCACATGTTTAAAAATGGCCACAGAATGCTTTATCTCAAGGGCGGGCAAAATATAGCCCACAGGCTGGATCTGACCCACGAGACCATCCTATCCGTCCCACGGGCCCCCTAAAAAATTAATCCCTCCCCCCCCCACTGGCCGCTCAGCACCATCTGGTTCCCAGCTGCAGATAAATATTAATTTTCTAAACTTTTGCTTTCCCCTGCTTTATCTAAGCCTCATTTGACAAGGATTAGTTAAAACACCCACAGCCATTTTAAAATGTACGGAAGCTGAATGTGATACTGCAGCAATGCTGTAGCATTCTTATTAGAACATGGAGCTGGCTTGATTAACGAAGTCTGCTCCAACACATTCTAATTAGAACTCCAATGAGCACATTTATAGGCAGCCCTAGAGGTCACAAGTAGGACAAAAGAATCACAGGAGAAAGTCTTAACTCCTCATTCAGAAGCTTAGGACCCTGACTGAGGATATGCAATAGATGCTGTCATTCACTTGCATCAAGATCACCAACTCCTTTTTTTTTGAGAGCAGGCACCTGACTTCCTAAAATCCTAGTGGTTACAGAAGATACACCTTTTGTCCAATATCCTAGTGGTTAGAGCACTGCTCCAGGAAGTGGGAGACCTGGGTTCTAGGCTATCCTTAGCTTGAAGGGATTCAAATCCACATCTCACCATTCAAGTTCCTGCTTTAAGTATGGGGCTAGAATAGACTGGGTGATGGTAAGTGCACTGTCTATCCCTCCTGCTGAAGCCAATCACTGGGCAGTCAGGAGTGAGTCACAGGGCTGGAAGAAGAAATAAGGGAACATATCTTTATAGCTTAGCGGTTACTGCATTCCTCTGTGAGGGGGAGGCTTGGGTTCAGGTCCTTCTGGCCAGAATTCTAGGCATTTTGTGTTACACAGTTGTTAGCTAAAAAACAGAAATAACACTGGATTGAGCCTCTCTCTGGGACTTAGGCACCTTTCTAGCACCAGTCGAGATTGCAAGTATTTAGGTTCCTAGGTGATCAAACTGGATGGCTTCTGAAGCCCCAGCCTGTGGGCCTCAGGAAGTTTTTGGTTCAGAATTATAGAGCTGCCTGAACTTATGTGCTTATGAAATGTTGTTTACTTGTGGAGCAGACCAATCTGGACTGCTCTTTACAGTTTAAGCGCCTACAGAATCAAAGTAGAATTTATGCAAAATTTAAGCATCTGCCTGGATGTGGCTTGTAATCTTTGCACGTATCAATTTTCACTTGTGTAAAACAGGAACAGTCATGATTACCAACTTTTCAAAAGTATTTTGAGATGTACTCTATAATTACAAAGTATTCTCTATTTAATAACAGCTTCTGATCCAGCTGCAAAGAAGCAACAGAAGAGAGAGAGACTGGGATGTTCAGATTGTTGGGCTACACAATGAAAAATCATTTTTAAGTGTTAAGTACAATTACTATTATTAGTATTTTAACGTTCTCTACCTTAATCTTCCCTGTCTTTTTAAAGCTTATGAAACAAAGAACAAAGACCTCTAACAACCTTTCAGTTTTTGCTTTTATTTAAATCCAAGAGAACTGACGGTGCTACTTTTTTGCAAACAATCATTATTTCTAAAAGGAATGTACCTTGGAAATGAAGTGAAGAGTTCTTTCAACTCTGTACACATCACTGCTGCAATTCATTCCAGTGCAGGCAAGCTGTCTTGTACTTATGGAGACAATGAATAGAGTTGTCACTGGGTTATCTTCCTGAAAATGTGTACGTATAGAGAGAAGGAGGCTCTAAAGTAAGGTTAAAATAAGAATAACCAGTTTTGGTGACTGGATATAAAAAACGAGTGAAAAGTAGAAATTAGATAAAGGCACTGTGACTCCCAGTTTGTCTACGTATTTTTTCTAAGGGGCATTCTTTGGGAATGGATTCACAGCTGTGATATAATACTTTATACTTTTAGTGCTTCTCTTAGTTTTTCTGTTACATGTATCACCAAAAACTCAGCTAGCCAGGCACAACATTGTTTTGGACCATCTATATCCAAAAAGCAGAAATTTATATAGAACTTTTTATGAGAGCACCTCAAAGGTGTTTGGAAATGTAAACTATCACTGTAATGAAGCTGCCTAATTATTGGATATATATCTCAGTATATTAGCTCAATAAAGCACCAGCCAGTAGAGGGCTCCATATTCTCCAACTACAGAAAAGGGAAGACCGCCATGAGGTCACTAAGTACAGTGGTTAGGAGAGATCTGGAGAATGTGAGTGAAAGAAGCAGCAGCCCAACAACTGAGAGTAGAGAGAAAGGCCAGGTGGTATACAGACTTGGTAAAAGGAGAGCTAACCACAGGTGGAACAAAGCCAGCCACAAGCCACAACAGGAAGATCCAGGGCGCAGTGTTTGGGCAAGATAGCATGAAGGGATCCCAACAAAGCTCTTACTCCATTTCTCCTGTTTTAGACAGCCTTAGGTGCAAGTTAGGAGCTTTTGCTTATCTCTACCTTTAACAGTAAGAAAATTGTGACTAAGTTACAATTCTCCTTTCACTAGCCCTAAAAATTTGCATTTACTCAAAGTGTGCACGTTTTTATACGAAATCACCGAGGGTTACCTCTGAAGTGCTTATAGCACTTGCCTTCAAGTATATGATGCGCTCAGTACAGAGGGAAAGATTTACTACAGCATTATTAGGGTAAAAATAGAAGTCATCACCAAATGAAGTGGGTGACCTGTGGCAAAAAGTGTCCCGCTATGGCTGATGTGGACATGTTCCCCTTGCCCAGGGATTCCCCACATCCCTTGCTGCCCCATGCTTCCTTCCTGGGACCCACACCAGGTCCCATGATGACCTATGCATGACGTAGAAGCATGGGGCAGCATGGGTCCTGCCATGGAGTGGTGCAGAAGCATGGGCTATGGGGAAATCTCCAGCACCCTGCGTCCCCACACCAGAACCTGTTTCAGGCCATACTTCTGCATGAAGCACAGGTTGGCATGAGTCCTAGCAAAGAGGTGTGAGGCAGGGTGGAAAGTAGGGACTCTCCGGGGGTGCATTTCTGTAAGCATGGGAAGCCTGCACAGGTCCTAACATGGAGGAACAAGGCCACACAGGTCCTGGTCATGGAGGTACAGGGCACCGGGAATTCCCTGGGTTCCTGCTTATGGAGATGTGAACCTAGAGATCCCAGGGCTGGTCTGAGTTAAACAGGGAACCCCAAGTTTCCCTACTTAAGGAGCGGCACCATGAGATACTCCAGGGCAGTCTCTGTAAGCAGAGAAACCTGGGCAAGTACTCCTGGGGCTTCCCGATGCTGCGTGGGAATTCCCAGGGTGTGCAGGATCAGGCCCCTCAAAGCACCAGAGCCCCAAGGTGGCTGGAGAGTGCAGTCAACTCCCTGCTGCCTGCACTCTCCCACCACACAGCAAACAGATATCCACCTCAATAAAGCAGCACTACTTACACAAAATTTTATCATAACCACTGATACGGTATGAAAAAACCTAGAAGCACCTATTTGATCACCATCTGTACTGCCATAAAAAAATTATGGCAGCACAAATTCAATGTCAAAAGATGCCTGTTTCTACCTTCAGTAATATTCAGCAGGGTTGGTTATATTAATAACTAGGGATCCTGGTTTTCTCTGTTAAAAAAATCCCAAATTCTCTGACTAAAACCCTCAAAATCCATATATGATTAAAAATCCACATCCATGATTAAAAGGAAACACCACTATATATATAGGTATTAGTTGTACACATCTCTGTTTTATTGATATATTTACAATTCAAAGGCAATTGGAAGCCTACCAGTGCCTCAATCATTATAATAAAATAGAATTTAACTACCTATATATTTTTGCATTTGATTTTGGTTTTTTTAGTATGGAAAATCAGTTCCCCCTGCCCCCTTTGCTCACCAGGATGTGGGTCTAACTGTGGCTGTCCCCCCAGCTATTTTTGGGTGGGCAGCAGCCCTGATTATGCTGGTGCCCCCCACTCCTGAGCCACAGTCCCCTTACTCCCAACCTGCAGCCACCCATCCCTGCCAGTGCTCTTCACTCCCAACCCGCAGTCCCCTCCCCTCCCAGTGCTCCTCACTCCCAACCTACAGCCCCGCATTGCTGCTGGTGCGCCTCAGCCTTCTGGCCCTGCCAGTGCCCCTCACTTTCAACCCACAGTCCCCTGCCCCACTTCCAGCTATGCTGATGCCTCTCAGTCCCAATCTGCAGTCCCCAATCCCTGCCAGTGTCCCTCACTCCCAACCCACAGCACCCTGGCCCTGCCAATGCCCCTCACTCTCAACCCACAGCCCTCCACTGCCTTAGCTCCCTGGTTCCACTCACTCCTGACCTGCAGCCCCCTGCCCCCCAGCCCTGCCAGAGGGGCCTCCCAGTTGCCCCCCCCCCTTGCCCAGCCCCACGCAGACTCACAGGATGGTGGTCTGTGGGGACATGGCGGCAATGGCCTCCAGTATGAGGTGCGTGCAACGGAAGCACAGGCAGCTGCTGGGACACCATAACACACTCCCCTGTGCTGCCAGCTTGGGCTGCGCTCCACAGCAGCAGCATGAAGCCAAGCTTGGTTCTGGCCTAGGCCATGCAGTGGGTAGCAGGAGAGCAAGGGGCTCCAGGCAATCTCCATCCTGCCTAGGCTGGAGTGCAATGGTTGTGGCTTGTGTAGGCAGTGGTAGAGTAAGTCTGGCACCAGCACAAGCTGGAGGAAGGAGGAGGGGACACCTGTGCCACCCCTCACCCCAGGCTGGGCTAAGCAACCCTCCCACCCCCCTGGCAGCATTTCCTAGCTGTCCTGCCCCTGTCCTGAGAGCACGGGCATGGGTCCCCAGGACTGCTGGCTTAGCCACGCATCTCCCTGCTGCCCCTGAAGGACCTCCCTGCCCCTGCCCCCACTGGAGGGTCAGGTGCCTCTTGGAAGCCCTGCTGGCAACAGCGTGGAGGTGGGCTCACTGGCAGCACCAAGCACTGCCTCAGACCCCCCTGCCCTGCCGCAACCCTGGTAACCAGACACTTTCCCTCTAGTGCCAGCAGGCATCTGCCCCCACCACACACACATCCCTTCCACATGCACGTCCATCCCCCACCACACACACACAGCCCCACTGGACAGTCCCCAAGCCCTGGCCCTCCAACCTCCTCTCCCAAAAGACTTACCTGTATCCAGCTGCCAGGGCTGCTCCTACCACCCTGCCTCGCTGTATGCTGGCCACATGTGTCTGTGTGTGCACATGCACATTGTGCCCCCACCTCCACTCGTCATCCCCCCTCTCCCAAGCAGCTCCTTGCAGACTGGAAGGCTGGTGGTGATTTCCCACATTTTTCTCCTTTAAAGGAGAAAATTACATTTTTCTGTGGGAAATGGAAAACCTGGATCCCTGCTAATAACCACCCTTTATGATAACATATGTATTATAGAGATGGTCAAAGTGAAGCCCATGCCAAAGCTCAGAGATCAGGGAAACGTAAAATATACTTTTGGCCATTTATTTTGAGACAAGTTTCAGCAGCATTGGGAGCTGTCTTAGCTTTCATTTCATTACCCGTAATCTTTAAGGAGCCAGAATCCAGAATCAATTGGTTATAGAAAAGCCCTGGTCAAACCGTTCCATTCTCCAGCAAGCATTCCTGTGCCAAGGTCATAAAGGTGACTACTTTGATTCCACACCTGCCAGGAAATGCCTCACATGGAGGAAGTTTCCTCAGAAACACTTTATGATTCCTCTACCTCAAGGAGCCATGAAGGAGAAATGAATCCATTCCAGATAAACATCTTGTAAGAGGCTACACAATAAGTAGCAGAGGAGGAGAACACAAAAATAAATATATGCTTTAATCTCTTGGTTTATCATTACTAATGCAAAAGAGTCAAATGCTAATTTACACTAGGATAAATCATCTTTTTGGAGTCATAGGAATGAGACAAGCTATTAAAAAAATGATAAGCCTTTATGTTGGCTTAAAACTATAATTTTATATTGTAGCTTTTTCATTTCTACCAGTGTCTGTGGATAGTCTCTTGTAATTGGTTGGCAGCTATAATAAATCAACCCATGTGTCTGGCACACAAGTTTCTCTAAAAATGTTTATTTTTTTCAGGAATAAAGCTATAAAATACATTTATTTCAAAATGATCATGGATATCATGCAAAAAACCTTCTAACTTCATTCTTCTTCCTTCTTGGTAGGAAACTTTCATATAATAGGAACTCTGAAGTGAGCCTTGTGCTTGTGACAATGGGCTAAGCTGATTAGAAATCATGAAAACCCTTGTTGCTTTTTAGCTTTATTCCCCCACAGGCTGTATTATAGCTCTCTAACCAGTCCCACAGCATTGAATGATGTCATGGGATCTGCAGTTCAGCAAGATGAAAGGGATAAAGCGGAACCCGCTGGCACTAGGGAAAGCTTTCCAACACACAACCCACAGCACAGCTTGGGAACTGAAAAAAGCTACAGCCACTCAGCTCTAAGCATGGAAGAATCATGTGCATTCTCTCACCACAAAGAGGAGGAAAAAAGCTAAAATGATCAATTTTTAAATAGAAGAACTCAAGAATTTGAAGGCAGAATTTAAAAGGACAACTACCTGCTGGAAAGGGAGCTTTTTCCTCTCCAAAGCACTGCCTTTGATGTATGACAACTGATCACTGATCAGATTACAGGCATTTGGTCTCAGTGCTCGTCTGCCTTTGATCTGCATGGTTAATTTTATTTTCCTGGATTTGGAGTTTCGTCTGGGCTTGTGCTGACATACTTTTTTTTAAAGGAGGTAAAAGCATTTAATACAGTAGCTGGCAGTGTAAAATTAAGCTGCAGAAAGGTTGACTATTGGAAAAAACTTCAGCGGATAGCAGGTACTGAATTTTGTATTTCTTTATAACTTTGCATTGCAGGGTTACTTATAAAATGATCAAGCTGCTTTGTTAGCAAAATTGCACATCATGATATATGCAGTTTAAAAGCTACAGTCCTACCTATGAATATAGTAAGTAGTTTATTCAAGTTTTATTTGCAGATCTGGTATGTAAAATAGTAGTAAGAAAAAGCTAACTAAAATATATACCAGAAATTAATTTGAACTAATATTTTTGGTATGTAACATTTTACGTCTTAGTGTTTGTAGTTACTGTGTTCAATCTTTAAAATTAGACTAATTTATATGAAGATTGTGGGAGTTCGGAGCACGTTACCAATCTTATAAGTCACATTAGAAAAAACTAATCATGTCTGTTGTGTACATGTATATATTATTCTCTCACAGTTTGCTTCTGTCCATACATCAAGCATTCTTCAGCAGTCCTTTTAGTTTTAAGAGTGGCATACTTAAAGAGCATTTTTGCAAGAGGAAGTACTTTTTATGATCATGAGATCCTGATTTGTAAAATATAGTCCTTTTCTTTTAAGTGCAGAGTTGTTCAATTAGGCATTTTAAACTAGTAATGAAATTAGGGAGGGTCTTTCACATACTTGTTAGTACTAATAGCATATGTTTATTAAATAAAAGGGCTTTCTGTAAGGCATTTTAATAAAGGTACTAAAGAATCCTTAAGCATATCTAGTGTGAAATCTTAGACCTATTGAAGTCAATGCGAGTTTTGTCATTGATTTTAATGGGGCCAAGTTTTACAGCTAATGTGTTATATTTAGGCCCCCAAATTTAGCTAACTAATTACTGTATGTATGAAAAATGACCAGTCATTCATATAAAGTGCTTATTGAGGAATAATCTCTTAAGAGATTTAAGAAACATTCAAATTCAGACAAGTTTTCAGACAAGTTCAGGGACAACTTTTTAAGGGCTCAGCACCTAGGGTTGAAGCCAGGTGTTTAAAAGATTTCAGTTCCTATTCAGGTATTTAAATACAGGACAGATCTTCAAGAGCGCACAGAGCCCATCACTGAGGCCAGATCTGCAAAAAAGCTTGGCAGCTTGTATCATGAATACTTTTAAAAATCTGGCCCAATTAATAGGAACTGAGCTCCTTGGAAAAGCTGACCAAAAATGTTTATCTGAAAACTTTATCCAAAAGTGTATTTACATTTTAAATACATTTTTTACTACAAAACTACAGCTGCCAGACAGAGACAACACAAGACATGACATAATGAACATTCAGTAAGAAGTGTAATTGTTTAAAAAAGGACTGTGATAGGTCATCAATTTACAACACACCAAAAAGGATTTTTTATACTTTAATGAAATGTATATGAAAGTACTCTAATATGTAATACATATACATTTCTAATGAGTTACATATAATTCAGACAACCTAGTAAATCTGGAGAAGATTTTAATCAACACTTTTAGAAATATGCAGTCAGGCTTCATTACTCAATCTTTTTGCAAACTTATTTCATGTCAAGTTGGAAAAAAAGAGAAAACAGTCTACAGACAAATCATTGTAAATATGTTTAGACAACCAAATTTTAATTTTCTAATAGATTCACCAAGTCTGATTTCAACTTGAATTTTCAACCCAACCAATTCATTCATATTCCTTTTTAAAGATTCCATTCCTTACATGACATTATAAGGAACATAATTAACATTGTATAAATAATACATGGTGTTATTAAAGGCATAGCTAGGGTAAAAATGCAATACATTTTCACTTACGGAAAAAATATTTCCTTAATGGTCCATCATTTTATGTGCCTGCAAAGGGGTGTCCTATTTTTGTTTTTAGTTTTATTTACCAGTTAGCCTTTCTTGGTCATCTTCCTTCTTCCTCTCCCCACACTTCTTATTTCATTGACTTGAATTACATCACCTTAGTTTAGGAAACTACTTCTATCTTCTGTCAAGTCATAAGAAAAATTATTAACTTTCTAAAAGGACTACTGTATTTCATTTGTTTTAGTTCATACAAGAAACCAAAAATATAGTTTATTCAGTGCATTATGAGCCACATAAAGTATAACTGTGAGAGCATGTCCCTACAAATATTCACACAGACAGGAGTCACTTACATAAGTACTCCCTTCTAAAACAAAAGGACTGCTCATGTGAGTAGGTTACTCATATATGTAACTGTTTGAAGCATTCAAGCCATTAAATTACATTTAGAATATATCAATTTTTTGCTTAAGGAAAGAGATGCCTGAATTTAAGTAATCTTGCCTCATAGTTAGATATCCATTATATGCATCCATTAAAGTGGAGAACTGAAGCCTGCATACAATGAAATAAATATTAAACTGAAAGATCACTTGGGGATCAGACAACCAGAAGAAAAACTTCTGTATGTTGTTATTTAAAGACAACAATATGAGTTTAGCCTTTCATCTATCTGACTTTTAAAGATTTAATAATAATTATTCTTGGCACTTATAAGACTTTACACTTACAAACCCTAAACATGTGTCATTAACTCTTGAACTGACAACCAAACTTGTCTTACCTTGAAAAATGGTTAGTATTGTAAATGACAAATACTTCACAACTATCAGAAAACTGACCTATATACACAATAAGTATATAGCAAGTTGTTTTGAATT
>NW_017729032.1:42517542-42520426 GCF_001723915.1 Gavialis gangeticus
GCTTAGATTTAATCTGCACAAAGAAGTAGAGTTCTCAGAGGTTTTTTTAAGCAAATCTGGCTACAGGAGGGCTCACATGTAAAAATATTATTTATTTATTAAACAGAATTGAGTAATTCTTAATTAAAAACATTGAGCCATTTCCAAACAGATTGTCTTAGATAATATCATAAAGATATTCTGAAGTTTGTAATAGTTAAGAACATCAAAAGACACTGTAAGGCTTTACTGATACCTGTTTCCAACAACTCATAGTAAGCGTACATTCATGTAACAGTTGATGAAGGAACTGTCTTAAGTGTTTTCGGATATAGAGATAACAACTTCCTATTGCTGCACGATGTCTGTTTCCACAACAGATGTCATGCAACTTATCCTTGTCAAAAGGATCAGCCCAAACTGTTTCCCAAGTGTTTCTCTTTTCTTTTCTCAGAGATTTCTCTAATTTTTGCTATAACATTTGGTACGGTTACAGATGGTGTATTAAGTCTTTAATTGCTAAAGGGTACTAATATTTGTAAACACTGATCAAAGACTCTGTCATTTAAAATAACGTTTGTGATTTCCAAAAATTCTGCAACATGCAAAGTAGTGATTCACCCATTCTTTATTAATAAGGAAATAAACAATGATATATAAAATGTGAATGACAGGCTCCGTACAAGTTTCAACACTATAGGCTGCATCAATCCACTGAGTACTTACCATCAATCTACTGAGTAGTAACTTCCTCAATGGGAGTTCCATATGAAGAAAGTGTATTAATATTTTCCTTTCAGTGGTAATTTTCCACCCACCCACACACACATACCAAATGTTTAAGTTTCGGGGCGTGTTTTTTTCTAATTATACTATTTTGAATAAAATATCTGAATTGCAGATGGCCTTTCCACAAAGAGAAACATATTTACAGGTGTCAACACAAAACAGCTGTCTGTCACTGGCAAGAGGATGTAGTACTCAGTGCTCTGCAGCAGCTGTTACTTACAACAGATGTACTAGGGTTGTACATTAGCTTGTCATTCTTTCAAAAAATTCCACACTCTTAGAGGTCTCTCTGTTAAGGGTGCTAAAATGTATTCTTCATTAGGCCATTTTTCAGTATTTAAACCTGTATTTGTTCAAACAGTGACAAAAACTGGAAACGCTTTCTTGTTGGAACCATGGGCTTCTTAAGAGCCAAGTAATTTTATTCCAATCTTCTCATTTTTCATTGAGTTTATTTTTTGTTTATATGGTTCCCTCCCCCCAAAAGCCTTAGGATGGCTTACAATAAAAACAATATCAGTCATAAAAATAGATAAAATACTAAAATAAAATAATAAAAGATAATACAACTCCCCTAAGCAGTACTCCAAAACTTAACTGTCTGCTAAAAGCCTGCCCAAATAAGGTCTTAGAGCAATTCTCAAAGATGTCCAGGCTTGGACTCCGCTGGCCTCAAGAGGGAGGGGAGTTTCAAAGCTGTGGAGTGACTATCCAGAACAACCTCCCACATACTTCTGCCAAATGAACTTAGTGCACAAATAGACCATGTGGGAGGTTGTTCTCAGGTGACCGTAGAGATCATGATGGAACACAAGGAGGGCCAAGGGCAGGATAGGCCAAAACCAGCACCCAGAAAGCTACTGGAAAGCCAGAGAAGACACAGGAGCAATGAACTCCTGTCATTAGTCAGCTGCCACATTCTGCACCAGCTGCAACTTCTGGATGGTCCTTGAGGTCTGTATAGCACATCACAGTAGTTGTATCTTACCACACAAAGCCAAACCTGTTAGGGAACAACAAAACAAATCAACCCCCCACCAAAACCTGGCTTGTTACGGTACTGGGAGCTCCAAAGCTTAAATTAAGTGAAGTGCCCTCTTACTGAAACACACCTCTTCCACATTTCTCTGTCTTTGAATCATCCGAATCATAACACAGCCTAAGGCCGCTTCCTGGAACTTCCCCCCTCTGTTGTTTACGTCTTGGCAGTTTCATCAACTCTTTGGGCATTTTTACATGTTTTCAAGCAGTGGAGGGGGTGACACTTTAATTAGAGTGACTCAGAGAGCTGCTCTTAATTAAAACGCTGCATCATCTTATGCATCAGCATGGTGGTGGGGGCATTTGAACTAAAGCTTGTTGGATGAGCTTTACATAAAGTGCCCCTGGCACCATTTTGAAGTGCGGGGACGCCAATGCATGGGATGCAGGAAGGTGCTGGAGTGCAGTAATGACTACGCTCCAGCAGACTCGGTTAGTCCCACGTGCTGTAATTACAGCACGTCGGAGCAGCCTCAGTGCTCATGTGCAGGCACCAAGCGGAGAGCAGGAAAGACCGGGATGGGTAGGGGCAGCCTGTCGCTTCTGTTCTCCCCCAGCCGCGCTACCACCTGCAGAGGTGCTCTTAGTGCCTCACACAGGGATAATGGACCTGGCCGACCAGCTGGATGTCGCCGCAGCCAAAAGGACGACTGCCGAGGCAGGGGGAGCAAAGAGCCAGGCTCTTCCCGCCCTCCGCGGATAGCAGGGAGGAGGTGGGGCGTTCTACCGCCTCTGCGCAGGCGCGCCCAGGGGAACGCAGCGGACCCCAGAAGTAACTGCCACCACTGCCTCGCCCTTGCGTCTCCTCCCTGTCGCCTCCGCGCCTGCTCTGCTGCCGGCGCCGCCGATTGGCTGCCATTGGTCACGTGAAGCTCGAGGGGCGGGGGCGCGGCGGGTGGTTGCCAGGCTACGGGAGAGCGGAGAGGCGCCGGGCGGGACTCCCCCCAGCCGGCTGTAGGTGGGTGCGCGCGGCGCCTCCCTCTCCCCGGGGCACACGGGGCTTAGCTGCTTTCCGCCGGGGGAAGGGGCGGCGGCGCCTGCGGCGGGAGCGCGGCTCCCGGGCCAGGCGCGGACT
>NW_017729032.1:42520590-42527984 GCF_001723915.1 Gavialis gangeticus
CCCCGCGTCTGCAGCTCGGGAGGGCGGCGGGCGCTGTCCGCCCGGGCGGGAGCTCTCGGAGCCACTCGGGACGGGTCCCTGCTGCCCAGCTCCTGCGGCTGCACCTCAGTGTGACACCCCCTCCCCCTCCCCTTTGTGGCCGCCCCAGGGGAACAGGTAGGGAAAGGTCACCCTGCCTTTCTGGCCCTGCTGATGCAGATGCAGGGTTGCTGCTCTTCTGGCCCAGAGACAGCCCTGCAGGCAGTTGAACCCTTCCCTGCCTGCTCCCCTGGGATAGAGACAGCTCAGGTAGCCCAAAGTTAGGAGGGGAGTTGTTCTTACCTTTCAGTCCTCCAGGCCCCTGCTGGCCTGAAGGTGGGACTGCTCCAAACTGGAGCTAGCCCTACCACCCATCAACGTTTGAGTGCTCCGAGTGTAACATGTAACAAGGCCCTGATGTAACTGAGTGCTTCAAGAAGAAACAAGCAGGTGGGGATGTTGTGTAAGGAGTTATGAAAAAATGGGCCTTACCTTACGCAGGTTTTTTTAACGGGGATAGATTTCCCCTGTTTTACCATACTCATTTTCAGCACCGGTCTAGGAGAGGTCTGCAGGTTCATAGCAATCCAGTTCTGTGCTATTTAAAACATTAAATAGTCTCCAAAAGTTCTCCTAGGAGGCCTACTTAAAAGAGATGTTAATGTGTTACTGCTCAGTCCAGTAATAATAAAAGCAGCCCTTACAAGTATCAAAAGGTTAAGTGCAGAGTGGGTTAACAGTGTAGGACACAAAACAATCTTAAAAACAAAAAAACCCAGTAGTGTATAGTGCTGTAAATTGAATGAAGAGTGTAATACAAACATGATCATTTTGATTGTAGTTGTGTATGGGGGCTGATGAGCGTTCCTAAGTAGAGTTGAACTTTTAATCTGGGACTTAATTCGACAGAGCCACTTTTTTTAGAAGTTAAAGAACAAGAAAAGTGAACTATGTGCAGCAACATTACATACCGCAGAGCTGACCCTGATACTAACTGGAATAATAATTACTATCCTGAGTAGCCCCACTGATTTCAGTGACCGTGAGCACTTGAGTTGCAGGCTCTGATCCTAAAGAGGTCTGTGCTGGTATAGGTAAAGTGCTACTACTTTGTGCTTTGTCAGACAAATATTTTCTTTAAAAATGCTAGTCCAGGAACCATTTAGGTTAAAAATATAGACAATGAGCTGACATAGTGGCTTTAGCAGGAAGGGTTTATGTACATCATTCATGAGCAGTGAGCCAAAAGTGAATATTACAGTTGATTCTCAACTGATGTAGCTGAAAACTTTGTGCCACACTATGCCATGCGGAGGATAATAGGTTATTGGGCAGTCTAACAGGCGTGATAAACTTATCATAAGCCACTTGCATTTATTGCAAGGTATCACCTCTACAGGCGGCCTGTGTATGTGGGTATATGGTAAATGTATAATTTGCTTTGGGGATAATGGGCCACTATTATTTAATTAATCCTCGTTCTGATTCCCTGCCAACATTCCCCATTATCAGCTCTTGATACTTGGTCACTAGTGAACAATATGCATTTATTTTCATTTTTCCAGGAGTGGCAAATTAATCAGTTAACTGCATATGGCCTGTATATGACCTTAAAACTGTGAGATTACACTTGTTAATGTTCATGGGAATACTACAAACTGACTATGTGACCTCCAATTATCATATTTCCTAATATATTTTGGGTTAACACATCACCATATATCTTCATATGGCTTTACTGATGATAAGATATGTAACATAGGTTTTTTTTTCAAATTCCCTCATTTTGATAAATAAATGATATTTACAAGAGAATGGGAGCTATCTAAGTTTGGTGAGTTAATGTGTGAGGGCATACATTCAAGACTTAAAAACATCTTTAGTTACTTGTTACTGTGAATAACATATAGAATGAATGCCTTGTGTCCGCCAGCTCTCATGGAGAGAACAAATTTGCCCAATGGCAAACTATTAAGTGCTACTTTTTAACCAGAACCTTCAAGCTGGAGACAAAAATAGGAAATACATAGTTGGCACAGATCTGTTTCTCTAAAGACTTGCTTCCAGGACAGTCAGTTATGACTGTGCCTCAGACCCTTGATTTATTTTAATATAAAGTTAATCAGGAACAGTGAAGTCTTAATCCTCTGTGTACTTGTACAAAAAGTCTTTGTGTTGTGTAGCCACCCTTCTTTTTTTCATGTAATAGCTAGTATTTCTCCTGGGATTCTTTGTAGGACTTGGAACAATAGTTACAGTAATTGCATGATACAAAACCACGTCTAATGAAAAGCTCTGAACATGTTACGCAGCCATTAAGCTACCTAAGTCTTCTGAAGTTTAAGATCCAGAAGTTCACAAGTTTCTTTTGGAAGTTGAAACTAGGTTAAACCCAGATCATATTTGGATGATGTATCATAGTTTTGAAGCTGAGTTAAATTGAGAGGGATTGTTTGTGTCATGTATGTGTCGAATAATCAGTGTAAGGCACATTAAAACATGTAAGCCCATGATAATTTTGATGCCAGCTCAAAAACACTTTGTTTTCAGAACTTGATGTTGGGCTCAGCATTTTGGAATGCCTGGTGTTTGAACGTGTTGGACTTGGCAGTAGAGTTATAAAGCTGGTAAATTTTCTTTTCGATAGCAAATATTTCACAGTTGCAATAAGAAAAACATATCCACACTTAACGCGACAAAAAATGTGTTGTTTCAGTTTACTGTACACTTGTCTGTACTTCATAGGTTCTAAAAGTCTGAGCTTCATGTGTAGTAAGATTACTTAGTAAAGGATTTGGTGACTCTAAACAACTAAGATCAGAAACATAACAGAAATTAAAAGTTACCAGTAAAATTGTATGCATTGATAACCAGAAGATGGTAAAGACTGTTAAAGACTGATGGTATGGACTGGTATTTGTTTTTAATCCAATGTGATTATAAAAACAGTGTTAAAGTAATCAAAATATATTCATATTACTGGCTTTACTTCAGCACTAGTTTTAATAAATTGCATGTATGCCAGCTGACTTTAAAACTGTATTAAAGTTTTAGGTTATTGCATATTGGAAAAAGTGTGTGGGATGAATGTAGTTTCATTGCATAAATTTAATATAGCTTTACTGCAATTAAACTGTTACCTATAGCAAGTGCTGCATCCGGTGGCTAATAAATCAAGCTGTTCTTTAATTAATGAAAAAATAAAGAAAATTAAAGTGGCTTGCTGTGCAGGACTGTCCAGACTGTTTAGATTATGCCGCAGGTTTATATTTTGTGTCATTAGTATGCTTTAACAAGGTATTTAGATTATTTTAAATAGATGTGTGAAAAACAACAATTTTATGTTATTTAAACTTCTGTTTTAACACGTCACAGACTTATATTCACATTGAATCAAGAAGCAGAGAAAAGTAAACACTCTCCCAAAATAGAATAACTGTTTTTAGTTCTAAGAAAAACAGCATTAATTGAAAAATGTCATTTCTAAACTTAGGGATAGTGTTGTGATTATAGATATTAGCAATCTAGAAACACATTAAATAATGATTGTGGAATACAATAAATAATATAAATGCACACAATTTATAATCAGAGTAATTGTGTATTGAATTCAAAGCTATATAAAACCATCCGATTTTCTTCTTTCCTACTTTATATTATTCTTGATTGCCTGACTTAATGTTTTTCTCCTTTTATAGCAATTAAGGAAATATATATGGGATCTCATGTTCTTCCAGGAAGAAAAGTCCACCTGCTGGTATCAAAAATCCGTTGAGTGACATTCTGCCCCTCTTGAAGTCAACGGGAGTTTTCCCATTAACTTTAATGCAGCCACAATTTCAGTCTCGCTCTTCACAAGAATATCTTGGCCATCTGAAACGTCACATACTTTTTTTTCTTGATTCTTAAAATTGGTTTTGTAATAAAAAAATGCAAAGGCTTGTGGATTTCAGGCCAGGAGCGACTGTTAGATCTTCTAGTGTGATCTGCATATTGTTGGCTATTAAATTTCACTGAGCCTAAGAACTTGTTTTTGCTTAAGTATAACTTGTATTTTCCTAAAGTATATTTTCCCAGAAATGTATTCAGTCTTATTCTGACAACATTTAAATATGAAGAATGTACCCCTTAGTAGTTTGTACCACTGTAATATTTTTACTCCCATAGCTTGGAGGGGGAAAAAAAGGTGGGTTTTGTTTCTTCACTTGAATTTTGGTTTTAATTTCCAGCTGATAGTTCTTGCTAAGTCTTTCTTAATAGGTTAAAGATACCTTTCATAGCCACTGTTTTTTCGTGTCATAAGGAGTTTATACATAAATCGAGTCACTTCTCAATCTGTCTTTATTTATTTATTTAATAAGCTAAACATTGAGCTCCTTAAGGGTTTGTCTGCTTGGCACTCAGCAGTTCTGTGCTGAGAGCCACTGCTAGTATGCTGAGACACTTGCATGTATAAGAACTAGAGTCTGAACTGGAAACCATGGAGTCACGTTTGCACAGGGCCACTTCATTCCTAGGATTAGCATGTGAATTGTACAGTAATCTTTTCAAATGCCTTATCAAAATGTTTAGATTTTACTAAATAGATTTTTTCAAGAATTTTATAATCTCCTCCAATTTAATAATCTACTTTTTTCCTAACAATTTGATACTACCACACATACTGTATTTTTTCCACATACAGCACACCCCCTGCATATAGTATGCACCTTGTTGTTAGAAGGGTATCTTGAAAAAAAAGAGAAGAGATCGTCATGTCTAGTAACTGAGTAGCAGCAGCTAGGAAGTTGAGCCTGCTCCCAAGCCTGCTGCTAGCCCTTCATGTTGGTTTAGGTCCACAGACTGACCTGGCATGCTTTGTCCAGGTCCATACATCAAGTCTGACCCCATGTGCTGGCTTCAGTACTCCAAGTCCAGGACTGCGCTCCAGGTCCCCATGGGGCCACATGCTGATTCTGGGGTCACATGCTAGGTTGGACCTGATATGTCAGTTCCAGGACTGAACACCAGGTCCAGGACCACTCTAGCAGCATACCAGTTCACACCTGGCACAGTGACGCTAGGGCTGACCCCATACACTGGTTCTAGAGCCAGGGACTGGGTTGGACCCTGTGGGCCATGTCCAGGGCCACATGCTGTTTTGGGGGCATGTGTTGGGTCAGACCTGATGTGCCATGTCCAGGGCCATATGCTACGTTGGGCCACAAACCAGTCCCACACACCAGCCCAGTCTGGCATGCAGGGTCATGTCATCTGGCAGAGGGCTCCCCATAGTTCTAGAAACTTGGCGGCAGATGAGAGGTGACCATGTTAATTGTGGCTGTAGGAGCCACAGTGATTAATGCTGTTACCACTCCCCTGCCACCAAATTTTCAGAACTTTGGAGAGTTGTTTTTCTTGAATATAATGTGCACTCCACTTTTCACCAGCTGGTTTTGGGGAGAAAAGGTGGGGGTTATATGCAGTAAAATATGGTACTTTACAGCTATCTGTCACCTGTAATTTGTTCTGCCTCCCTTTATTTGTCAGGCACTTCTTCTGCAAAGATTCTTTTTTTTCCTATAGCTTAAAAGAATGGTGTTACAAAACTAGAACAAGAAGGGCAAATTAGTATTCAGTTCTTGGCTATTCCTACTTACAGAGTAAGAGACTTTATACTCCTCAATTTTGTGAACTGAAGCATAGTAGAATATTTTGCACAGCAAATTCAGTTTGAATTTCTGTTTGGCTGCCAAACTCAGAAATAAGAAGTTAGTTCCCAGTTGACGCTCCACTAAAATTTTTGAGTGTGGGTAGCTGTGCAGATCATGGTCTTAAGTTTATTGTAGACTTCTAACATGTTCTAGCTTTTGGAGTAACCAGACCTCTGCCATTTCCAACTGATTAGGTTCAGTTTTTTTTTACTGCTCCCTAAAATGTGATGGGCAAGGTGCTTAAGGTTTTTCTTCCCTCTTCCTTTTTTAAAATTAGTCTTTTTCTGTGGTGATCTGAAGTATATGTGAGTGACCCACTTGATCATTCTATTCTGAATGTCTTTTATAGCTTTCATTTAAAATCTTTGCAGCTGTTTGCAGCTGTATGTGACCCTGGCTGGTTTACAAACCCTCATCTTTGCAAGGGCTACGAAACCTAATCCTGTCAACTATCCAAGTTTTATTTTGCATGTTTCAGCATACTAAAGCCTATAGAATTCTGAGTATTAAATAGTATGTTCTTATTTAAATTAATTTTGCAACTTTAAGAATTTTAAACAATTTTCCTCTTTCCTTTTGATTTAGTTCTTCATAGGGGAGAGAGGTTTTATAATAAAACAATGGACACTGAAGGATTACAAAGACTAGATAAAATACTGAAGATGCTAATGCTTCTGCTAGCATATTTGGTAAGTAAATAATCACTTCTTTTTCATCATAAATGTTAGAAAATAATTCTATTTTAACTAATTGTTTAAGAATGCAATGTTCGAAATCAAATATTTGGGCTCGATATAAATTCCACATTTAATGTAAAAGATTGCTGATTTTTTTTATCGTTTGTTTTTAGTTGAGTAGAGCAACTTGTGAGACGGGAGATTGTAGAGAACAAGAATTTAGGGATCATGCTGGAAACTGTATTCTTTGTGAACAGTGTGGACCTGGAATGGAGCTGTCAAAGGTATATGTTTATGGATATACTGCAAAATAGCACTACCTTAATTTTATCCTCTATTTTCACAAATCTGTTTACATATTTTGTTTAAAATAATGGATATCTATATTTTCATGAAACTATTTTTAAGATTCTTGACTTCTTGTTAACCATTTTCTGTTCTAAAATAAATAATGTGTAGTTCTTAGATGTAAAACCAAACATATCTGGGTCAGAAAATTGTGTAGACTTGCAGTAACTAAACAATTTTAACTTAGGCAATTTAGTATTTATGGTCCCTGATTTGATTAACCTTAATTTAAAAGGCATATTTCCCACACCTAAAATTTCCCTCTCAGCATTCTGGCAAAGAAAAGGCTTTTTTGAATGCCTTAATTATGTATTTCTTACCTCAAGATATTTGGATATGTTAGGTATAACCCTGTTTCTGAAGCTGCTGGGCTCATAGTGCTTTGGATTGGGGATAATTACAATATCCCTGTAAGTTAACTGATGCATACTCTCAACCTTCACTCCATTTTAACATAGCTTTTTGTTTGGGTATTACTTTTTAAAATACTTAAATTTAATTAACAAAGCTAGAAAAATAATATAGCAGCATTTTTTGAGTTTCTTATGTATTGGGAGATGTTATAAAGTATCAATATCAAGTTGCTTTTTAAAAATATTAACTTTTAAGGGCAGATTCACCTTTTGAGAGCACTTGCCTAGTAACAGAGACACATATG
>NW_017729032.1:42532984-42542631 GCF_001723915.1 Gavialis gangeticus
CAATATCAAGTTGGTTTTTAAAAATATTAACTTTTAAGGGCAGATTCACCTTTTGAGAGCACTTGCCTAGTAACAGAGACACATATGTAGTTCCATTTCAGCCTAAGGGGAGCTACTTCAGAAGCAAATATTCTAGCTATAGGTATATAGGCTCTAGGGAGGTATTCTTCATCCCTCCTATTAAACCTGTGTCACTGTGGAGTACTTCCTTCTCATGTGCTTGTATTTGTGACAAGGTATTGAGAAGAATTCACAGATTTGTTAGAATCTGACATGGCTGTGCGATGAGCATTTCTGCTGTGGCCTACCGTGAAGTGAGGAGTTCAAGATTTGTTGAGCGAGAAAGAGGCTTCAAAATGGAGTAACACTTTATAGTATAATGTGGTGTGTCAAACATCTGGCCTGTGGGCTATCTAGCCTGTGGAGATGTGAAATCTGTCTACGGGGCTCCTGGAGGGGACAGGATTTCAGCAGCAGAGTAAGGTGCAAGTGGCAGTGGTGGAGACCTCTACAGTTCCCTGAGCTGACACAGTAGCGTGTGTTAATGCTGCCCTTGTTCACCCTGCTGCCAAATCTCAGGTATGGATCCCTAATGGGGATGCAGTATTAACTCCTGCAGCTACCTCAGCTGACACAGTAGTTAAGGCAGAGATTAAATGCTGTTGCCACTCTCCCTGACACCAAAAGTGGGTCTGGATCAAATGTGGAAGAAGCTCTGTGGTCCAGATCTGGCCCACAGGGACAAATGCATTTGACACCCTGGGTCTAATGATTCCTGCACCCAGCTGAAAGGGACATATTAGGCTGTATTAACAGGAGTGTCACTTGCAAATTAAGGGAAATTATTCTTTTGCTCTATTCAATGCTGGCAAGGCCTCGTGTACCTGGAGTACTGTGATCGGTTTTGGGCCCCACACTTCATAAAGGATGTGGACAGAATGGAGAGTCCAGCACAAAACAAAAATGATTAGGGACCCAGGAGACAAGACTTTGGAAAGGCTGAAAGAGCTAGGGATATTTAGCCTAGAAAAGAGAAGGCTGAGAGGGGGTTTGATAAGTCATTTAATATCTGAAGGGTGATTTAGAGAGAGGATGGAGATGGGCTTTTCTCCATTGCCAGAGGACAGAACTAAGAGCAATGGCCTCAAGCTGCAGCGCAGGGCAATTTAAGCTGGAGATGAGGAAGATCTTTCTGACTATAAGGGTGATCGAGCAGTGGAACTGGCTACCTGGGGAAATTGCAGAAGTTCTATCCTTGGAAGTTTTCAAGAGCAGGTTAGACACTTGACTGAGATGGTTGAGCAAGGGTCTGGACTAGATGATCTGGTGAGGTTCCTTCCAGTCCTACTTTCCTATGAACCTATGACAAGAAAAAAAAATGTGTTACAGCTGAATTGGTCAGAATTCTAGGTCTAATTAAAATATTTTTCCATAGAAAGATTTTTTTTTTTTTAATTTCACGAGGAATCCTTTTACAGATCTGTGAAACAAATACAGGAAACTCTTGCTATTCATGGGTTTGGCATTCATGGTTTAAAATATTCGTGGATGCCGAACCTGCATCTTAAATACACTTGCAGGAGCCCCTCAGGAGCTCTGCGCTTCCTGCCACCGTACTCTCACCGCCACCAGCACAGCTATGCCCCACTCCCTACCCCAGCCACCAGGGGCACTGCGTTCATGAATGCAGTGCCTTATTTGTGAATTTTGCCATTCACAGGGGATATGAGAATGTATTCCCCACAAATGGTGAGGGTCGCCTGTATTTTTATAGGATGGAGAAATTCAAATATTAAGTTCTGTTATGTTGGAATATATTATTCAATAAACACATGCATAGTGAAATAATTGTAAGATGTATGTCAGTCTGTTAAATACCAATTACTACCTTCTTTGAATATAGTAGGCTAAATATTGTCCTACATTTCAGTGAATGTGGATAAAAACAGAATTTGCCTTTTTATTTAGAAGAAACCAAATGCAATTTTAAAGTTTTGGGTTTTTTTATGGCCAAGTGATTTGTGTAGTTTTAAGGGGTGATCTTGTAATTAAACATTAAACAGCTTTAGACTTTACTGTTTTTTCTTCTCAAAGAAAGCTTGCAATGGCAGTTTTATCGTTCTTACTATATTCAGCTCTGGAAAAAAGTATAGTTGAGCATTGTGGTTTGTGGCTTTGAAAGGATTTACTTAAAGAATCCTTAGAGTTTAAAAGTTACTCAAGAATTTCAGTCTTATAAAATTGTGCATGAAATATACTTTTCTCTTTTCTCTATTCTTCTCTCACAAATTCTTGGTATGGTATATATATTTTCAATGCATTCAACTACAATATCCATGACAACTTGTACTTTATTAAGGATATTAAAGGTGTCAAACGTACAACATGCTGAGTTTACCAGCAGGCCACTGGAAGTTGGGGGGATAGGCTGCTGTGGAATTCAGGGCTCTAAGACCCTGCTGGCCTGGCTGTCCATAGCAAGTTTGGCTTGCCATGGTGGCTGCCCCCAGAACCTTCATGTTGCCAATAGCCCCCCACACCCAGACTCCTCCCTGCATCAAGACTCACAGCCACCACACTAGCCACAACAGCCTTCTCCATGCTCCAGGCTAGATCTAACCCACCAGAAGCCTCATGGTCCACATCCATCCTGGCACTCCAGGAGGGCTTGACACCATATATGCTCCATATGTGTCTAGCATGTGAGACAGTGTGACTAGGATCTGAGCCTGCAAATTGCTGCTTATGTGAGTAACTTGTTGAAGTAGTTGACTTAATTAAGGCTACTTGCAGAAAAGTGGTCTCAGATTTTAAATTTATGAGCAGTTACCTTCCTGTGAGTTTATAGAAGCAAGCACAAATGTAATGCTTTATATGCTACTGCTTTTTAAAAACCATTCTACTTTTATATGTATTGCATTAAGATATGATGCAAACAAGTTAGTCCTTAAGTCCTTTATTTCAAAAAGACTAGACACATAACAGACGTGTCTACACCACTTCCCCAGTACTCCCTGGGGGATCACTTTTGAGCATGTCTGGTCCACACATCACTGTTCCTTATGTGCCAGACCCAGAAAGGAGGTGGTGAAGCTGCCTTGGGGCTGCCTTTTCTCCCTCTGCTACTCTCAAAATTGCTGCTTTTGGGGTAGCCCTGTAACAGCTTCACCTCACTTTGGGGTTTGGTGTCTATGAAGTGGAAATGAGTGACTAGGGTGTGCTCAAGAGTGGTGTTTCCTGAGGTGCTGAGGAAGTGGTACAGAGATACCACAGGGTAAAATCCCTTTTGTGGCTTTAGCTCTAAATCCAAAATTTAGGTCTTCAACTTTCAACTAATCATGGAGGCATCTAAATTCACTAGATGCTTATGCTGCCATCCCTAAAGTCCCTGTGGGGACTGGGTGTAGGGAGTCCATGTGCTATGCTGGGAGCAAACATTCAGAGGGCCAGGCAGAGCCAGGGGGGAGCAGCCCAAGAGAATTGTACTGTTATTTTATATATTATATAATAGTAATAAAAATTAATAGCCCATTCATTAATCACATAATGTTATAACAGTGATACAATATTTATATTTAATTTTTAAATGGCATGCTGCTAAATTTTGAAAACTGGAGGAGGGATGTCTGAAGTCTAAAAAGGTTGAGAACTACTGATTTAAATAATTCATAGATTCATAGATGCTAGGGTCAGAAGGAACCTCAACAGATCATCAAGTCTGACCCCCAGCCGAGGCAGGAAAGAGTTCTGGGGTCAGGTGACCCCAACGAGATGCCTACCCAGCCTTCTCTTAAAGACCCTCAAGATAGGGAGAGCACCACCTCCCTTGGAAGCCCATTCCAAATTTTGGCCACCCTCACTGTGAAGACGTTTTTCCTGATACCTAGCTTAAATCTGCTCTATGTTAGTTTGTGACCACTGTTCCTTGTTACCCCAAGAGGCGCCCTGGTGAACAGAGCATCTCTGATTCCTTGCAGTGTCCCCCTAATTAATTTGTAGGCGGCCACCTCTCAGCCTTCTGTTGCGAAGGCTGTAGAGGTCCAGGTTCCTCAATCTCGCCTCATAGGGCTTGTTCTGTAAGCCCCTGACCATATGAGTGGCCCTCCTCTGGACCCTCTTGAGTCTATCAACATCCTTCTTGAAGTACGGCGCTCAAGACTGGACGCAGTACTCCAACTGTGGTCTGGCCAATGCCGCATAGAGGGGAAGTATCACCTCCTTGGTTCTATTTGTCACACATCTGCTGATGCATGATAAAGTGCGATTAGCTTTGCTGATGATTTCATCACACTGATGACTTATGTTCATCTTGGAGTCCACTGTGACTCTGACATCCCTTTCTGCTTCTGTGCTGCTGAGAAGGTCACTTCCCAGCCAGTGATGTGCTGGTTATTTTTGTGCCCTAGGTGCAGCACTCTGCACTTGTCCTTGGTGTACTGCATCCTATTGCGTACTGCCCACTTTTCTAACCTGTCCCGGTCTGCCTGCAATCATTCCCTACCCTCTGGAGCGTGCACTTCACCCCACAATTTAGTATCGTCCTCAAACTTGGACAGTACTAAATTGTAGGGTGATGTGCACACTCCGGAGGGTAGGGAATGATTGCAGGCAGACCTGGACTGCTAATGTTGGTGTTTATCATCCAAGAAGAGAAGGCATTTGCTCTTTTGTGTTTACTGTTAGCCTGTCCAACATATCCTATAGTATGAGCAGGCTGAATCTGTAGAAAGATGACAGTCCAGTCATGAGACCTAGTATCATTTATCCTGATGAATGCTTGTAGATGCATGCCATTATCCTTGAAAAGTGTTAGCTCCTTGCAGCACATGCTGGTGAGTTCTACTGTGGACTGTAAGCACTCAGTTAATATTGTGCAGTTCATCATCATGCTTGTGCCTTTTGGGTGTATCTTAGTGGTTTCTGCTGAGGTAGAGAAGAATGCTTTTCTGGTCTGTAATTCATTTGTGTGTATTATAAGTATGGGTACAAAGGGAGTGCTACAATCTATTTTGAGACAAAATTGTTTGGGTAAATGTGATATCTTTTATTAGACCAACTAAATAGTTGGAAAAATAGTTCTTTGCAAGCTTTTGGGCACAAACGTCCTTCTTCAGGTACATTGAGAATCTGCTGGTGAATTGTGTGCTTTCCTGGGTAGAACAGAAACCAAAAAACAAAATGCAGGCCTGTGAAAATGCAGATGCCTGGCAGTGAAGATCAGAGGGGTGGAAGACAATAGGTGTGAGACAGGAAGGGGGAAGAGGGAATGTTGAAGTGGTGATAGAACAATGTAACTTGTAAAATGCAGACAAGTTACCTGGTTCTTAGTTGTAACCAGCTTGGTCTAAGGACATAGGCAGGCAAAGTTCTTTGGGTAGATGTGAGATCTCTTATTAGACCAACTAAATAATTGGAAAAAATACCTATGCAAGCTTGTGGGCACAAACATCCTTTGTCAAGCATGGGGAGACTCTGCTGGTGTTATGTGCTCTCCAAGGTAGAGAAGAAGCTAATTATAACACGCAGATCTGTGAAAATGCAAATGAGTGGAAATTTGGAAGATAATGAGTAGAGATGGGGGGTGGGGAGGAAGGAGATGTGTGAAGGACTGCAAGTGGTCAGCTGGAGGCAGGTTACCTGGGATAGCAGATGTCAGGCAGGTTGTAATGTGTTATAAATCCAATGTCTATATTAAGTCCATGATTTTTTGTATCCAGTAGACTTATGAAGTGAATTTTGTAGGCACATCTACGAAAGGTGTTTTGTAAATTCCTTTTGAGGATTAAAACTGTGAGATCGGAGAGGGATGATTGTCTTGTGAGAAGTGCGTACCCACAGGTAATTGGATATAGGCAACCCCCAGAAAAACTAAGCACTAAGCGAAACAGCATTAAGCGAAACGCATTTCCCCATAGGATTTAATGTAAATAAAGATAATTGGTTCTACACCACCTGCTGACCCAAATCCTGTGCTCCTGCAGCCCCACCCTGGGCCCTGCTGGCGCAGGCCCTGCGCTCCTGCCAGCCCTGGACGGGCTGCTCCCGGCAAGGTACCACGGCTTTGCCAGGAAAGGCATCAGCTCCTCCCGGCCTCATTGTTTCCCCTGCCGTGATGGCCCCTACCAACCCGTGTGTAGCCCCAGCCACCCCGCCCGTGGGACTTGAGTCAGGAACCCATCTGCCCAGGGATATGGTGAGAAGGCAGCAGGGCTCTGGCCCAGGGGAGGCAGTGGAGCCACCCACCTGCCCACACCCCACTTTGCCCAGCGGGGGCTCCCTCCAGGGCACGTGGCACTGGGACAAGCCATCACTGCCAGATCGCTGCAGGCTCCGGATGGTGTCCACACCCCACAGGTGAGTGCATGACCAGAACGGAACAGGGCACAGGCTGCAGCCCGGGACAGGGGAGCTCTGTGGGCTCAGCTTGCACTGGCTTGCACCAGCCCAGGCCCTGCACTCCTGCCAGCCCTGACCTTGGACCCCGTGCTCCTGCTGCCTCACCAGCCCAGGGCCCATGCTCATACTCCCCACCCGTCCCTTCTTACTTTTGCTGCTGTCCCTCCCTGCCCACTGGCCGCTCCAGCACCACGTGCCAGAGTGGACCCTGCACTCCTGCCACCCCACCCTGGGCCCCACCAGCCTGGGCTCCACGCTTATGCTACCCAGCCCCCCACCTGCCCCTTCTCACTGCGACTGCTTCTCCCCGCCCGCTCCAGCACCATGTGCTGAAGCGGATCCTGGGCTTCTGCCACCCCTCCCTGGGCTCCTGCTGGCTGCCACTCACTGCCGCCACCACTGCTTCTCTCCACCCCTGCGCTGAGCATTATAATGAAATGTGCTGAGCGCTCAGTGAAACTAGGTAGGTATTTTAAATGAGCACTATAGCAAAACCACATTAAGCGTGGGTTGCCTATATTTTTCTCTTTGATAGATTTTCAGTGTGCATTCATTCTGGTAGGCAGTTGTCTGGTTTCTCCTACATATTTTCCAGCAGGGCATTTTTTGCACTGGATGAGATATAATATATTTCTGGAGGTGCAGGTGTAAGATCCAGGATTGTTGATGGTTCTGTTTTGGGGATGTATCTATTGTGAAGGTGGTGGAGATGAGTTGTCAGGTTTTACATTTCTTGTCCCTGCATGGTCTGGATCCATTTGGGGTGCTTTGAGCTTGTGGCAGAATACCATCCCTGTCTCTCCAAAGCTCTGCTGCATGACAATTTGGTTACCATGGTCACTCCTCTGCACCATGTGACCCTCAGCTGGATACATTCATGTGGGAGGGAGGAAACCTGCTCCCTCTGCCTATGTGACTGGCATCACATACCTGGGTGAGGGGCCTTGCACCCCAAGTTCTTGAAGTGGGTAAAGTAACCTTAAGGGCTACTAGACCTGTGTTTCCCAGGGGGTGCAGAGCCTGAATCACTCCAGACTCGGGGTGGTGGTGGCATTATCCCCGTCTAGCGGGTGTGCTCCAGGAAGGGGGTCAGCCAGACATGAGGCTCCCCCAGGGAGGCACTTGGAGCCTGGAAGGTGGTTGGGCACAGTGAGGTGGGTGGCTCAGTGTAGGAGCACCTCCTACTGGCCCGCCACAGAGCCATAGGAAGTTTGCTTCTGGTGATGAGGTTGGTGAGGTTTGGTGCTTGTTTAAAGGCTAGAATGGGTGGTACTGGAAAGATCTCTTTAAGAATTGGGTTGTCTTCTAGTATAGGTTGCAACTGAGGATTTTCTGCATAAGTTCCAGGGAAGCATAGTATACCATAACTAATGGTGTGCAGTTTGTGGGGATTTTCTTTTTGTACAGCAGCAGTTCTTCATGTGGTATCCAGGTGGCTCTTTCAGAAGTGTGATCTCTCGGGATCAGGTCCTTGTTGGGTGAAAGCCCTTTTGAGATCTACAAGGTGACTATTGTGGGTCACTATGAATCTGCAGTGCAAATTCAGTGGTATTCGAGGGCTTGGCTGTATATTACAGCTTTCTTGGTGTGTTTAGGGTGATTGCTCGTTTGGTGTAAATATGTACATTGATCTGTGGGTGTCTTGTATACAGTGGTTTGTGTTTTACCATTCTAGATATTGATCATAGTGTCTAAAACGGAAATGCTGGTGCTGGAGTATCTAAGAGAGAGTCTGATGGAGGGGTGATGGTTATTGAATTTGTGATGGAAATCAGTTAGAGACTATGGGTTTTCGATCCAAATGATGAAGAAAATCTATACATCTTGAGCATAGCATAGGTTTGGTGCAGTTCTTGACGAATTCCTCTTCCAGGTCAGCCATGAAAAGGTTCGCATATTGTGCACCCGTTGTGGTGCCCATAGATGTGCCCATGGTGTGGAGAAAGCATTGATTGTTAAAACAGAAGTTGTTGCGTATGAGGATGAAGTGTAATGTCAGTAATGTCTTTATGTCTGTACTCTGAGTTGTAATCTTGCTTTTGTAGATATGTAAGCAGGCTTGGATGCCATCCTGGTGTGGCATGTTGGTATATAAGCTGGTAACATTCATAGTGGTTAGGAGGGTGTTGCTGGGAAGGTGATCTGTTTTTAAGTTTTCGTAGAAATTCTGTTGTTTTGGACAAAATTCATTCTTTGGGTGGCAAGAGGTTTTAAGATGGATTCGATGAAACCTGATAATTCCTCAGTTAGGGTTTCATGGTTGGATATGATAGGTCTTCCTGGGTTCTCTTGTTTGTGGATTTTAGGGAGCTTATAAAAAAGTCTCTGGATTAGGGAGTGGCTGGATCAAGTTTTGTAGTTTCTCTTGTAGTTTAGATGGAACTTATGTGATGGTGGTTTTGAATTTTAAAGTGAAAAGGGGAGTTGGATCTTCCTCTAGTTTTTCATAGTAGGTGGTGTCAGAGAGTTATAACCTGCCTGGCACCTGATAACCACAGCTAACATGTCTGCATTTTACAAGCTACATTCTTCTATAACTAGTTCAATATTCCTCCTTTCCCCCCTCCCTTCCTGTCTCACACCTATTGTCTTCCACCCCGCATCATCCTCACTGCTATGCATTTGCATTTTCATAGACCTGCATTCTGCATTTTGGTTTCTACCCAGGGGAACAAACAATTCACCTGTAGACTCTCGAATATTCCCGAAGAAGGGTGTTTGTGTCCAAAAACTTGCAAAGAACAGTTTTTCCAATTATTTAGTTCGTCTAATAAGAGATCTCATATTTACCCAAACAGCCGTGTCTGCCTATGTCCTTACCAACACAGCTACAACCAACAACCTTACAGTCTGTTTTCCATTTTGAATGCACCATCATCGTGTGAGTTTGCATCCTTCTCTCTTAACCATATCCTTTTTTCAGTGTTTTGGCATTGTTGTCACTTACCTATTATATAATATATTGTCTCTTTCCTGTTGCTGTTTTAAAGACCTGCATAAACAGTTTTGTTATCCCCCAAGAAGCATTGCTAAGATTAACTTGTTTATGATTATGTTTGTTTCTTTTAATGTACACATTATCTTTTTGGAAAAGGTACATTTATTATTTTGGGGAAAATATGAAGAGTCTCTTAATATATATTTGTATTAACTGGGACTATTGCTGCTTTGACAGTAGCTGGGCCTTTTAGAGAGACACAGTCAAGCAAGCATACTCGAGAGCACGGAGGCAGAAAGAGATCTTGGAGTCA
>NW_017729032.1:42542642-42559016 GCF_001723915.1 Gavialis gangeticus
CTAGGTCCCTTCTGACCCTTAATCTATGAATCTATGAAAGCCTGGACCTTTTTTCCTTTTCCTTTTCTCCCAGGCTTTGGGCAAGGGACACCGGGAGCAAACTACCTCATTGCAGGTTGACAATTTCTGTTTTCCAACTCTGGTTTTGGAATGATGAGCCTAAATTAGTTGATCAGTTTCTTATGGCCCGGAGCAACCATGCTAATTAAAATGCTGTCAAATTTAATTATAATCAAGTAATATTTGATGACCTGCAATAGATCTTAATGAAAGGAGTGCATTAAGTTAGCATTTTGGAGGTGGGTTTTATGGTAAAAACTCATTACACTTACTGAAGCCTCTGTACTATCATCGATTTTAAGATATAAACATTTTAAAACTCTAGGCACAGACAGAAGCAATAATTTTTGCCCAATCTGGCTACAGAAAGCAATTTGTAGGCATGATCAAACACAAGTACATGGCTGCAGACTGCTTAAAAAAATGACCAATTGTGTGAAAAGCTTTTTTCAGTTCCCTCTGGAAGGTGGGGCCAGGTGTATTGGAGCCCCCCAAGATGGAGGGGGGCTACAATTAACCCACCCCATCCTCTAGCACTGCTGGGGAACCTGTAGAAGGAGCTCCCTCTGCTCCCTTTCCCTCTCCCATTCTGAAAACATTCTGGCAGCAAGGAGGGGCTGTTGGTAGGGAAAACCAGCTGCAGGCTTGCAGGCAGCAGCTAGATTGCCCTCCCCCTTGGAACCACAGTGAACTTGTGTTTGGTCCGAGGGATCCTTGTAACTCAGAATGCTTCCTGCAAAGCATTCTCAGTTACAGCAGGGAGCTGCACTTCTGTCTGCACCGCTTATTCCTAATATGCTTCTGATTTGATTGCTTCTCATGGACCTTGTTTTTTATGTCCAGGTTTCCACAGTTTATAAGATTCCTTTGTTATTTTTAGGTTATTGAATAGCTCATTGGCTAGCCAAACAGATCTCTTATTACACTTCCTTTATTGATGCAAAAGAAGCTTTATTGATGCAAAAGATGAATCCTGATGAGATTCATCCTAGAGTACTCAAAGAATTGTCTGAAGTTATTACAGATCCAGTGACTGTTATGTATGAATATTCATGGAGGTCAGCTGAGATCCCAGAAGACTAGAAAAGAGCAAGTATACTAACATATTTTTTTAAGAACAAGAGGAACTAAGAAATCACAGTGTGGCCTCTGTAACTGGAGAGGTACTGAAGCACATAAACAAATAATCAGTTTGTAAGCACTAGAAGATAATTAGGTGTTAAATAACAGCCAGCATAGCTTTGTCGAGAGCAATGCTGCCTATTCAGTCTGATTTTCTTTTATGGCAATATTAAGGTCTTCATGGATGTTGGGGAGCAGTAGATGTGATATACCTCAACTTTAATAAATGTTTTGAGAACAGTATGGAAGACAGTATCAAAAGTAATCTAGGAAGTATAAGGTGAGAGCATAACTGTTTGGGAAATCATACATAAAAGGGCACATCTACACATGCAGTAATGCGTCGTAATTACAGTGCATTGTTTAGTACCTGTAATAACAGGTACTAATTTAATGCACCATAATTGGTGGTATTGCACAGTAGTGCTGGCACACATCTTTTACATGATGCTAATGCACAGTAGACTAATCCTATTGTGCATTAACGTGGCTTTTGCTGTGACATGCTAATGCATAATAGAATTAATCTACTGCGTATGTAGCATACCATGTAGATGCACCCAAAAAGTAGTTTTCAGTGGCTCAATATCACAATGGAAGAAGGTATAAAACAGAGTTCCCCCAGAAGTTAGTGTTGTACCTGGTACTGTTCAACATCTTTATTACTAACTTGGGGGAAGGATTGAATGTACCTTTAGTAAATTTACTAATGACACTAAGCCATATATTATAGTAGACACTTAAGACAAGATTTGGATTTAAAATGACCGTAAGAAATTGGTAAGGGTCTAGCACCATGGTATTCACAGTTTTGTCCCCATAAGCCCGATTAAATGTTGTGGGGCCAGTCCGCTGGCTGGATCAGGCCCAACACCAGATTTGGGCCCTGTGCCACCTCTGGCCAGCTCCTGTGCTACCTCTGCTCAACTGGGGTTGGGCTCCAGCCCCGTGCCACCCTGCATGCCTGATGTAGCACTCAGGGCCACAGACTGCTGAGCTCCCCACAAATCCATGGGGAGTCCTGCTGGCCAGATGACAGTTCCAGGGGCCAAGGGTTGAGTACCTATGGTCTAAAATGACTTGAATGAAATTCAGTAAAGACAAGTTCAAAGTATTATACTTTGAAATAATAATCAGAAGCACAAATACAAGATGGGGAATAACTAGCTAAGCTGCAATAATGAAGACAAAAAATAATGTTACAACGTTGCAAAATGGCTATATACTGGGAATATATTTAATAGGAGTATCGTATGCTACTTGCAATAAGTAATTCATATACAGTAAAAGCTGTATTATCTGGCACTTTACAATCCGGAATGCTCTATTAACCAGCATCTGTCCCACCGTGCCATATCTGGTTTCGCCACTGCAAGCTGAGTCCTACTTCTTCTTCACGGACCATGGCCCAGGGCAAAGCAGCCTGCGTGGGGCCCCCTTCTCTGTCCTGTGGCACACTGACGCCAGGGGGTGAAAGCCCTGGTGCACCAGATGCAGCAGGAGGGGTAGCAAGACAAAGATGCCTCCAACCCGCTGGGCTGGAGATAAGTATAACCCTTAGATAACCGGCACATTTGATTAACTGGCACCCCCCATCCCCATGGATGCCGGATAACAGAGCTTTTACTGTATTCTGTTCAGCTCTAGAGCTATCTCACAGGGAGTATTCTGCCTAGTTTTGGGCACCACACTGTATGGACAATTTAGAATTAATCTAGAGAAGAGCAGCAAAAACAGAGCTCTGACATGAGGAAAGGTTAGGAAAAAAATGGGCTTCCTGGAAGGGTTATTTAGTCTGGAGAAGAGGAGACTGAAAGAGTATTTGATACATTTTCAAATACAAAAAGGGTTGTTATAAATTTGATAGTGATCTGTATCTGGAGGGGACAGGACTAGAAAAAATGGACTTCAATTGCAACAGGGGAGATCTAGAGTAGAGATTGGGAAGAGTGTACCAACTTAGAGAATGGTTTAGCACTGGAACAGTTTGCCTGGAGCAGCTGTGGAGTCTTTCATTGGGAGTTTTTAAGAGCAGGTTAGATAAATACTTGTTCTGAGAAGGTCTAGACCGGTATGGCTCTGTTTTAAGCAGGGGGTTGATATAGATGACCCCCTGAGGTTCCTTCCTATCTTATTTCATTACATTTCTATAACCTATCCATACTGACATGGATGTACTCTTTTAATTAATTTCAGAGTCCAATATCTGGTTAAAAATGAAAACTTATTTGAAGCCATATGTATAGTTAATATTTACAGTTTCTCATTAACTTAAAGATGGTCAGATTTGCTGCATGATATGGTTTTATAACGCAACAAGTAAATAAGTGAAAAAAGTTTTTTTCCCCCTTCTAGTTATAGTTACAGTTACAGTAACCATCAGTATTTAGGGTATAGCAACAGTGAGTTAACTTTCAGACAATTGTGATTTTAACTTCTTTTCCTTTTTACTGTATCTTTCAGTATTAAACCCAATTGCTACCCTGGATGGGCAAAACGAAGTCTTATAACTTAGTATGTAAGAATAAAAATAAAAATATTCAAGGGCTGTAGAGAGAACTAATATGAAAACTTGAATTGGAAAATTGGTTTTGAATATGCTGACAATTAGTATGTTTTTTAAGTTTACTTTTAAAAGGTAAAAGTGGGTGCTGAGTTTTAAAAGTAAAAGTAGGAGGAAAAATTGCTTTACCAGAAGAAGCAGTGCAGTGTGTTAATTCTACCCGGCTCTGCAGCATCTGTATAGATTGCGCATTTCAGCAGGGCTTTTTGGCTCTTTTCTCTAAAGCTGATTCAATTAGCTATTAGATAAAAGTTCCCAAAAAAAAATCCACTGAAGCTTCTGATCTACACAGATGTTGGACGAATTGGGTCCAGCTAATGCTCTGCCTCTTTTGGGCATGTGCTGGATTCAATGCAGGAGTGCACGGATTTAAAGTAAAATGCCATTTTGATTTTTACATCTGTATGCAGCTAGAATTTTTTTATCACTTTTCCAGGACTCAAAAACATCAGAAGAGATTTGCTTAGACTTTTTTTTTTTAATGCCTGGTCTGAGCCAAAGCATAATTTTTTTCTTTTAACACATAGATAACAATTTTTAGAACTCAGTAAGTTGCTGCTGTTTATGATGAAAGTGTCATTACAGTTCAGCTGTTTGAAGGAACAAAGACTTCAGAAAACAGGGCTGGTAGAGGTCATAAATGACCTAATAGACATCCTGAACGGGAGGAGGAGAATGAAAAAGCTTGCTGCATAGGACTAATTAGGATTTTTCCTGATACAAGAGATAGATATTACCATATTTACCTGAATACAAGACAACTTTGAATTTCACATGACCCTGAAATAATTAGATTCTATATATGGAAAAATTATAAATTTGTTATAATTTTCCAAGTATAGAAATTAATTATTGGAGGGTCATCTTAAATGTGTCCCTTCCCCCCACCACTACTACAACAGGGAAAGCAGCAGAGGTCAGGCAATAGAAGGGCAAGCAGCCTGACCCCCCTACTCCTTGCCTCCTGGTGCCTGCCCCCCACACCCTGTGCCTAAGCTCCTGGGCACCTGTACCCCCTACTACCCTCCTGCTGTCTGTCCCCCTTCCCCCACAGTCTCTGATTCCCCTTCCCCCACTCCTGGCTCTGGCCTCATTCTGTCCTGGGGCTTGGAGCACATGGTAGCTCTGGCCACAGGCAAGCAGTTACAATAGCAGCAGCTTGAGCCCCAGGTTGCCAGAGCTGCTGCTACCTCCTCTGTGTAGCTAGGAGGGAGCCAGAGCTAGACATGCTTCAAGCCCCAGGCCAGAATGGAGCCAGAGCCACAACTGATTGTAAGTGGTGTGGGGAAAGGGGTGGGTGACTGTGGCTGCAAGTCAGGGCCAGAGTCAGACCTACAACATCCATCTACCTGTACCCCCCACCTTGCACTCAGATCCAAGATGATGGGCTTTTTCCCTGTGCTGAATGGAGGGAGGAGGCAGGAAGAGCTCATCTTGGATTTGAGTAATATGGTATTTAATTACAAGCCAGCTCAAGAACGAATTTTCTTTGGGACACTTCCTTAAATGATTTTGTAGATACAGTAAAAACTGTGTTAACTGGCATTTTACTAACTGGAATATTCTATTAACCAGATTTCCAGCATGTGCATCAAGTATTTCTTGAGCAGGTTCGAAGGGGTCGAGGACAGCAGCTCCTCTCTGTGGGCCACACAGGCGCTGCCAGGTTGGCTGTATGGGGTGGGGGAGGAGTTTGCATGTGGCAGTGGTGGCCACTGCTGCCACCGCTGCTGCATGCAAGCCCAGATAACCAAAATTTTTACATAACCGGCACCCCCCTTACCCCACTCATGCCGGATAACAAAGCTTTTACTGTATTTAGTCTCTTCACTATCAAGTACCCAGTGCAACATATTCATGTGGAAAACTTCATAAATGAGACTTGGGAAACTTTTTTTTTTGGATGTTTCAGTCTGATAGATTTACATTAAGAATGTACATAATTTGATATCAGTAGTTTTAAATGTTTCCTACATGCTTACTGATAGCTCACTTATAAGAAATAACTTTTTTTGTTTTTTCCTATGGGTCTATGGGTTTTACTTTTTTAGTTTGCTTATTCCTGATATTATGAAGTATTAGTTGCAGAAGGAAGAATGTTGTTTCTTTCAAAAGCTGATGCCAATGATAGGGTTAGTAAACCAAACTCTGTGGAAAGAAATCAGAAACTCCCAAGAGATCAAAAAGAGATTAATGCTGTGGTTTTTGGATGAATAGCATGATTTGCAAATGAATTCCTGGTGTCTTGGGCAGTGCTCAGTATACTGTGTAAGTACCATTCATGTATGAACTCTCTATCTGCTTTTGTTGGATCAAAATAAGTCAGTCATATGCTACTAAGTATTACATGCATGTCTGTCAACATATCAGTCAATCAAATGGTGCTTTATTACTGATAACTTGGTAGGTTTTTCTGTATATGGGTTTTTTCTTGCTCTCCAACTTCACTAATATCCATTTAAGTAAGTCACCAGAATTTGCACCCTTATCTATACCTAACTGTTGCAGCCTGTCTGGAAACCACCCCTTCAGGTCTCACTTCAAATATCCAGGAAGATTCTTACAACCTCTCAGAGTTGGCTCATGTCTAATCCAGTTTCAGTGAGAGTTTGATTTCATGGAGAGCAGTGCTAAATCAACGCTGAGCATGCCTCTGGCAATCTTGTCCTTGGAATTAAATCCACAGGCCTATACTTTTTGTAAGGTGTACTTGTTGTGGAAGACTCCCTGAAAAAAAGTTTTGGAACAAGAAATTATCTACCAACTGGACTGTGTTAAGTGGTTTAAACAGGGACTATGGATTCTTATGCCATTATCTGGATTAGCTTTTGTGACCCCTTTATTCCTGTGGATTCTTTGCATCTTGCCTCTCTCGGGATTTTCCTTCCCATCTCCCCCTCCCTTTTTACTTTTGTATTCAAATCACTCACTCTATTTTATCTACTGGTCTGTGTGCATCCTTCCACAGCATCTGATGAAGTGAGCTCCTAAAGTGCAAATCTACGCTGCCTTCTTATTTCTGTCTCTCAACCTAAGACACCTGTCTGGATTTTATTTCCATACTATTCAAACATTTCACAATATTTTATATTTTTACCCTAATAATGCCCTGTAAGGAAGGGAAATAATATAATTCCCATTCTGTATATTTGGGAAACAGAGGTGCAGAGAAACTAATTTGCCCAATATCACACTAAGTCTGCAATGGAAAAGGAAATATAACCTGGGTCTTTTGGGTTTCAAACTCATACCTAACCATTAGATCAGCCTTTCTGCATGCATTGTATGTCCAGTAACTTCAAACAAAGTTTGTAACATAAAGCAGAAGTGATTTTTTTTATAACTAAAGGTTACTTCATATTGAGATTAATACTGTTTTAGAGGGAAAAGCAGAATATTCTCTTGTAAAGTTCTTTCAAGATTTTTTTTTTTTAAATTATTATTTCAGGGCAGGAAAAAAGTAACAATTGGATGCTAAAATATTGTGATTTCTCCTTTCTAATTGTAGTGTTTACCAACCATTACAAATGTACGGATAGTTAGGGCATGGGCAAGCAATTATTTGCAAGCATTAAATGGCTTGAGGGCCATTTAATGAGTTTTAGTGAGCTGTCGAGAGTTTCAAAGGTAGCTCTACCCCACCCCATGCCTGCTCCAAACTTGCCAGTGCTGAGCAGCAGTGACCATTGAGCAGAAACTGTTCCTTGGTGTGGGAGGGAAAGCAGACCCTCTCCTTTGCCACTGCCAGAGCTTTCCTGCTGGACCCCGTGCCGGGCTACCCTGCATCTCCACTGCCGCTGCCACCACCTCCTGGCTGCCCAGCGCAGCCTCAGGCAGCTGCAGCAGAAAAGGCCCAGCAGCAGTGAGGGGGAGGGGCTGCTTTTCCCCTGTGCCACAGAACAGTTGCTGCCCAGCAGCCATTGCTGCTGCCGCTGCTCAGTGCTAATGAGTCCGGAGCAGGTGTTTTATAGATTCATAGATTGTTAGGGGCTGAAAGGGACCTTACAGATCATCTGGTCCAGCCCCCCCACTCTAGGCAGGAAGACAACTGGGGTTAGGTGACCCCAGCGAAGTGACTGTCTAGTCTCCTCTTGAAAACCTCCAGGGAAGGTGAGTGCACCACCTCTGGAGGGAGTTTATTCCACAGTCTGGACACCCTGAATGTGAAGGAGTTTTTCCTGGTATTAAGCATGAAGTGGTCTTCCATTGGTCCTTGTCTTCCCTGGGGGTGCCCTAGTGAACAGTTGTTCACCAAACTCCTGATGCACACCTCCGATATAGCGGTAAGCCACTATCAAATCCCCTCTCAACCTTCTCTTCTTTAGACTAAAGAGACCCAGGTCCCTCAGCCTTTCCTTATATGGCTTGTCTTGCAAGTCCCTGATCATATGGGTGGCTCTTTTCTGGACCCTCTCAAGTTTTTCCACATCTTTATTGAAGTGTGGCATCCAGAACTGGATGCAGTACTCCAATTGTGGTCTCACCAGTGCTGAGTACAGTGGGAGTTATCACTTCCTTAGTTTTACATGAGATGCATTGGTTGATGCATACCAGCGTGTTGTTTGCCCTGCTGACCACTGCCTTGCACTGACGGCTCATATTCATGCGATGGTCAATCATTACCCCTAGGTCCCTTTCAGCCATGGTGCAAGTCAAACTGTCACCACCAAGCTTGTATGTATGTTAAGGGTTGTTTGCCCCCATATGAAGCACCTTACGCTTGTGAAGTGTTAAACTTCATCTGGTTCTGGTCTGCCCAACTCTCGAGCCTGTCCAAGTCTGCCTTTATCTGCAACCTGCCATCTAACATGACCACACTGCCCCATAACTTGGTGTTGTCCACGAACTTGGCCAGAGAGCTTTTCACTCCCCCATCCAAATCATTGATAAAGATTGAATCATTGATAAAGTTGAAAAGCACCAGTCCAAGCACGGACCCCTGAGGGACACCACTGGCCACTTCGTGCCAGGATGACACAGATCCATTCCTGAGAACTCTCTGGGTCCTATCCTGTAGCCGGTTTCCCACCCGCTGAACCGTTGAGCAGCTGAGCCCACAGTCTTCCAGTTTTCGTACAAGGATATCATGGGATACTAAATCAAAAGCCTTTTGGAAGTCTAGGTGTATAACGTCTACCTTGTCTCCCATGTCCAGGTGGTGAGAAACCTGGTCATAGGAGATGAGATTGGTAAGACAAAATCTACCTGCAATAAAGCCATGTTGGCTGTCATTCAGAATCTTACCTTCTGTGAGCATATCCCACATAGATTCTTTAATGAGCTTTTCCAGGATTTTCCCTGGGATGGAGGTTAGGCTGATTGGCCTATAGTTGCCTGGGTCCTCCCTCTTCCCCTTCTTAAAGATGAGCACAATGTTGGCCCTCGTCCAATTGTCAGGGATTTCCCCTGTGTACCACAAATTCTGAAAGAGCTTTGCCGAGGGTTCTGTGATGACCTCAGCTAGTTCCTTCAGCACTCTCAGATGAAGTCCATCTGGTCCTACTGACTTTTATAAATGTCTAGCTTTTCTAGTTGGTATTGCACCCACTCAGCATCCAGTGGGGAGGCTGTCAGTCCCAGCATATCCCCCATGAGCCTTATCTCGCTTGACTTTCCCCTTGGTCCAGTGAAATACTGAAGCAAAGTGGGCATTCAGGAGTTCAGTTTTTTCCTGAATGTTGGTTACCAGCTGTCCTGAGGTGTTAAGCAGGGGTCCCACACCTCCATTTGCTTTCCTTCGACTGCCTACATACCTAAAGAAGGACTTGTTATCATCCTTGACTCCCATAGCTAACCTAAACTCCGTCACTGCCTTGGCTTTCTTGATCATTTCCTTACAAATGCTGGCCACTGTTGTATAGTCCTCCTTGAGGACCATCCCTAGCTTCTACTGTGCATACACCTCTTTTTTTCTTTTTTAAGAGGACCGTAACGTCCCTATTAAGCCAGCCCGTCTGCTACCTTTCCTCTTTGCAGGAACGGTTTTCTTTTGTGCTTCGAGGATCGTATCCTTGAGCAACGACCACTCTTCACACACCCCATTCGCCTTCCCTTCCTGGTCCCACATCACCTCTCCTACTAATGTTCTGAGCCTGTCGAAGTCAGCATTTTTGAAATCCAGGACTTCAATCCTGCTGGTTGATTTGTTGACCTTGCAGCAGATGGTGAACCTGGTAATTGCATGGTTGCTGTCACCCAGGTTACCCTCAGTGTTCAAGCCACACACCAAATCATCTCGGCCAAGACCAAATCTAGGAGACTGTTAGTTCTGGTTGGCCCTTGCACTTCCTCAGTCAGAAAGATCTCCTCAATCACAGTCAGGAAACTGTGTGAATGATCTGAGCTAGCCAAGTGTTCCTCCCATTGTATGTCCAGGTAATTGAAGTCACCCATGACAACCAAGTCCTTTGCACATGTGGCCTCTGTCAGTTCTCGAGAGAACTTGAGATCCAGCTCCTCCCCTTGGTTTGGTGGCCTGTAGTAAACGCCTACAGTTAGGTTTCTCTCACCCCCTTCGCCTCCCCACCACCCTAACCTGTAGCTTGACCCAGAGGGTTTCAAGCTGCTTATCTTTGGAGCCAATGTCAGCCGGTGTGAGGTAGGCCAGGTCAGGGCTGTGTGCATGGGTCCCCGCTGGTATCACAGGGCTGGGGCCAGTGGAGACAGCAGCCAGAAGGAGCCGCCGCTCCCTGGGACTGCCTTTCCTAGAAAGGCAGTCCAGCTGTGGAGCTGCCCCAGCCCTGCTGCATGTCCAAGGAGTGGCAGAACGCACTACAGGGCGGGGCAGTGCCTGGGCCAGGCGGAACCAAGGGTCCTACTGCGGGCTGGACAAAACCCTCCGCGGGCCAATTTTGTCCACCCCTAAGCTACAGCCTGATTTAAATCATGGGCCCAGACCCCTAATATTGTGGCCCCATCATGGCAGGAGCTGCCATTTTTGTGCCCAGATCATGGTACCGCTCTTGCCCCCCATGCCCAATGATTGGATGAGGGGGCAGGTTTAGGGCCAGGTTTAATTGCAGTAGCAGAGGCCTTGCTTCCAAGGGCTCTGATTGCTGCGCAAAAGCCCATGCTCTCCCCACCCCCGACCTGACTGGAAGAGGCAGGAACAGCAGGTAGCCCTGGCACCAGGTAGGGGAGACATGTTTGCTCCTCTGCATGTGTGTTCTTTCCCTCCATCCCAGCCCCCAGTGCCCGTTTTCCCACCTGGAAAAGCAAAAAATTCCTCCCGTACCTGGTGCCAGGGCCGTTTGCCAAGGCAGACCTCAGGCACTCCCAACCCCCATTCCCCAATTTTGTCAACAGCAAACAGCCCCTTCCTTATCAATCCCCAAGCTCTCTCCTCCCCCTGTACCTTTTATGACCCCTTTCCCCACTCCCCTGGGTTACTAGGCTTTTGCTTTTGGCTGCAAAATGTTTTCCCCAGCCTGCAGCAGCCGTCTTGTTGCAACAAAATGCCATGATATTGCCACTTGCTGGGGAAGTGAAAATCACTTAATTTTGTGGTTTTCATGAAAAATGTGAAATCATGATTTAAACCAGGCCCTACCTATAGCATCCTTTTTGGCAGTAGGAACATTTGAAATTCTGTATGAACTATTATATTTACTCAAATATAAGACAAGGTTTGTTCCCCCAATCAGCATGGGGGAACTCAGCTTCTATTCGCATACAAAGTGGAGGGGGGAGCAGGTGGCTGCTGCAGCTTTGACTCTGGCCTTGAGCCTGGGTTGGGGCTAGAGTCAGGCCCACACCAGGCCCTTAGCTGCCTCCTGCACCCCACCTCTGCTTCCCCACTGCAGCTTCTGCCCCTGGGCCCAACCTACTTCCCTCCCTCTTACTGTCCAGAACAGCTTGGCTCCAGCTCTTGCTGGTGTCTTTCCTGGATATGGGTCATAAGGAAACTCCTTTCCTTGCCTAGCCAATCAGCAGCACCAACATTGGTGCATTGTCTGCATAGCCAGTCAGCAGGGCTGGCACTGCTGCATGGCCATGCAAGGGCTGAGCTTTCATATGCTGTGCTCCAAGATAGAGCACCCCTGCAGCATCTGATGATGGGGAGGGGAGAAGGGGGTTAGAAAAGGGAAGGGGCAGAGACTGGGGGGAGTGGTGGAGAGAAAAGCAGAAGCTGTGGGGAGGTGGGGGTGGAGAGTGCAGGGGGCAGCAGGGCAGGAAGGCTGCAGGGGGAAGAAATGGGCATGACAGGGGAGCCATCTGACCCCACTCCCACTGCTTTACCTGCTGTATCAGTGGGGAGGTGGGATTTAAGATACTTTCCAATGCTTAGATTCTATACCTGGAAAATTACAACAAATGTATAAATTTTCCATATATAGAATAGTTGCCTGATATTCAGGGTTGTCTTTTATTTGAGTAAATATGGTAGTATTTAAATACTAATGGTTCTGTTTTTAGTAGTAACATTTTTTTTTACATCTTAAGCAAATAAGTTCAGTAGTTTTTGGTATTCTTGCACTAATGTCTCGGGGGTAGTTGGAAAAAGGAATTAAAGCCTTTTCATAATGACTTTTGTTGTTATTTTTCTTCCCATTGCCTTTCGTAAGTGTAGGTTTTTATGTCAACATGTTTTGGTTGGGTTTTTTTTGTTCTGGTTATTAAAAATACTGCTGAGGCTGATGATATCTGTGGAGCCTTAAGCCACTGAGAACTTATCTAGTGCTTATCAAACATTTTAAATCCATACTCTTAAGGCAGAAAAACAACAGGAGGTTTTCTGTCTGAAATGGGTTGTGACTTGCCTTTTGAAAAGGAATTGTTTTAAATGTAGTTCTGTGTTATTTAAGTATCAGTTTGTCACTGACCTGGTAGAAAGTAAAGAATTATGCTAAATAAGTTATTGATGCATCTTTGTTTTGGTGGCAATCTGACAAACTTTTTTTCCGTGCAAAAAGTTGCAAATGTCAACGTTTGGCCTCATCTCATCTCACTTAAAGATGGAGCTAGGGTCTGGAAATCTGCAGTTTACCTCTTTACAGTTTACTTCTTTACTGTAAAATATTCTTGTGGTTGAGACCAGCCATGGCAGGATGATAAAGCGCAAGGTGGAAGAGGTCACCTTGCAGCACTTGGAAGCTAAAGCCCCTCCTTGCCTTACCCAGGTAACTTTTATTAAATAAACCTAGTCTTTTATATGATTCAATTGTAGCAAGTGACTCTTAACACAAAGTACATTTAGTGACAGTGTTGCATCAGGACAAAAACCATCCACCTAAAACTTTAAATTCAAAGTACGGCTATTAGAAATTAAAGAGATTATTGTGCAATCCAGGCCACTTACACAGTGCTGTCAGCAGATCACTCCAGCATTCCCCTGTGGCTTTTACTTAAATGAAAAAGCAATATGCACATCAACTTCATCAAGCCTGCGCTATAATGCAAAACTTTACCTGCAGTCTTACATTTTCATGTATCAGCAAATCAGCTTGTTTGATTGTTACACATTCCAACTATTTGGGAAACTAACCTTGGATATTGCCAAGGTAACTATCAAGTTTTGCTGGAAACACTTTGAATGCATCCACACTCAAAGCTTCCCTGTACCAGCCAAGACAGCCTTTTTGCTAACTATAATACCACCCCTTCTAGGTGAAGGATTTGGCACCCTTTGGCAGCCAGAACAAGTATGTGTAATCACTCCCTGGTCCTATGCTAGCTTTAGCAGTCTCATCTGCAGCTAGTGCAGGGGTGAGAAAAATATGGCCCACAGACCAGACCTGGCCCACCAACTGATTGTATCCAACCTGCGGATCGGTGGCCATAAAGTCATAGGTTCTGGCCTGCAGGGAGCTGACTGCTATGGCTGTTGCATTGTGCCAGGTGGGCGGGTATGTCCCAACTCCATCTGCAGCTTCCACCAGGTCCCATGCCACACGCTGAAAACAGCTCTGGGCGTGCACTGGCAGCAGCTGTGGATGCTTCCTGCAGGTTCCCACTGGGGCACGGGCAACTGCCCAGGACCACTGCTGACACGTTGATGAAATAGCATCACCTGCAGACCCAGGCAGATGCCCCAATCTCCAGCGGGAACCTGCTAGCTGCATCCACAGCTGCTGCCAGTGCCTACCCAGCCCTGCTTGTGATGCATGGGCCAGGAGCTAGCATAAGCTGCAGGGATTTACTGTATGTGCAGAACGGTTGGGGGTTGGGAGAGTACGGAGGTGGCCTTGCCCTTGATAAGTGGTGATGGCCAGAGCTGGGCACTGGGAAAAAGCAGGAGCTGGTAGCGGGCATACTCACCCCTGCCAGGTCCCTTTTGGCTGTGGCTGCAGTGAAGGTCCTCCCCATCACCACCACCAGTGTGGCCAATGGGGCAGCAGTGGTGGTGGTGGTGGTGGTGGTCGTGGCAGTGGACAGGAACTGCAGCACAGCCCTGGCACAGGCTCTGGGTGGCTGCAGACAGAAGAGTCCTGGAAGTGGCAAGTGCACCTGCTACTGGGTCCTGCTTTTTTCTGGCACCCAGCAATGGCTTCCACCACTCATTGTGGCCAGGGCTGCCTCTCTTCCCTTCCTTCCTGCCCTCCCCACCCAAACCATCCCACACCTACAGCCCGTCCCTGCAGCTTGCACCAGATTCTACCCTGTGTGCCAGAAGCAGCTCTGGGTGGGCATTGGCATCAGCTGTGGATGCAACTGGCAGGTTCCCGCTGGAGATCGGGGTGTTTGTCCAAGCCCCTCAGGGCAGAAGGGTGGGTAGGAGGTGGTGCTGGTGGCATTTGGGGGCCATGGCTGAGCTGCCTACATTAGCTCTCACCCCCACCTGCCTGCAGCCCCATCCCACGTAGGGAGGTTTGGTGAGCTGTTTTGGGTGACCTGGTCCACAACAGCTCACCAAAACTTCCTGTGTGGCCAAAGGTCCAAATAATTGCCCACCCCGAGCGACTGCCTTCCAGAGTGCACTTCACTTTCTTTGCCAGCACAGCTCTTTTAGAGTTCCAGAGGCCTTTTGGTGTACATGTGCACTGGCAGCTTGGTCATGGAAGCTGCTGTCTCTTGCCATAACTTCTGCCAGCAGAACCAGGCAGGTAGACAAGACTTGAATGCTATCTAATTGTTTGACCAGGAGTCATGGGACACTACTATAATTATAATATTTTAAAGTATTTTTAAAGTCATTTTATAAATTTTAATAAGCCTTTTATATTAGTTTTGCATCGTAGTTTGCATTAGTTGCTGCTGATTATAATTGAGATGAAAGCCTTGCTCTGTTTTGAGACACTGGTTTGCTCTTACAGAGTTAATATTGTGGGGAGGGGTGGGATCAAGGATAAAGTATTATATTACACTATTTAAATAATGTTTCTATGTTAGTGGGGCAGGATGATGCAGTAATTAAAGCACTAGCCTTGAATTCTGATGTATGAGTTCAAGTCCCCACTCTGCACCAGATTTTCTGGGTAACCTTAGGCAATAGGACTGTGCGAAATTTTGCCGGCTGTTTCATTTTGACACTGTTTCAACTCATTTCGAGCTTGAAACAGCGAAATTGAAATGAAACAAAGGGCTTCAAAACAGCCTTGAAACAAAATGAGGCCAGTCAGAAAGTTTTGAAACATTTTGAGTTTCGAAGCAACCAACAGCCAGGTGGTGGGAGACGGGGGAGAACCAGGGCTGCACTCCCAGCAGCTCTGCAGCCCCATGTGGCTCAGGCAGGAGCGCAGCCCTGGCTCTCACCGCCTCCCGCAGCCGGGCTGTGGGATGCCAGTCGCAACGCAAGGGAAGGAAACTGAGCCCAGGCTCAGTTCCCCTTCCCAGCACTGTGATGGGGCTGGGGAAGGGAACTGAGCCCAATTGCAAGGTTCCCCTCCCCAGCACTGTGATCGATTGAGCTGGAGAAGGGAACTCAGCCTAGCTGAGCTGAGTTCCCCTCCCCAGCCTGATGGTAGCACTGGGGAGGGGAGCTCAGCTCAACTGGGCTGGGTTCTCTTCTCCAGCCCCATTGCAGCACTGGGGAGGGGAACTGAGCAATCGGGCTCAGTTCTCTTCCCCAGCTCTCCAGTCCCAGGTGGTAGCAGCCGGCTTCCCTCCCTCATCAAGCAGGCAGAACGGAGGCCTGCAACCTGGGAGGACTGGCACAGCCCCCACAGCCCTCCCCGGGGTTGCAGGGCCCTGATCTGCCTGCTGGATGTGAGAAGCTGTTTCGAGCTTCCCCATTATAGCCTATGGACAAAACATCGAAACAGCATCACTGTTTTGATTAAACGAAACAGTAGTTTCAAATCAAAATGAAATTCAAAATGAAACACTGTTCCGTCAAAACCTCGAAATGCAAGTCAAAATGGAGCATTGCCATTTCGCACAGCCCTAATAAGCAAGTCCAGCAGTCTCTCTACATCTCATTTGCCCATCTGTATTAAGTCTGCTAGGGTTGCTTTAAGAATAAATACTTTAAAAATTGTAGTCCTCAGATGCCATGGTGGTGAGGGCCTAGAAGCACCTGAGAAGATTGCCTTGTATTTTATTTTTATTGGGTTGCACAAATTTCCTTGATTTCATAGTTTCATAGTTAGTTTCATAGTTTCATAGTTTCTAGGGTCGGAAGGGACCTGAGCAGATCATTTAGTCCAACCCCCTGCCATAGCAGGAAAGAGTACTGGGGTCAAACGACCCGA
>NW_017729032.1:42559265-42561338 GCF_001723915.1 Gavialis gangeticus
GCTCTGGATGGTGAATTCCAGCAGGCGATGATCGCTGTCACCCAGGTGGTCGAGCACCCGCAGCCCCCTCACCAGGTCATCACCCATGGCCAGCACTAGGTCCAACAAGGCATGCCCCCTGATGGGGCTGTGCACCTCCTGGGTTAGATGGAGGTCCTGCACTCTGTCTGAGAACCTACGTGAGCGTTCTGACCTGGCTGACTGCTCTTCCCAGCAGTTGTCTGGGAAGTTCAGGTCCCCCATGACTACCACATCCTTAGCCTTCACTACCTCTGTGAGCTGACCCAAGAATTCCTGGTCAAGCTCCTCTCTCTGGTTGGGAAGTCTGTAGTAGACTCCCACCATTAAGTCCCTTTCCCCTCGACTGCCTGGTACCCTAACCCAAAGCACTTCAGAGTGCCCCTCCCCTGACTCCTTACTAATTGATGAGGATGTGTATTCTTCCTTAATATAGAGTGCCACATCCCCACCTCTCTTTCCTATCCTGTCCCTCTTGTACAGCCTATAGCCCTTGACATTCACCACCCAATCATGCGTTGAGTCCCATCACGTTTCCGGAATCCCCACTATGTCTGGGCTGGTGTCAGCCAGCAGGAGGGTGAGTTCCTCCTGCTTGTTACCCATACTACGAGCGTTTGTGTAGAGGCATCTGAGGCCTCCTGTAGATGTGTGTACTGACCCCCTAGTCCCAGCGTTACCCTGGCCCCTATCTCTTACCTGTTTATTCGCTGCGCTCGTTGGTCTGGTCTGGGCTGGGCTGTAGTTGTGGTTGTTGTTTGGTCCGGCAATCTGATGTTTCCTCCGCCCTCATCTACCCCTTCCCCCGACAAGCCTAGGTTAAAGCTCGCCGGAGGAGGTCTGCCAACCTAAAAGAGAACACACGCTTACCCTTAGGGGAAAGGTGGAGCCCGTCTCATCCCAGCATGTCTCTCGTCGTGATGTGCCGGTCATGGCTGAGGAAGCCAAAGCCCTCCTCGAAGCACCAGGGGCTTTTTTCTTTATTTCAAATTTTTGTGGGGAAGGGAAGGTTAATAACAGTGCCTTCTCTTCCCATCGCCCTTTGCTATTTATCTTTATCAGCCCTTTTGCTGGTGGTTGCAGTGAAAAAGGGAGATGGGAAGTATCTCCAAAGCACCTTTTATAGTTGGAGAAAGTAGTACTACATGGTTCTGCTGCCTCAGCAAAAGTGAATCTCCTGTAGATTCCATTTCGTTTTTCTGAGCTGAAATCTTGAATCCCATGAGGTGACCTCAGCATTCAGCGTATGGGGATAAGAGACACTGTAGAGCTGATGGAGACTATGCAGCTTTTGCCAGCACAACACCTGTTGCCTGCCAACTTTGTTATTCTCTAGTTCACAAAATAAGTTGGCACACATGAACAACGTATGTGTATTAATATAAGATGCTCTATCAGTTGTTTATTATTTAGCATTGCAACAGAGAGAGAAAGTACCGGGTTTTTCAGAGGGCTTTCAGTCCATCTCCTAAATATTATCTTTCAGTTTTTGTAGGGTTACCATATTTCCAGTTCAGAAAAACAGGACACCTATTGGGGGAGGTGGTGGAGGGTAATATGATTGTAGTTGGAGGGGGCAGTGATATGCCCGTGACCTGCCCCTCACTCCCAAGCCACAGCACCCCCACCCAGGTTCATAGATGTTAGGGTCAGAGGGGACCTCAGTAGGTCATTGAGTCCGACCCCCTGCCCTGGGCAGGAAAGAGCACTGGGGTCAGACGACCCAAGCTAGGTGCTTGTCCAGTCTCCTCTTGAAGACCCCCAAGGTAAGGGGAAAGCACCACCTCCCTTGAAAGCCATACCACCTGCCTTGGAAAGTGCCCCTCACTCCCAACCTGCAGCCCCCCCCGTGCCTGGTGATACTTCTTGTTCCTGACCCACAGCCCACTGCTCCCCCCAGCCCTGCCAGTGCCACTCACTCCCAACCCTCTGCCCTCTGTTCCCCCCCAGCCCTGCTGCCTACGCAGCTCCCTGCTGCACTCAAAGAACCCTCCCCAGCCTCTTCCACCACTGGAGGGGCAGGCACCTCCCCTGCCTCCCTGCCCTACTGCACGC
>NW_017729032.1:42561691-42575769 GCF_001723915.1 Gavialis gangeticus
GTGCCCTGGCCCTCCAGCCCACCCCCCACCCCCCAAACTTACCTGCCTGCAGCTGCCGGGGTGTGCACACAGACGCACATGATGCCCCCATCCTTCAATCACCCTCCTCCACTCCCCCCAAAACAAGCAACTCCTTGCTGGGGCAAGCCAGGAATTGCCAGGGAAAATGTTGAGGCTGAAAAGAGCAAAGTTCTGCACATTTCTTGATATTTAAAAAAAAACACCAAAATATTGAAGGACCCAAAAAGAGGACATTCCAGGAAAATCTGGACATATGGTAACCGTAGTTTTTGGGACTCAGTTAATTATGTGAATGGATAATAGCTGTTTTGAAGTTCTATCTAATTACAGGCTTAATTATTTTTTGTACATACCAGCCATTAACCGATCCCAGATTCTATGTATACATTAATTATGTTCATGTAAATGAATGCCATAGATTATACATGCAAAATCACTGGCAGAAAATTAGTAGAGATGTGTAAGAAAAAAATTAGAGATGTGTAAATTTTCCTGGGCAGAAACCTTGTCTTTGTATTTGCTTATAAAACACCTAAGAAGCTTTACTGGACTGTGTTGTTAGTGGTCATTAAGACATGAATATATATATGGCCTTAATCGGCTGCATTAGGCCAAACTCATAGAAACAGAAAATTAGGGTTGGAAGGGACCTCTGGAGGTCATCTAGTCTAACCTTCTGCTGAAAGAAGGACCCATCCGCAACTATATCATCCCAGCCAAGGCTTTGTCTAGCTGGATCTTAAAAACCTCCAAGGATGGAGATTCCACAACCTCTCTGAATAACCTCTTCTAGTAGTTTACTACCTTCCTAGTAAGAGTTTTTCCTAATATCTAACCTAAACTTCCCTTTCTGCAACTTGAAACCATTGCTCCTTGTCATGTCTGGTGGAATGAGGAATAGCTCATTGAAAATCAGTGGGTGTGTCTACACATGTTATTAATGTGCAGCAATAAACTCCAGTGCATATCATGCTGGAGTTTATTGCTCCCAGGTGCCGTGTTTGAACATGTGACCAGAACTCCCATACATTGAGCCAGTTTGGAGCAGCCCCAGCTGTCAGGGCACCTGAGGGTCAGTCTGCTAGCCCGGGTCTGCTCCGATCTGATTCAGCATGCTGCAGAGGGTCTGATTGGGGCGCACGGGTGCTCCAGTGTGGGGCTAGCAAGCAGGCAGCCCCCACACTGAAGCGTCTTTGTGCCCCAGTCAGACATTCACACGTGTTGCTGCGCACAAAAAAGCTTGACTGTAGGGTAGTACTTGTATTTACAAGTACTACCCTACGGTGGGGTTTATTAGTTTACTGCAGCCTAATAGGGCTGCCTGTGTAGACACCCAGACATTTACTGTGGACCTAGTGAGTCAGCAGTAAATGTCATGTGTAGACCTACCCAGTTAGACTTAGTTTAGGCCTATGAGGTAAGAGAGTTCTATAGAGGTATCCTGGAAAGAGGAACTTGATGGATTACTTTATTTACCTAAATCCAAGATGACTTTGAGTTTAAGATGACTTCCCAGGAGGTAGATTATATGCAAGTAGAATTTATAAATTTGTTGTAATTTTCCAAGTATAGAATCTAATTATTGAGTTGCAATCTTAAATTCACTGTCCTCCTTCCTCCTCCCCCTCCCATTGCTGCAGCAATGAAAGCTGTAGCAGGGGGCATGCGATCAGTAGTCATGCAGTCACCTTTGATCCCTACACCCCCTCCCACAGCCTCTGCCCTTCACCTACTCCTATGCAACCTCTGCCTCCACCCCTCCAGTATTCTGGTGTTTACTGTTTGAATGCCTCCGGCTCTGACTAGCTCCAGGTCTAGTTCTGGCTCTGTTCCTGGGCACGCAGCACATGGAAGCTTTGGCCCCTGCTTGACCACACTCAGGCCTGGAGTCTGAGCCGCAACAGCCACACTTCCCAGTGTCCTAACTTATACTTGTGTATCCCTGTATATTCTACCGTGGTATCATGGATAGCTTTGGTAGAATTTAGCTAATGAGACATTTTGATAAGATGTCTTGATAGGAAACATTATGAGAAATAAAGACAATTGGAGAACTCCAGTACAAAGTAATACTTTTATACCCATTTGCTACTAGTTTTCATAGGTTTAGAGCCTTGCAGGAGGAGGAGGATGGGCTTAAATATAAGTGGCCATAAAGTTGGGAGGGGAGGGTGGGTGAATTTCTGATTTTATGTCCTTACCAGGTAGTTGGGGTCGAAGGAATACCCATTCACTACATAAGGAAGTTTTAGCATCTTTTAAGTTTCTCTTGAATTACTCAGTTTCTTTTCAGATGCTCTGCATATGCTGCCTATTTGGTGGGCTTGGGCGGGGGGGCAAGGAGGAATAATTTTTTTTTAAATATGTGAGTGAAGGAGCTATTTTTTTTTTTTTAAACTCCTCTCAACCCCTGCCGATGTGTACATTTGAATATTCTTATTTTCTGGAGGATGAAAAAAATTTAAAGCAACTATAAAAAATCTTAAATTTTTAGTAGAATAAACTTTTAAGTTGTTTGGTGCTGCCATATTTTCTTTTATCAGTGAGTATTCGAGAGACTAAGAAAGGTGTAGTCATTAGCTTCATCTCAAATCCCATTTTACAGTTGCTCTAATGGCAAAATACTAGAGGATGCTCTATGCCTTTTTAACGCTCAAAGCCCTTAAAACCTCAGATTTGTACACAGCAGCATTTATGGCAGAGCCTATACATGAGGGACATAACACAGAGATAAATCTATACGCTACATTGGTTATTGTATATTTCCGTTGTTCCTTTTGGGTGGGACTAGCCCTACCCTGAAGTAAAGGCCTATTCCCTTAGAAGAACAAGACCCTACCTTTTGGCCTTGTGGGCTGAATCACTGGTGCAGGGTCAGTCTGCAAGCTGGATCCAGTCCATGGGCCCTATCCAGTGCATGGAACTGGGTCCCTGTGGCCCTGGCCCCCCACATGCCAGATCAGACCGTTCACCAGTTGGTACCCACAGCCCAGCCCTGCATGTCATCTAGCCCTTAGGGCTTAGCAGTTTGGTGCTGGGGAGCAGTGGCAGTGTTAATTGCCATATATCCCTGCTGCCAAATTTCCAGACCTGTGGGAAGCCCCACTGGACAGATGACATGGCTCTGTGGGACAGATGGTGAGCATCACTGCTGTCCTAAACGGAGGGTGGGGCCCAGAGACTTGGGGTCCCAGCTGAGTTCAGGATCAACAGATGAAAAGAACAGGGATGGAAGTAAGGCTATAGGGTTAATGTCAATGTTATGGATAGGAATGCCAAGCAGAGCCCTTTGTGCTTATATATTGTAAGGGAAACTGGTAGTAATCCATATGTCTCAATTGCCTAACATTCCATTTTAAAAGATTCTTGTAGTCTTCTCTGGGAAATTCTCATATCTCCATTGTTTATATCAGGCCTTTGATATTTTAAACAGGAAATCCCCTTAGGTTGCATAAGTGTAATTTTAGTCCATGAACTCTTATTCTGAATGTTTTGCTGATAGTGTCAGTGCCATTTCCCTTTTCATTTGAATGCATGAGGAAAATGTTTGCTCTATAGTGAAGTTATACTCCTTGTACCATCAAAGCAGGAATAGCGCATACAGCAGTAGCTGGAGCTATAGCGTGCTGGCCTGGGCTGCCCAAAGCCTAATAAATCTACAGATCTGGCCTAAGATTTATGCAATCTATTTATATATATCACCAGTTTCCTTTTAGGGCAAAACCTTCCTCAACTCTGGGAACAGGAGAGAGAAAAGAGCCAGGCTGGATCTCCCCATCTGCCTTCCCCCTAGGCCCCGGAAACCATCTCTTCCTGTGAGAAAACAGCCCTCTTTTACTTCTAGATAATATAGTTAGCAGTTGGGTTCCTCTAGTCTTCCAGTGTGTGTACCGGGGAATATTGCAAGCTATGCAGGCAGATGGTTGGTAATGAAGGTTCCACCTCCAAGTCCACAATATTTTTCTTGTGGGAATGATATTAGGAGTGATGCCCACAAAGAGGTTGGAGAGGTCCAAACTATTCTGATAAAATATTGTATTAATACAGTTATCTGATAGAGAAATATAATTGCCATATCATTTCAGACTCAGTCTGTGCCACTCAGTTATACCGTGTGTAAGTATGGTAAATATCAGATGCTTCCAAGAAAGGTGTTGCACAATTCTGACAGGTTAACAACAGGCTTAGGGAAGAAGCTTCTTCCTAACCTGAGGCAATTAGGGTATGTCTGTGTGGAACAAGGCAGTGCAGTACAAAAACAAGATACTGCTTGATTGAAATTGTGTTGCTTTCCTTGTCTCAGCTCCCAAGCTGGGAGCAATATAGCCATAACAGTAAGGTGCTGCATGTCTGCCAGTAAGCTCTGTTCTCTGTGCTTGCACAGCCATTTTATTTCCAGCATATGGAAAATGAGCACAGCATGGTTCATTATATTTGCACTGCACTCTATAGACACATGCTTAGCAAGTTATACCCATAAAAGTGGTTCTCAAGCTTTTCAGACTTGAGACGCACCTTGTTAGACTTGTAACACTCCTTGGAAAATGCCAGGTTTTAGTTTTCACTTTTTTTTTGACTGCGGAAAAAATAGTACAGCAGTTCCTCTGCTGCAAAGAATTCAGAGCAACCATAGCAGGTCAGAATGTTTTTAACACTATGGATTCCTATTTTAATTGTGTGGGTTTATCCTTTGAATCATGTAGGTGTTTGCACAGCTAACAGAACTAATGGTATGCATCACCCCATGACATCATTTAAAAAGGATCTCATATCTTTCCACAGACAGCACCCTGGCTGAGAAGCGCCATCATAAGACATCAGATTGCTATTTCTTATATGTTTCTGTACCAGCTCGTGAGACTTCACTCATTTTTCGTATAAATGCCAAATGTTGTCATCTTTATTTTTTTGCATCTCCCTCATGTAAAAAAAATGTCTCAAGCTTGCTTAATTAAAAACAAGTTAAACAAACTAGATATTGTGGTAAGTGTAATATTCAGACTCATTACAGTGTCATCACCTTCCCCTGATTGACAGAGTCCAATACTTTTCTAGAACTTAAGGAACTATGTTAAGTTGATGTTACTTAAGCTGGTTATGTTTCTAAAATTATTAGTGCATAAGCACCATTTTCAGGCTTTGTTCTGATGAGTCATTTACCAACTCTGTGTTTTATTTGGTAACAGAGCTTCTAAGCCTTTGAAGATCTGTGCACCCTCTTTAGCAATTAACTTTGTTCACCCTCACTATGAACCTTAATATCAAAGTGTTCCTTTGCTGTTTTTATAAAGTGCCTTTATATTGCACTCATCCCAGTTTCTGCACATTCACATGACTAGCTTAATTAAAATCAGACAGCTCAATAATTCTACCATAAGCTAGTAATAATGAAGCTGTGGGAGTCCTTGAAGCCCTTTATCATTCAAATGCCCAATGGTTTCTCGAATAAAGTGGATGACTAAGTATGGTTTATAGAAGTAAGGGAGATTATTAGCAGTGAAAGATGCATTTGAACTTGCTGAAAGGATGGCCTTTGTCTCAAGACTTACTCTGAGTAATAATTATGCTAGGTCTTCATTTTATCCCAGCAGTCTCTCCTTATTCATGCTTTCAGTGTTTGAATAGCTTGCTATTTCTTGTTAATCCCTGCAGGAATGTGGCTTTGGATATGGGGAGGATGCACAGTGCATGACATGCAGGCCAAACAGATTCAAGGAGGACTGGGGATTTCAGAAGTGCAAGCCTTGTCTGGACTGTGCACTAGTTAACCGATTTCAGAAGACCAACTGCTCTGCCATGAGCAATGCAATATGTGGGGACTGCTTACCAGGGTGAGTCTATTTCTAGAAATAAAAGAAAATTAAAAAAAAAATTATATTAATGGTTGCAAGTTGGTGTTTCTTGGAGAAATGAGTACATGATTATTTATATGAAGGTCCTAGATTCTGCTCTAATCTAATTTCAGTTTTAGTCATGGACTCTGCAAAAGTTTAGGTATGTCTCTGAGCACATTGCTTCACTTTCTATCTCAGTTTTTCTATCTGTAAAGTTGGGATAATAATAATACATCTCTTCTATAGGAGTATTTCATAACATCTGTATGGTGCTCCCAAAACATAATAGAGTTTTAATCCTGGTAGGCTCTTTCACATGTATTATCAACACAGCAAAGTCAAACTATTCTATAGTATAATTTAAACCTGTCTATTTTGGAAACCCTTATCATTTTCCATCTTAATCCTGAAAATATTTTCTTTTCTAAAAACACTATACAGGTTTAATTATGAAATGTATTGCATCACATGAACTAAATTCTGTGCTCAACATTCACATTGCCTGTTTTCTCATCTCTGACACTCTTCCAAATAAGTAGTACATTGTTTTGGAAGGCAAAATAACACGAAAATGGTTTTTGCAGTGTCATGGCCAACTCTGGGGCATAAAGTAACCTGTCTGGAAACATAAATGTCCAGGAAATGTGGCATCTCAGAAGACAGTCTGCATGATGAAGCAGGAACTTCCTGGTGTAGCAGGACAGCAACAAGACTAAGTTTCTGACTTTTACAAGAACAGTAGTAAGACTGTTACTTCTGTGCTGTAAATAGTTCTTTATATAAATTCCTGTAAATAATAATGTTGTTTCTACACCACAAATCTCCTCAAGATACTACAGATTATGTGTGGCAAACCACTTGCCTTAAGCCACTTCAGTGGCTACTTCAGGTATAAGCTACAGTGCTCAGCCATAACTACTGCAAATTCCTTAGCAGCTGTGAGAGATTTAACGTAGGACTCCTCCTCCTCTTCTTACTGGGGCCAGAGGGATGGAGAAACCATCTTGGCAGTGTCCATGCGCTTCTATTCTTCACTGCTTCTGTTCTAGCAAAGAAGGATCACCTTCCCTGAGTAAGATGTGTACCCAGTTTTGGAGCACCCTGACTTTGTGGAGGGGGGGAAGTACACACAGTATATGAGTAAATGCAGTATGCAAGTACGTACAGTGCATTCCTTGACTTGAATGGAATGTTCACATCTGAGGACACAACTTGGTCTTCTGAATACATATAGGCAAACAAATATTCTTCACAGCATACTCTGCTTTGTTGTCTAAAACTGTTTAATAGAAATGAGAGAGAACTAGGTCTGGATATTTCTTAGACAATATAAAGTTGTTACACACTTCTAGTTCTAACTCCCAAAGCCTTTAGAAATAAGATTTCCTATTTTCTGTAGGATTTGAATAAGTTGTATTACTCAAAGTGTCCATTAGAAAATCTTACCAGGAGCAGAAATAAAACTAAGCCATTTTCTTATATACCACAATACATGCATATGGTGCTTTACCAAGTAATAAAGGCATTGTACCCTTCCATAAGGAACTGACAGCTCACCATGGCAACGTACAGCAAGGAGAAACAAAGTGAGAAAGTAGCCATATATAGACATTCAGTTTCTTCTGGGAAAGTCACTGCTCTCCTCGAAAAACCCACATACATATTCAGGATTGTTCTCCCAGACCAAAAATGCCTGCTTTGGGAGAGAAATAACCTGGGAACAGCCAGGGTTAAATCACTCCTGGGAAAGAAATGTCTGTCCATATTCACTTCTGAGAGAAGCCACAACACAGTCCTCCAGCATTCAAGGGTGCTTTGCTTCTGCCTGCCCTGCTCCCTCTTCCCCAGGGAGACGGTGTGTTGCTTTTGCTGGACTCTGCTCCAGTTGAGCAGGGAGCAGAACACATGCCCTTCACAATCCCCACATTTTGCTACAGGGAAATGCAGGCTGACCCTGAGTAATCTGAGTCAGCCAATCATGGCTGCCCTGTGCATTGCTGCCATCTGTTTCCAGGCAGACTGAGGAAGCCTCCAAGCATGCTGAAATGTGTGCACAGCACCAACACTGTAAGCTCTCTGCTCTTCAGGGGCTCAGCATTCAAATGTCTGTTCAGACATCTCTGGGTAAGTTTTTCTAACAGGAGAACAAACTTGGGAGAATTCTCCCAGATCTTTTGAATGTGTGTATGCAGGCAGTGTTGAAAAACAATAGCTACAACAGTAGCTGAACTATGCTTTTTAGTCCCTTGAAGCCAGTTGATTTTTTAGTGACTTGGATGGCAGCCATAATTACTTACCTATCTTATTTGTGCCTATTTTCCCCTTCTGTATAGTATAGCTTAAGGCAGTATCTACAGTGGGGTTTGATAAACATTAACCAGTCATGTTTAAAGTGTTCTTCAAAAACTTAATAATTCTAAGCCCTGATCCTGCAAAAAACTTACACATATGCACAACTTTACCCACTGTGAGTAATTTAATTGAAATCAGTGGAATTACTGCATAATATTGCAGTGTTTACCCTGAATCACAATGCAGCTTGAGGGCTAGTAGGTCTATCATAGATATGATCTTCTCACTCCAGCAAATCCAAAAAAACCCTTGGCAACAAAGGAGATACCTGTGTATTGCCTTCATTGACCTGACCAGAACCTTTGACCGTGTGAGCTGAAAAGGCCTCTTCACATTGTTGGAAAAGATTTAGCTGCCCACAAAAATTCCACAGCATAATCCATTCTTTCCATGATGGAATGCTGGGAACAGTCAGCTCTGATGGATCAACTTCTGAGGCTTTTGAAATTGAAAGCAGAGTTGAGCAGGGCTAGGTCCTTGTTCTAACCCTGTTCAGGATTTTCTTTTCTCTTCTTCTGATGCATGCTATTGGGATCGTTACCAATGGAATCTATCTACGTATGCTCCAATGGAAAATTATTCAACCTTACACACTTTAAAGCATTGAATAAAGTGTAGGAAGTTTTGATTTGGGAGCTGCTGTTTGCCAGTGATGCTGTACTAATAGCACACACTTAGAGCAACTTTCAAAGCCTGATCAGTTGCTTTGCTCATGCCTACCAAGATTTCAGTTTTATAGTCAGCATCAAGAAGACCAATGTTATGAGCCAGAACATTGATTCACCACCAGCAATAATGATAGGTTAAAAAATACTGGATGTTGTAAGTAAATTTATTTACCTTGAGTCCATTGTTACCTCAAGTTGTCACTTGAGGCTGCACTGAATATCTGCATTGGCAAAGCATCAGGTAGCATGAGTATGCTGAGCAAATGTGTGTGGAACAACAACAAACTGACTGTTAAGACTAAGGTTAAAGTAGATTGTGCTTGCATCATCAACACTCTTTTGTGTGGCAGCAAATCCCAGGCCACACGCTCTACTCAAGAACAGTGACTCAACAACTTCTACTTTTATATTTCCATGGCTTCATTCTAAAAATGTACTGGTGGGGGAAAAAATACCTACACTGATGCCTTGGAACATGCCAGCATTATGAGCATTCACTCTTAGTCAGCACTGACTTTGGCTTGGTCATAGAAAGAGAATGTACAGTGACTGTGTACACAAAGATCTCTGTATAGAGAACTCGTTACAGAATGAAGACCACATGGGCATCCTTATCTCTATTTCAAAGATATTTGCAAGAGAGAAATGAAGGCAAAAAATGCCGAGCCAAATGACTGGGAGGAGATTGCTGAGGATTGAATCATTTGGAAACAATCTATTAAGCATGGAATGAAGGGTTTCAGGGAAAGAGTCCAACATGCAGAAAAAAGAAGAAACCTCTGGAAGTTCAGGACTGTTTGATACAAACTTCACATATGATAAGTACACAAGGGATTGTCACTCAAGAATTGGGCTCTATAACCACATCTACAGTTGTTTAACAAACTAATGCACATGGCACAAATATATTGTCTTGCAAGCCAGACAGATCTGTACCAAGGGGTTGGTCTAGGGCAGCCTGTATGTGTGGCACATGGCAGATTGGGCTGGGAACAGGCAGCACAATGACCAATAGTACAGGGAGTTGAAAGCAGGGCATCAGATCAGGCAGGGATCACAGGGTAAAAAGCAGAAAGCAGATCAGGAGATGGAGCAGAGAGCAGAAAGGTAAGGAGCAAACTAGTAAAGGAAAAGGATCAGAGTGGCATTCAGGGACAGGGCTAATTTGTGGTACGCCTGCCAAAAAGGTTGGCCCCTAACGGTCTACATGGTGCTTGAGGTCCCTTCCAGCCCTATTCTAATATTATAAAAGCCTTACCCTGTCTGTCTGTCTGTTCATAATGCTTTAATTGCTGTACACAGACAGAGACAGACAGTGGAGCACCGCCATGACAGTGTGGACAGAGGGGCCAGAGCGGAGGGAGGCGAAGCCAGCTCCGCACCACTCCCCTGCTAATTCCCCTGCCCCCCTCCCCCTGGCCTCACCCCCTCTACTGCTCTTTGGGGGCAAAGGGGGACACAGGGACCAGAGTGCTGCCATAACAGAGGGGACAGAGTGGGGGGTGGGGCAAGGCCAGCAGTGCTGGCCTTGCCCCCCCAGGTTGGCTTCTTGGAGTCAGGGACTGGTGCCCCCCCACAACAGCCAGCAGGGAGGGGAGGTGGTGGGAAACAGGGGAGGAAGGGGAGCAGGGGTTAACACAGGCCCTGGCCTGAAGCAGTCGGGGGAGCCAGGGAGCAGCCCCAGCCCTGGCCCAAAGGTGAAAGGGGGAAACAGCACAGGCCCCAAGTGGCGGGGGAGAAATAGGGAGTGGCCCCAGCCCTAGCCCAAAGCAGGTGGGGGGGGCGGGAGGAACGGCCCTGGCTCTATCCCAAAGCAGTGGGCGGAGGCAGGGAGTGGCCTTGGCCGGAAGGTGAAGGGGGAAAATGGCCCAGGCCTGGGACCAGCCGGAAGCAGTGGGCGGAGAGCGGAGGAACAGCTCTGGCATTGGCCTGAAGGGTGGGGGGCAGGGAATGGCCAAGGCCCCATCCCGAAGCTGCGGGGGCAGTTGGAGAACGCCTCTGCCCTGCCCCAGGGTGGGGGAGGGGAGCGGATGCAGACTTCTGTCCCCGTGGCCCCCCCCCAATCATTTTTAATGGGCAATTCGCTAGTGATGTTATATTCTTTTGAAGTTTTGTGGGGGTTATTTGTTTTTATCTTTGTTTTTTAACTTCATCATTCCACAGTTCATTCCCATTATATTTCATGATAGAGCTGTGATGATATTATATCTGAAGAAAGAGAGATGTGTGTCTGTGTGTGTGAGTGAGATTTCCAGAACCATGGCCTAGAGCTGCCTTTTTCATAGAGAGGCTGTGCTAAAAGATGGCTGCCAGATTTTCTCTCAGACAGCAAACGGAAGGAATGGAGTCTGGTGTTAACTCTTCTACAGACACTCTAAAATTGGCAGCAGTTTTTTGGCTTCTTATTTAACTGTTCCACCCCTCCTATTTACTGTCACAGAGAAAAGCTGGCAGCCATCTTGCATGCTTCTGTTCCTTTATGCCTTCTATTCTAATGAAGAAAAATCAGCTTCCCTGCGTAAGACACGCATCTCAGTTCTGGAGAGCTGATGTTTGGGGACAGGGTGCTCGTGGTATGTGTGTAAATATGATACCCTGCAGTAGGATCCAATGGCTACCACTAGATTATCTCCCCTCTTTGATATTTCCTGTTTAGATGGTAGACTCAGGGTAAGGACGTGTTTCATGCAGTGTGTTTGTACACTCCCAAGCACAGCACTCAAGTCTGTAGACACTATTATAAAAATCAATTATTTTATTATTAACTAATATGGGCAGTTGCTTTATTTTCTAGATTTTACAGGAAGACTAAGCTTGGAGGCTTTCAAGACATGGAGTGTGTTCCTTGTGGTGATCCCCCTCCTCCCTACGAACCTCACTGTAAGTGCTGTTTTATCTCCAATTGGAACTGGATTAACTTTTGCCTTTTTTATTTTGTTTTTAATACCTTAGTGTGAAAGCTAAGAAAAGCTGTAATTTTGTTGCTGAAACTGAGCCATGTGCTGCTTATTTAATCATATTTCCTTAACAAGAAAATAAGTTCTTGACATGTGGAAGAATGAAAACAGATGCAGGGATGGATTTAATTTAGCATACCAGGCATATAAGTGGGTCTAATACTGAGGATCCTGGGCTCCCAATAGATAATGTATCAGTCAGGCAGACTCTTCTCTGCCTACCCATAGGATTTTGTAATCATGCTGCTATTTGAATTTCATGGATTTTTCTTGCAAAAATTGTAGACTAGATCATTTTTCCTGATTAAATAAAGTATGCAGATAGTTTCTTTTGAAGAGAGAAGATTTTGGAACATAGCTTTTCTTGGATTTCTGCTATTGTTTGAGGGCAATGTTCTGTGTTGGAATAGTTGTTTTTATTCAAGAGTGCAAAAATTTGAAATTATTTAGTTAGGTTTCTCTAATGGCAATAATAAATCAATCAGCTTGTTATAGTCTCTATAATAATTTCCCTCCAGTTATGATGTATGTCAAGAAAGTTGGATTGTTTTTCAGTTAGTTTTATAGGGTCAAGTATTTAATCTGTTAACATGCTTTCTGTTAAGTGTAGCTTTCACTATAATGAGACCAACTTGGCATGAGGGACCTAATTCTGTTCCGACTTACTTAAAACAGCTACCTTCAACACAGCAGAATTGCACAAAACATTTCAAGGTTTAATTTGGGCCCAGATAAGCAATTTGATATATACACTTCTTTTGTTTCAGGAATTGAAAATAAATATCTGTCTTAAATCTTCTAATGATAAAATACAGCTGTACTGGGAAGTGTAAATACAAAATCATGAAACCTTGTGTTTGGGGAGTTTGGGGGGGTTTTTTACTCCCTGATGCTTAATATTGTTTAGCTTTAGATATTTAATGAGTGCATTATTTTCTTTTTTTACTTACATTCATTGAACTGTGTGGAAACACTCACTTCTTTAGAAAGGTATAACAAATTATTAATGGGTAGAGCTAACTACCAATACTCTACCTTTCCTATCCTTTTTTCCTTTTAAAGTAAAATAAAGACAAATATTTGTGCAGCTAACTCAGAGCCATTTTAGATTAAAAGGAAAAGTTTAAATGTCTTACCCCAATAAATTAACTGTCTTGTGAGGGGCTTTGGCAAGTTTTTATTTGCTTACAAACACTACCATCGGGTCATGAACTTCCTAGGCTAAAGGTTCATGGTAAGTCTGAGACATGGGTGAGGACTGGTAGCAGTTGATTATTACCCAGTTAGCTATAAATCTAAATACTTGCTTTCATCTTCTGTCTTTCTGCAGACATTTTAAAACAGATCTAGTTTAAATATTTACTCATGAAAAAACAGATTGTGGATTGTTAAAGACAATGTTGAAAGAATTCTATAATGGAAAAATAAAGCCTTAAAGACTAAGAAAATTGTTCTCTCTATGTAGATAAAGAGAAGACAATTCATTCTCTGTATTTAGTGGAATAGAAAATTAATTATATGCAGACATAACGTTTTCAAATACTGAATTCAAATAAGGTATAAATACTTGCTTCTACACCTTGGTAAATCATCCAGATATCAGATTAGGAGTGACCAGTGTATTTTTGCAATGTCTGCATAAATTCACTTCATAAATGAGATGAAGTCATCAATATTCATGGCAATTGAGTGAATGGCACCAGTACTTCTCATCTATCTTCTTAAAACAAAACAAACACAACTGTAAAATGTGAAGAGAAAGGTAGGGTAGGACTATCCCTGACTGCTACCTCTCCAGAAGAGAAATGATGACTTAGAATAAATATGACACTTCTAGCTAGTTTTAAGATTTACAAAATATTAGGTGAAATAAAGGAAAAATAGGAAGAAAATACATCAAATACAGTTAAACAACCCTATATTTCTCCATTTGAAGAAACCCTATCAGACTAAGGTAGACTTTTACCATAAACACATTTTTCTTTACTGCTGCTTTTGCATTAAATGTGCATTTGGGGTTTTATTCATAGTTTCATAGTTTCTAGGGTCAGAAGGGACCTGAGCAGATCATCTAGTCCGACCCCCTGCCGTGGCAGGAAAGAGTACTGGGGTCAAACGACCCCAGCAAGGTGTACATCTAACCTCCTCTTAACGACCCCCAGGGTAGGAGCCAGCACCACTTCTCTTGGAAGTTGGTTCCAGATCGTAGCTGCCCTGACTGTGAAGTAGCACCTCCTGATATCTAG
>NW_017729032.1:42580769-42597608 GCF_001723915.1 Gavialis gangeticus
AAGTTGGTTCCGGATCCTAGCTGCCCTGACCGTGAAGTAGCACCTCCTGATATCTAGTCTGAATCTACCCTCTGCCAGCTTGTGACCATTATTCCTGGTCACTCCTGGCAGTGGAGTAATCTGCTTTGTCCTGTAATTAAAGCTTTTAGAAATGATTTGTGAATGCCACATTTATCATTAAAATACTGAAGAGCCATAAGGGCATATGTTTGTGCACATTTTGCAGAGATTGGGACTCTTATTTGAAGACAAATGTTTGATAATTAACAAATGGAAAGGAAAACTATCCAAAATATTAATAGATTTTTCTCTTGAGAGAGAATTGGGCTTTAGCTGGTTTCATTGTTGTTGAGTTTCCATGGTATTCAACATTGTCATTGCTTGGAATAATGTAGGTAAGACAATCTTTCAGAGAGAGAGAGAGAGAGAGAAGCACTCATGTATTTGCTTAAAAGCACTTATTTCAGTACTCACTGAAAAACTATCTTGTTTGGTAATATCTTTTATTGGGCCAACTGCATAGTTGGGAGAGGTGGTAGACAAGCTTTTGGGCACAAAATGTTCTTGTTCAAGTTGGAGAAGAAGCAGATACAACCTAAGCTAAGTACCTAGTAGAACAATTACTTTTGTTTAGCCCAACAGCTGCAGATGGTAAGTACTCTGGTGATGATGGGGGGAGGGGGAGGTTCTGTATAAGCTTTAGAAGTTGATGTTACTGATTAGTTTAGCTCCTTTTTTTCTTCATGCTGTGAATTTTTTCCATTTTAAATGGTGAATTTCAATATCTACTATGTTTTGGCAGTGTTGTGTTGTTGCCATGTTGGTCCAGATGCGAGGAAGGGCAGTTTGTGCTCTGTACATATCAATTCAAGAAGTAAGGTGGTTTGGATTTCCTGGGGAGAGGGGGAGATGCATAGAGACTGGCACTGACTTCAAGACCTGTGTTTCCAGTGTGTTGAAGAGTGGTGGCTTGGGGTGTTCGCAGATAATCCTTATCAACCCGTTTCTGGGATTGCCATGCACACAACAGGGCTTGGACGGGCTTGTTTCTTTGGACAGGGCTTGTTTCTTTGCTTGTGCAGCTGAACACTCTTGCTGCCTTGTGCAATGGGTCATTGTTACAACTGGAATGAGCCATCCCTGTGGTAGGCAGTCATTGGCTGCTATGCTGGCAGGAAGCCAGCCCTGTCCCAAGCACAGCCTTAAAAACCAGCATGGCAGACTGTCTGTAAGCAAGTCTTTTGGTGGCCTTGTAGACTGTCCTGATTCTGGTACCTTGTCTTGATTTTTGTCCCTGCTCTTGCTCCCTCTTGCTGCATACTTGCTATCCATATATAGCTTCTTAACTTTGGCTTGCTCCTAACAGCTACTGAGCTACTGATCTGTGGGCCTTTGATGCTGGCCTGTTTCTTTAGCTTCCTGATTAGGATGTAATCTCTGGCATCCTAACTGCAGCTTGGTTTACAGCTTCATGATTCTGGGTGTTTGATGTTGACCTGTTTCTCATCATGACTGGCCTCCAGACAGAATGAGGTGAGCTGAAGCACTTGGCAGAAAAGAAAAAGAACCACTGTTGCATAGGACGTATTGTGGTGGGCCCAGCCTTCGTGCCATGAATTGCCTACTGAAGACCAGATTTGGGCTGTATCAGGGATTTCTGTCTAGGTCTGACCTGCTGAGGAAGGTAACCCATTTGGCTGAACATTGTACCTCCAACACTGCATCCATAAACATCTTACTGTGATTCCTGTATCTGCATCTTTTTTCTAGCTCCCTTGTAGCTTTTCACTCCATTTCCACTATGGAAATCATTACCCCTATTGCTGTTGTAGATTCCACAGCTTTGTTAATTTTGTGGTTTTGGAATTTGCTAAAGCCACTTGGATTCTATGGGTCAGCATAAGGGCATTCCCGAAGCAAACCTGTGGACCGATTACATTCAAGGTGGCTCTTTTTGAGGCTACTTTCTGAATCCATTGTAAATTGTTACAGTTTTGGTTTGATCCACTATACTTATTACTTCTTGGCTTGCCCTACATAGCTCTACCATCCAGTGGTACTCCGAAAGAATCCAGCCTTATTTGGAATACTACTTCCAAAACTAACCTAGTGAGGTGTGGCTGCAAGGGAGGTAGGTCCCTGACTCCAATGTGCCAGGAACCTCCAAAATGGCTGCAACACACCACACAACACTCCAACAACTTTTCCCATAGCTTGCAGAGTCAGGCAGTGTGAAACCCACTGCAGTACCACCAGCTGAGTAGTAGTGGGGTGGGTTTCCATTTGTTCAATAGGAGTCAGAGATGTGGGTTTTCCAGAAAATTTTCCAATGCCCTAAATAGAGTGAGATCCAATTTAGCATGTTTATTTGATTTATATTTAGTAAACAAAACTAAAAAAGTACCCCAATGTTAATTTTATGTTCCAATTGCCACAAGTATTTGAACTCAAATATTTGATTAGGAAAAAAAATAGAGCACACTCAATGTGGTTTAAATGTAATATTCAAACAAATTCAAAGTTTTATAGTAGAAATAAGTTATTTAAATTGGAATAGTTGTAAAAATTTAAAAACAATACACGTATTGTACTTCCCTTACATTGTTTGTTTAAATTTAAGAAAAAAAATAAAGGTACTGAAAACTGTTGGCGCACTAATTTTAGCACACCCAAAGAACTGTGCAGGATATACCATGGTTGTCCACTCATCTACTTCAACAGAGTTTAACTCTCTTCCACTGAGGTCATTGTGGCATCTCCAGTTTCACTGTCACCATCTGTAGAATCACTTGCATTGATTATTAGTTCCATTTCTGAATTAGATTGAGGCAAATCTGATTCAGAACTACTTGAACCACATTCTCTTTCATTAAAGAATGGTTTTACCAATGAGTCTATGGGCAAGAGCAACTTATCATCACACTGCATCTTCTTCACTAATTGTGCTTCTGGCTGATTCTCCAGAAGCAAGAGATTTTGAGAAGTAGAAACAAGCCTAGCGGTGCATTCATTTGTTAGTCTATTCCTCTTTTGTGTCTTGATTGAGCTGAAAGCCTTCCAGTTCCATTCACAAGAAGCTGCTGTTGGTGGAACACTTAGGATCCTTAGAGCAAACCTGGACAGCAGTCAGGTGTTACAGTATCCCTGCCACCACGTGAGAGGAGACGTATTCTCTGCTGCCTGACAAATGATGTCTTTGCTCCAGAGTTTTTGTTTTGCACAGTACTCAGCAATGTCTGTCATCACGACTGTTTTGTCAATGTTGGGGGCATTCTTAGCTACTTCCATAATTGTATAGAAAGCAGTAGATAATTCATCTTCTGATAAATGTTGTCCTCTGCACTGATGATCCAAAATGTTTGTGCCAGATGAACTGGATGAGAGCAAAACTCAGATCTCTTAGTAAACATTTATTTTACTACTACTACTACTACTACTACTACTTTTTTGGATTGAGGTGAAGAAAGCAAAAGCTCAATTAGATTTTCCTTCAGTTGTCTGAATCTCTGTAATATTTGAAAGGCTTGGTGCATCTCCTTCAAGTTTCTTGATAGCAACTGAAACTGATAGTAGCAAATTGAATGCTCCTTGAACTGGAACCCAGAACACATTGTTGCCAAGAATCTGCTTCCAAATGTTCACAGGAATAATCTGGGATACTATGTTATCTATTGAAGCACAATGTAAACAGTTCTTTGTGCACAGCAAACTATGTAAACACTTTGTAGCCGAGCCCCATCTAGTTTCTCTTGGCAATAAAAGTGCACTTTTCTTCCCCTGCTTCTCTTTCTGTAATTTCTTCAAAGACTGATTAGCAACCTGATGATTGTTCAATACCTTCACAATTGCTTTGCAGTTTGCCATTATTGTCTTCATTGTATTCACACTTACTGTGTCTTTTGCCAGAAGATTCAACCCATGAGCAAGACAGCCAAATACTATTAAATGAGGATATTTTGCCTTTAATATTTACCATGCAGCATTCATGTTACTCGCATTATCAATTACAAGGGTTTGTACCCTTGAGGGACCTGCACTTTCTATCGATTCACTCAGTAATTTGGCTATGTATTCACCGGTATGACAAGAAGATTTGGTAGCAGTTGCTTTCAAGAATATTGGTTCAGGTGTTGCTAACATAATGTTCAGTAAAGGATTTCCTTGTATGTCAGTCCATCCATCTGACATCAGAGTTAGTGTTTGAACAATCCTTTGAATAACCATTGTTTAAACTCTGTCATACTTTCTAAGAGAGAATGCGATAAGCGATAACATGACAGTAACTTACATGATGGGTGAATTAGTTTGTAATGTCTTTCCAGTATTGATTTTCAGTTATGGAAAGAGGTGTACCACTTGCAAATATAGCTCGAGATAATGTCTCATCTGCTTTTTCTTGATCTTCTTTTGACATTTTGTATACAAAGCATGACAAAAAGCTTGACTGTCTTGAACAGCTACTCACGGTGGATTGCATATCTGGTGACAGTGATCTTGAAAGTGAGGATCCTGCTTCTTTTTCCCCCAGACCTGAAAGCTCAACACTTTCATTTTTTGCAAATCTGCTATTTCACTTGAGCTGCCAAGTTCCTGCAACAAAAGGGGGAAAAAAATTTATTTTAGCTTATTCTAGTCTGCCCTCATCCATCAGAAGGAGAAGGAGAAATGGCAGGGAGCTTGCTTCCCCTCCCCCTGCCAGAAAGAACACTGCTGCTCAGCTGCCCTGGGACTGCAAAGCCAAAGGGAGTATAGTCTGGCCTCTGTCATCAGCCAGAGGACTAAACTCACTCTGCTGGGTTGACATAGTTAACTATTTATCTATTACGTAATTTTAAAATATATATATTGTTAAGCCTAAGCGACTTTGGATGCTTAGTGCAAGCAAAAAAGCAGGATACTTTATTATTTTAAATAAATAAATAATAGTCCAGAGTTGCATTAACAACTTTTAGAATTATAATGTTTTAAAACAATATAGATGCTAGTCTGTACTGTGTGGTGTTTAACATATTAATTCGTTTACTTACATAGGATTCCTGAAGTAGACTTTTCTCAGATGATGCTGTTCCACCACTGTTACATTAGCTTTCTGTATATGGCTTGTACTCTTTCAGGACAGTTTCTACATGTTGTTAAATGCTTCTTCATTCTTGTTGCGTTGTTAGCATACTCGTGCCTGCAATATTTACCTCTACCAACTTTCGTCCTTCTTTCAGTGGCTTGAACTTCACTAGAATGATGCCACACACTAGTTTTTTTTTCTAATTGGGCATTATTATGACTACTTAAAACCAAAAGCACTAAAAAATAACATATCTTATGCAAACACTTCTACCTTCCCAAACTCAAGAACTCAAGAAAAGAAATGAGACACTGCTGTGTGTGTTTGCTGAACTGGAAGTGAAACAAAAATGAATCACAGTTTTAGTTTTGGTTTTGCTTTCACTTGCAGTCTGAGATGAAATAAGAATTTTAGCTTTGGTTTTGATTTGGCCTGCACAACCAATTAGGTGAAATAATAACTTGATTTTTGGTTTGGATTATTATGTGAGTGTATTTATCCTCCTGTTTACAAATCAATAAAGCATATATGTATTCTCTCACACACTTCCTAGGGATAATCACCTGTAAAACATTATTTACAACTTTGAAACTGCCAAGCTTGCCTAATATTGTTATTGGCATCCATTCATTGTTACTAATGAATTTTATGAAACAATGAATTTTTAGAAATGGAAAATTTCCCACGGAAAAATAAAGCACCGCATTTTGGAAAACTTTCTGCCTCAGATCTCTGATAAGAGTGTGTCTACCTGATTGACTTATTTTTATTTTTCCATCCTAGGGTAGCAAACCAATAGCCTTTGGTGGTCTAAACTTGCTGTCAAAGACTGAGTTCTGCTATCAGAACTTTCATCTCTGAGAGACTGCCTCCAAGACAAACTCACTCATCTCTGACAGCTGTTTTAGTCATTTTCTTTTAAGAAGGACAGGTCATTGCAGTTCTGTGTAGACTGAGATCTGTGGTGGGTTACCATTCAGAATTGGTATACACTCCCCCTAAGGGTCATACAGTTTGATCTACCTCTGCATCGTTATGCCTTTCAGTCTTATGTCCCAGTTAAGTTTCAGACTTGTATAAACAATGTTTTTATGGATGTATTCAACCTGTTTGAAGTCTCATATTTGGAAGACATTTTTATTTTCTCAGAACACTAGACACAATGCAACTGCACATTCACCTTGTCCTGGAATGTCTCCTTCAAAATAATATGTTTGCAAAACTGGGGGAAAAAAAGTTAATTTGACCAGACCCAAGGGACTTTTTTGGTTATCTCTATAAAGGATTTCTAAAAGATTTCCTTCTCTTTGGCTTCTAGATGGGTTAGTGGCTCTGGCTACATTAGGGCAAAGTTAAGGGTTTCTTGTGTTGTTTAAATTCAGCGGGGCCCCACCTCCATCAGTTTTCCGTCCTGGTTTGTTTCAGATGCTGGGGACTGCCCTTTTCATCAAATCAAAAACAAAAAAAGCAAGTCAGAGAGTTGCAATCTTTCCCCTCAATTTTCCACTGACTGTTTCTTCATACCAGCTTAACTAATTTTTCCTTCCAGTTGCTCGTCATTCTTTCACATTTCTCTATGCCTTTAACTACATTAATATTTTATTACATAGATTACTTATCATTTAACATCAAACATAGTTAATAAACAAAGGTGAATAGAAACTGAAATTCCTGTTCTGTAGAAAATTACAAAATTTAAAAAAACCCAAAGTTTCAAAATGCAACAAAAATGGAACTTCTCACCAAACAGCAATCATGGTTTTTAATTTTGAGAAGTCTGAAACAACAGTTTGTTTCTAATTTTTCTGAACATTTCTAAGGCTCCCTGAGCTTCTGAGTTGCTTGGGAAGCCAGGACCCCTGGAAGTGCTGGCTCTGAGGAAGCGTGCCTGACAACCTACCCAGAATTTTGAGACTTTGGGAATTCAGACGGTCAAAGCCAGGACTTTTAGGTTTTCCAGGAGCATTGACCCCCATCAGCCAGCCAGCCAGACTGTCAAAGAGCCAGAAGGGCAGGGTGCCAAAGAATTGGGAAGTATTAGATAAAAGGAGGACAATAACTGCTCCTGTCTTATGAAAGGAAGAACTGACACCTGCTCAATCATTTGAATTTAGGAGTTGGAACACTCTTCTGGAGTTAAGTGCTTAGGGCTGTAGCGGAAAGTACCACCCCAGAGTAAGGCATCTAAATGCCAGAGTCAGGGCTTAAATCCTACCTTTCTTCTCAGTGTTTCCTGCTTGCCAAGAACGTCCCCCTTGCTCCAAGAATAAGCTAATCCTACTCTTTGATGCCTACTTCTCCCCTATCCTTCATACAGGGAGGTGTAGGTACCCAAGTTGGATATTAAGAATCAACAATATTAGACAAGTAGTCAGTCTTGTCTAATCTGAAAGTTAGGCATCACAAACAGTATTAAACCTCTTCTGTGGAACTGTCTCCATGACTACTTAAGTTTTATGTTGTAATGTACTGTGATTATCCAGTTTACAGAAATTCTCTCTTGTTTTAGTCATCATCTCTCTTGCACACTGCAAGGAAAATCATAAGACTCTTCCTTTATTCAGTTTTTAAAAAATAAAACACCATATAATAAAGTATTTCATGATGGTTGGATATGCTGATGTAAAATGTGCAAATGAAGATAGACAAAACGTTTTGGATGATATTTTTTATTGGACAATTTGCATGGTTGGGGTAGACTTAGATAAGCTTTCGAATAGAGGGAGACTTGAAGAAGAATGCACTGAATTTGAAAGCATATCTAAGTCTATGTGAACCATACATTTTGTCCAACAAAAGATATTTCCCCCAAAAATTCTTGCCTCTTGAGTATTTCCTGGTCCATCACAGCTACAACACAACTCCAGCACAAAGATGATTCTTAATGGAAAGTCATTTCTACAGATTTTGAAAAAGAAACTAGGTATAAACTGATGAAGGCTACACTTCCAGAAGGTTGGGAATTAAAAGAAAAAATTATCTGAGCTCCATCCAGTTGTAGTTTGTGGCTTTCTGTGGTCTCTGTTCATAGAAACTGGGGGTGGGAGGGAGCGGGGAGGATTAGCCAGAATGTCTGCTTCTACTCATCAAATCTGTTCTTTAGGCATCTCCATTTGCCACTCCCGTCCCCCATCTCTCCTTTTCCTTCCAGGAATGCAATAACTGGCTAAGCTTATGGATCTCAAAACATTGAAGAAGCTTTCTTATCTTCAGCAAACCTGATGTCCCAGAGTATGTCAAAGGGGACGGAGCTAGGAGCAAGCAAGGGCAAGCAAGAAGATTTAGTCCACCTAGTCCAGTGAGAACAGATAACTTCACAGGAAAAGAATAAGAGGAATAGGCTAGAGTGGCCCCAAAGTATGGTTATGGGTAGTGAGATGAAAATGATTAAATTACTTCAGTGGACTATGAAGAAATTATTCTAAAAGTAAACTGTCTTGGACTAAAATCATTTCCAAAGGAAAAAAACTGCAATGCCTGATTCCTTACTGGACTGCAATAAATAATCCTATGCTTCAGGGAACAAGTCTGTGTATCTGAAAGATGGACAACAGGATTTCCCATTTCTTGTTTTTCATAATTGCCTCAGTGGCTAAATTCTGGCTAGATATCAATCAGTGTATGCATTGGAAGATTTTAATGACTAGATTGACTGACTAAACAAAAGCACCAAGAGAAAAAGATATATTTCTGTTATATTGAAGAAATAAATACTATTCTTCATAGTCTTCCATTTAGAAAAGTTTTGTTCTGAAGTACAGTACTTATTTTAATTTCAGTGAGTGGTGTTTAATCATTGAGAGAGAGAGAGAGTGTGTGTGTGTGTACATTTTACACACACACACACACACACACATATGTATGTGTATATGTAAATTTTAAACCATTATTCTCAAGTATCCTTAGAAAATGACTATGAGCAGGTATGGACATTACACTTTTACCAACTATAAGTGATCAGAAATTGGTCTATACTGTACCTGTAACTGAACAGAAGTTGGGCACACAAAACCGGTCTATACCCATAACAGAATTGAAGTTCGGTGCACAGGCAGGTTTAAAAATGGCAGAACCTGGTCTAAGATTTGCCTCTCCCCTCTTCTCCCCGCCAAGTGTGAAAGTGTGTTCTGTTCGTTGCCAATTTAAACTGCACCACTTGCAGAAAATGAATGTCTGTCTCTAGCCTATGAGTCCACCGTCACAAATAGCAGCTAAAGTTTTGGTTTACTAGCACAGACCCTGCCAATGACAGAGAAAGAGCCAAGAAACTTTTTTTCCTCCATATTTCTTTGTAGTTTTTTATTTCTTTAGAAGATACTACTAAAGGATGGGCTTCCACTCCCTCTCCGTTTCATTTTTCATTCTGACCACACGTAGTAATTACAGTGTGTGATTTTTTTTCTCAGCAAAATTTATTAGAGTGATTCCATACACATTTCCATAATTAGGGTTGTGTCAGCATTTCCTTTCTAACCCCTTTATTTTTCAGAGGTTTAGCGATCATCTGTGAAAGTTCATTCTGAACTGAAAAGTGGCTTAGAAAAACCTTAAGTTTTTGCTTTTACTTGAAAAGTCTGATAAGTTACAGAGATGCAGCCCAACCAATGAGATTAAAAATGTTAGCTGGTGATAATTATCTTCTAACTTCTAAATTAAATAAATAACCAATATCATAGTGTTACTCAGTCACTGCAGAGTTTAAAGAGCACCTATTTCCAGTCCCACCTGAAAAAAAATGTCTTTTCCAGTATTTGCCAAAAAGCAGCAATTAGTTGCTCCCCTTCCAATGTATTGAAATTAATGATTTGTAGGCAAGGATGTAAACAAGCTGTCCTTTTAATTTTAATATAATTATTAAAAACATATTAATCTGTCCTCAAAAATCACAATTTACAGTGACATTCAAGGATAAACCCATGAGGAGCATCTTCTAATCAGCTGATATATAAGAAAGCTCTTCCTCTCCCACCCAGCTGAGCCAGAGACCAAATACCTCCTTCACATCTCCAGTTTCTATAATCCTGTGATTCAGAACCAATAGGAGTCTGTCATAAGTTTATCTTTTTCTGGAACCAGTGAGGTTGAATCTCACCATTATAGTGATTGACCCTCACAGATGTTCTTGAAACCATGAAAACTGCAGCAATTAAAGGAAATGCTTTCTGATGGACCTCCAGACTTTTCCTGTCACTCTGCCTCCCATCACTTAAGCTCTAGTGTTATCTGGATTTGACTAAACTGTGTTTACTGGGTTGAACACCTGTTAGTGTTTTTTGATTGCTGGATACTTGTTGAGCATATTGATGTGTTGATCTGTATTTAATGCATAGCATTAAACATTTGGATTTGTGGAGGAATTTTTCCCTCGTGGTAGATTAGTTTTGCTTTGGAGAAAAAATGGCATCCTGCCCCCCCAGACCCCCCCCTACTATTTTGCAAAGATGATTAGATCACAAGTACAGTTTTGTCTTCCCATCATTAGGAGGTAATTTTTATTGTACAAGTGATGAGACTGCCAATAGTGTACATTGTGCAAGAGTCTTCAAAGTATTATCTTCTCATATATATTTGCCTCTTAATGAACTTAAACCAGTGAGCCTTAGTCTCCCTACATGCAGCTTATGCCAAGATAGCACCTCTATTCCAGTTAATTCAAAGCTGCAATGTTAGGGGAGGAGGTTTTTAGCTTTCTTTAGAAAAGAATTGGCTATAAAGGAGCCCAGATACCATCATGTACTACAGCCAATGATAGCAGTGCAAGACTGAGGACTTTTCTTTGGTTTAACTTTTTGACTTTTGGAAGACATAATGAAGATATTACCAGTAGCTGCTAGGAGTTACAATTCTATAGATTTTGGTGGTTAAAAGTAATGTGCATATAGCACTGTAAATTCAGATAATACCATAAGTCGCATGGTTATATGATGTAAATTTTAAAGACCCAGCTTCTGAAGTTGTGTAGTTATATAAGCATCTTCACTTTCTTTATCAACTTTAAAGGGTGCATTTCTGTTCCTTAAATCTACATAGAAAAGTTGGAAAATCTGAATACTAAAGGGAAAGAAATGTGAAGAAAAAAATCCATAGTTTTTTTTAATAACTTTAGATTTATCATTCACAAAGCACCATCAGAAATGTTTTAAATTTAAAAATCCATTAAAATATTGTAAATTTTTCTTTCTCCTTTATTAGTAAAGAATTTGTCAGGAAAAAAGCAGCATATGATTACAATTTTCAGATTTATTACATGTACCATCAGTTTTTTACATAATATAAACTGAAATCCAGGAATAAATTAAGAAAGAGGGGAGTATAAGACATATAACAAATGTTTTATAAGGCATTTGTGTTATACACAACTCAAAGTAGTCAGTACTAATTGAGTGAGAAAAAAGAATAAGAAATGTTACACGTTTCAAATTAAAATATCCCTGAGGAGAGGTACACATTTTAGCATAGGTTGCATAAAACTAATGATAGCTGCATGTAATCCACGTTTATCTGCCTTACTAATGTGTATATTCACACACCTATAAAAACACAGAATTTCAAAGCAAGTTCATTTAAAGGTACCTCACTAAAATACTTACCCAGAAATGGCAGTAAACTTAAAAATTGCAGTACAGATTGGAATGTCCATTAAGAGGTCCTGAAATGGTCAGATTTTACTTCTTGCTTCATGAATCTACTCTGTGTGACTGATTATGTATCTGTTCATGGGAATTTACATGAGTGGTGCTTATCTGGCATTCAAAAGGTTAAAGTCAGTGTATAGTAATGAATAGGGCAGAAGCCCAAATTTCATATCTTTGTTCTAACTCCCAGCTGACAATCCTGTCTGCTAATCCCAATGGAAACTTCAGTTTGAAATACAAAACTATTTTTGAGCTTGCATATCCTTCCCCACAGATGTTTGGGGCTTCAATGACGTATTTCTTTTATGATTACTTTAAATTCTTGGAACCAAAGTCCTGGAGCTTCACTCTGCAGTGACTCTTTAAATATTCTTTTGTAAAAACTAGTTTTTGTATTAAAAAAGTTTATAGTTACCAAAATACATTCAGAACCTTATTTGTGTATTCTGTTTATGAGTTGCACTCATATTTGCATTATTGGAAGTTTATTCTTTTATTTAGTTAAGTATTCAACATGGCTTTAATAATTACAGTTTATATTTCTAATTTATATTAATACAAAACCTGATAGTCTGGAAACATTTTAGCTTTTTCCTTAAACTTGGTGAATTTACTTGCAAAATGAAATCCTCATCTTAGGGTACTGAGTATGAGAATTTCAGTAATTTTTACAAACCAGCTTACCATACTTTTGTTGCTAGTAGTAACTTGTGCAACCTTTCATCTCATGAGTCAATCCTATAATTAGTATCCTTCTTTGCCAGAGGCACACTGAATGTTTGTTTTAGGTACAGAATGTCTGCAAGAAATTTAACTTAATCATTACTTTTTAATGGAGTAGGTGGTTGGCTCAATTTCACTAAGATTAAAGTGAACTTGAAATTCTTGAGTTACAAAGAAGGAACTAATAGTTGACCAGTATTGAATAAGTACCAATTCCTGTATTCTTTCGCATATGTTTATTTATTAATGTATTTGACCCTTTGCTCCACCTACAGAACTCGAATTCATTCAAGTATGTAACTGCTTTGATGTTAGACTATAGTGTTCTTTAATAATTCATGAGTAATCTTCCACCAGTTAAAGGTCAGTACAAAAAACCTGATTGCGTGTAGTGGCTCCTCATGCTTGTTACTTAGTTCAGCCTTCATGTTATTCAAAATTAATTGCAGTGAACTAAAGAATTTTTTTTCAAAATAATTTTAGTATGTAATATGTTGTTTGAGATAACCTGGAAAAAACAATTGGTCATAATACTGCAGTAAGATTTCTGTGCAGGATTTTTTTATCTGGTTTCTAATTTTCAGAAATGTATTCTTCACTGAAAAAGTTTTGATGGCTTTTTTTCTAATCTTGTGTTTATCCTGAGTATATATTAATTTCAGTTATTGTCATGAAATGACTTGAATTGACCTAGAGAAATTTTTGCAAAAAATTCCAAGCCTTAGCCTTTCACATTCACCCACACCAGTGAATATGACCAAACAAGGCAGCTGCAGGGTGACAATGAACTGTTCCTCAGTGGATGGAAATGGGTGTCACTTTTCATCACCATTGTGCCACCCTAAACATGTTTATGGCGGGACAGAAGTCAAACAGAGACATCCATATTCCTTGTCATTCCACAAATGTCCCAAATCTATGGTCGTGACAAAGGTGGTATCAACTTGTGTTACTGTTTCAGTGTCTGAGAGATGTTCAGACATCTTTTTACTTTATGGCATGAGTGCCAACAGCCCAGAGCTGCCCATATTATCTGGCTGCCCTGGGCAGGTGCTCCAAGGGCTTGAGGGGCCTGATCCTGCATGCCCTGCGAATTCCCATGCAGTATTGAGCCCCTCAAACTTTTCCCTCTTACAGAGACTTGCCCCTGGGATCTCCATAAGTGGGGAAGGCTGGACAGGTACTCCTTCGACTTGAGGGGCCTAATCCTGTGTGGGGATTCCCAGGGTACCCAGAACTAGGCCCCTCAAGCCCTAGGAGAACACTCCATCCTTTGTCCCACAGCATCAATAGGTGGGACGCATCCTGGCACAGATAATTTGGTGACATTTTCTAGCCTTAAATAAGAATAGCAGCAGTCAATAGGCCCACATACACTGGGGATCCCAGCTTAGTAACCTTATGAAGAATACTGAGGGACAAGAGAAGGATTGGGATATCATACAAGAGCTGAATGACTTTGAAGTCTGGAATAGAAATAGGATGAAATTCAGTAATGTAAAATGGTGAGTCATGCACTTAAGGATTAATAAAAAAATAGTGTATGTTTGACACCAGATAATTATATTGTTCTTTTTAAGATTTGGCCTTCCTCATCCCTTATATTTTTGCATAACTTTGAGGTGAAAGAAAATAATTTATGTAATATTAAAAATTTGCTTTTATTTTTCTGTTAAGATACCCCTTATGCATATTTGATAAAATAGTTATTACATATCAAAAAAGCCCAAATTCTAAGAGCATGAAAATAAAGCAGTCAAGTCACGCAAAAGTTAGAAAGTTCCAGAATCTACCTTATTCTAGCAACCCAAATTTGGCATCCTTGTACACATACATTCTAATACAGTTTTTATTTACTCGGTTGCATACATTTTTTCCATAGCACTTTCTGCCTCAACTAGGAAAAAGTTTGGTTTAAGTGACTTGACCACTGACCAACATCACATTAGATTTTTGTGACAAAGGGAGGGAAAAAGTCCGGGTTTCCAGGGTGGCATTCATCTGCCTTAACTAGGAAACCATCTTTTTCTTTATGCAGTCACTTGCTTCATTCAGTACACATGCCCTCAGCCTCTACAACAAATAAAGCAAGAGGCTTACACACAATAGCCTCCTATTCTACATAACTCTGATTCATCTATGCAACTCTGTCTATCCTGTCTCAATAAGACTGGGATCCTGTAGAAAAAAATTGTATGGGAACGTGTAAAGATGTATTGTAACACAAATACAAAAAATTGGAACTAAACCTCAGTGATTTAACTGGGAGTTTTAGGCTACTGAATACCTTTCTGAGGATCTTTGTATTGTGAGGGTATGCTTAGAAAGCAAGGTGCTAGAATACAACAGTAACAGGAGTAAATATCGTAGATGGATGATTGTGACTTGCCTAGTGCAATGAAAACCTTATCCTTAATTGTGCCTGCAAACCACACCTAATAGAAATGATGCATGCATTTTAATTTAGCAGCTCTTATCATCTGACTTCCAAGTTGTGGCTTTAATCCTTTGTTCCTGAGGCCTTTAAATCTTGTTTGTTGAACTATACTATATACCCTTATTTACAGTAGAAAATAGGATACTGCAAATACCAAAATAATTGTAACATGTTGGTAGTAAATGCATAGCTTCTGAAAGTGCATGTAATAAAAATTATTTTAAACAGTGACTTTGATACAGTGGATTTAGTTGTCTCACACACACACAGGTACACACACCATGCTACATACAAACCAAATCTTAAAGGCTAGGAAATACTAATTATGTTTTCCTGTTCAATTTTAATTTGGCCCAGTTAAGCATATACCTTATTGATAGCCTTTAATTACATGGTCATACATTGTTCTGTCCATGGGACAAACATTTTCCTAATGCCTTGTCTTGGAAATGGTTGAGCCACTATAGTTGGACATTTAAAAAAAAAAAAAGATCAAAGGCAGATATCTAATATAGGCAAACCAGAGGCTGTCAAATCTATTAGCAAAAAAACCCAGAGCATCTAATAGTAGCCTTGAGTAGAGATGGAGCTATTGATTTAATTATTTTGCTTTCCATAAATAGTTAACTTCTTTAACTACTTTAAGACATGATCAAACTATCCATGCAGCTGATCTGATTGATACTGGGTTCAGACCACTTTTCTCTTTTGCAAGTCATATTTTTCTATGTATAGTATTGGGCTTTTTCTGAAGTTTTGTTTTTATTGCATCTTTTGATAATATTTGAAAACTAAAATGAAGAGAGAAAGATTTACCAGTTCACATATTGATAATATTCCTTAATTCAGTCTGAATGAATGATATACCTGTAGGGTCTCAATTTACATGCACGTTATTGGCATAATAGCAGTTCTGGCAGCATAAATCTGATTTTTCTTAGAGGTGCAGCTAAAATCCATTTTGCTTAGATTGACTGGGTTTATGTATCCAATAAACAGTAAAATGGCTCCCAAAGGAAGGGGACAAGTGCATACATGTTTGAAATCTTCAGGAGAGAAGGGCTGTAGGAATGAATAGCTCAGTGATGATGCACAGTAAGAGGTTCATGAAGGAAAGGGATTTTTGGGATGACTGTGGGAGAGAAGGAAATTTCTACATTTAAGGAAAGAAAGGATGTGGGTTAGATCCAATAGAGGGCTGAGGCAGGATTTAGGTACCTATGCCTGGATTGAAAAAGGGATTTAGGTACACTAGTTGCTTTTTAAGTCGGAATTCATGGGTGTGTATACACGTAGTCTGGGGTGGACGGGGGGGGAGCCTCTCTAATTAAAATGCCTGCAATGTCATATGTATTTACAGTCTTGTGCTTCAAAATGGTGGCTGGGGCGCTTTTAACTAAAGCTCAGTCAACGAGCTTTAGTTAAACTGCCCCAGCCGCCATTTTGAAATGTGGGAATGCTGAATACATGTGATGCAGAGGCTGCTGGAGTGCAATAATTAGCACGCTCCAGCAGACTTGCGGCAGATTCAATTAATCAAATCTACTCCAACACATGCTAATTAGGACACATCAGAGTAGAAGTCTGTTATATGTATAGGTGCGCTATATGCCTTTTCCCTATTGCTTTGATTCAAAGTCTACTCAAGATTTAGGCACACGTGAAATCATAGGCATTTTAGTGCAGATCTGTGTATTCTAATATTTAGATGAGAACAGACTTCAACATTTGAAAACATAATTATTGCACATGCTCAGTATGTTATCATCTGAATCTTGATTAAGATCATTTGGAGGTCACAGACTAAGCTTCCCTATGCTGAAGTACCTACAGGGGCCCAATCTGTTAGGTTTGCTAGAGTGTACCTAACAAAGGAGGAGAACCTATCTAACCCAGTTTCTAGTCCCAGCTGATCATGAAGATTTTGAACCCACCCCTCCAGCATGCACAGCTGCTTTTTGAAGGAAACCAGCCATTTTCCC
>NW_017729032.1:42602608-42625224 GCF_001723915.1 Gavialis gangeticus
TTTTGAACCCACATCTCCCACTTACAAGGAAGGTACCCTACTAACCAGTCTGTGGGTTTTGATAGGCTGAGAGCATCAGCCAAAGCTGGCTAATAGGGCCATGAAGAAAGGAGGATGTTTCTGATTTTGATTGTTGATCCAATGCTGTTTATGAATTTTATCCAATCACTTTTTAATGCAAAATGCATTAAGCATAAGCAGTCCCAATCTTGTCCTGCTCACCTACAGCTTTGGATGTAAACAGGGGTTTCAGATTGTGAATCCCTCGCTAACAGAAATGCCTAATTTGGTCTGCAGGTAGTGAGTGATGTTAAGTCTGGGTTCTCTACCTTTCCCACAGTCAAAGAATTCAAATCCACCTCTCCCACCATCCAGGAGTATGCATTAACTAGTAAACTACAGATTATTTTGTGCAAGGTGGGGGGGGAACTCTACTCGTCCTGTGGAGCTGTGCTATTGCTCAGAAAATAAATTATGGTTTGCTGGGTCTAAGACGGTGGTCTCCAACCTTTTAAAGATCACCTTAGCCTGACGAAGGGTTTTTGAACCCGAAAGCTTGCTTAATAATTGTTTTCCAACTATTTAAGTTGGTCTAATAAAAGATATCAGATTCACGCAAAGAACCTTATCTGTAGGTTGTAGCCGTGACCTCTGAGATCACCTTCGGCATTTAAAAACAACCCAAGACGTAGCATATGCCACTGCTTTTAAAAGAAAGTTCTTCAATACAAAAGGGGCATAAACTTCTGCATTCAGGAGAGGGTTCAGGACCCTAACACAACTTCAGATAAAGATTTCAGACTTGCTCCCCTCCTGCTGGGTTAGCTCTAGCAATTTGCATGCTGGGCATACTGATGTTTGCCTCAGCATGGAGGCTGCATTGGTTTCCTTTCTGAGGAATGTAATTCTCCCATGTACTATATAAGAAGCCTAGGGCCTAAAACAGAGTCCTGAATTGCAATCTGGGGGGTCAGGGTGCCTAAAAGATAAGAGTACTAACTTGTAGGCACTATGTCCTTTATTAGATCTGACCCTTTGTCTGTATCTGAAATGTGAACCACCATATGATGACAGCTGTTTTATCTACATGCTGATTCTCCTATTTAGATCCCTATCAAGGCAAATCTGAAAATAATTGGATGTGTGTATCCTCTTTCTCCTGTATCCTCTTACCTCAGGAGTGACTTTCTTAAATGTCATGCAACTGTTCCTTGCAGTATCTTTTATCTTTTAATAAATCAAATGCTTCCAAAGCTTAATTTGATTATGGATTTTTCATTCAGTGTACTCTTACCAGTAGCCAGTTGCACTTAGCTATTGGAAATGAGATTGTACTAGCTTGGAAAGAATTCTTAATATTTTAGCCTGTGCATGTTTTGTGTTTAGCTGCAGAGCACATTCATGCAATAGAGAAGTTTGGATGAATGAAAAAAAGTGTCAGCATTAAGCTAATAATGTCAGCTGACAAGAGAAATTTTCCTGAAAGTTAATTTTGCCCAGTTGGTTTTGTAATTCAAATTTAGTCCGAGAAGGAAAGAGGGACCAGATAACTCAGAGCTCCAGTCAATTTAGTTACCACTGACAGCAGAGATGTAGTGGTGTAGTTGTGCACTTGGGGTTGCTACCACATGCAGGGGTGATTCTGTGGCTGTGGTGGCAGTCCTTTTTGTTTTTTCTGTCCCCAAAGTTGGCACCTCTTGCGGTTGCCCCAGTCACCCCTCCATAATTATGCCACTGGCTGACTGGATCCTTTTGCTGGGAAATCCCAGCTCCCTATGTGATCAACACAAGATTCTTTCTTAATTGAAATTAGTGAATCAATAGAGATCTCAGGGTTTGAGGGAGAGGGAAGAAAAATGACACAAAAGGCCATAGTTCCCCCAGATACTGGGAATCATCAGCCATCTTTTAGAGTGAACTATTTGTATTTAAAAAAGATAGTATCTATTGTGTAAAGTTATTTAGGTAAGTAGGAGTACAAATTAGTTGCAGACTGTCTGATGGAAAAACAAGTATCTGATTAATAGAAACAAAGATTATAGAATGTTATCATCAGTGGTTATCATCTGCTCATCCATCCACTGTCTATCTCCAGTCTCTCTATAAACACCTGTCAGTATTTGAATGCTGTTCTCTAATCCCCCCTCAGTCTTCTTTTCTCAGGTCTATGTAACCCTAGTTATTTCAGCCTTTCCTCATAAGCCATGTTTTCCAGGCCTTTAATCAGAAACTGCCTGCGGTGGACATGCATATAGCACTTTCATATTATATTGACAGAACTAAACAATTCAGGTTGTCTCCAGCATTTTTTATAAGCTACGTGGAAAGGGTAAGAGGATAAACTGCTTATCATCCCTTATATATCCCTTATATAGGTTCCTTATATATCAAGACTAGTGACGACTAGGCAAACGTAACATCTTCAGAAAGAATTGTTGTTTTTTACCCTGGAGCATCACTTTAGTGATTCAGCTGAGGAATGGGATCTTTGCAGGGCATCAGTGTAGTCCGCCCATGTCATCATCAAAATTTTCAGAGTTAATGCAGACAGTTTTTCATTCACTGTATTTAAATGGACTACAAGTTCTCATCAACTAAGGGAATACTGTTTGATAATCATGTAAACTAGAATATATGTGTTTACACTCAATCAAATAAAAACCAATGGTTATTTTTCCATATAACCTTGGGTCTTCAAGATATTCTGTTCATGCATATAATCCACAAACCACCTTACCTTCCCACTAATGAAGAATTTAGTATGGATGGTGAAGGAGCAGAAGGTTACCTGAAGTGGTCATTTCCTTTTATGTCCTCACTTGGAGATACAAGAGCACTTGCAGGACTACACAAACATAGGAATCGACTTAGTTCATATTTTCACAGAAGCTTTGAAATCTGGGACTGCTTGTGAAATCTGTGAAATAAACAACAAAAAACCCAATGAAAATAAAATGCTGGCTCCCCAGTGAAATCCACAAGGGGAAGGCGCTGGCTGGTGGGGTGTCATGAAGGGCAGAAGTCAAGATAGCAGCTGCCCCTTTGTCCCTCCTCTCCCCACTGGGGCCCCTCTGCCAGTCAATGCCATGGGGCAGGGCCACCACAAAATGCCCATGAAATCAGCTGCACGCCACGAGTAAGTCATAAAAACCTGTCTCACCACAATTGTAGTGGTTCCCTACACATATGCCATTCAGCAGAGTACTGCTGATTAAAAGTGTCCAGTTTGATTGCACTGGGAGTGCACATACTCATGAAGCCAAATGTATCTCAAAGACACATGCATCTCAGAAAACAATTCCTATAGGGCCCAATGACCTTTTTTTAAAAAAAAAAACAAAAAAATAGAAAATTTATTTGCAACTATGACTGTAGCAACTGTGTATGTTATTATTAACCAGAATAAATATTAGTTATTTCTGAAGGCCCTTATCTTTAGCCTTTAGTTTTGTAACAACTTTGAATCTATTTATGTCCTATTAATCATTAATCTAGGTTTAATGATGCCTTATCTATCCTTGTGTATGTAGTGTATTGATTAGATTGATATTTGTGAAGTTAGTGGGGGTTTTAAGGGGAAAAAAACACCTAAGTTTTATAACCCAGTATCATTAAATGGTGAAGAAAACATTTTGATAAATATACTTTTTTCCCCTCTCTCATGGTGTCATGTTGTGCTGTTCATATCACATAAAATTCAAATCTGTCCATAAAATGTATAAATGTGATAATACAAGCATGGACATAGAAAGGCACTGCCTACCCTGGGCATTACAAACTTCTGTGAAAAAGAGAAGATGTATACAATATCACGCCATAAAATAGAAAACACAGGAAGAAAAAAATGTGGCTGCAAAAAATGTAAATGGCAAATATGCAACCTGCTGTAAGTACATTTAGGACTTTAAATAGTTAAACTAAACACTAATGAAAAATGCTTTGTGTTAACAGTAGAACACAAGAAAGATAAAATAAAATTGCAAGATTTTCCAAAGGAAGAGTTACTGGACACCTTGAATACATTTAGAAAAAAATTGACACAGGCACTGGGGTTATATTTTATATTTTAGTTTGAACAGAAAACATCCTAAAATATTACATCCGTATTCCCTGAACTCCCCCCTCCAATGAATTTGACCACAAACACAAAACTCAGAAATTAAATAGAAGAATATTAGTTTTTCCTGCTCTCTGACAGTCTCACAGGGCCCTTGGACAAACATGATATGAGTTTGACTCAGGAGATGAGAACCCAGCAGCAAAGTAGGGCAAAATGACAGTTCTTAAAAAAATGGTGGATATTAAACATCTTCTGATTTCAAAAGGTGCAAAACAAATTACAAGAAGCAAAACCCAAGTCAATGCTGTTTATGTGACACAAACATTAATAGTTATACATTCTCTGTGCCACAGGGAGATATTTTCATAAGCATATTTTAGCTTAGTTAGTTTTATTTATACCTAGCTTTAAAAATATCTTAATTCATTTTTAAATATCACATTTATCAATTAGAGTTATTTAAAGATAGACATTGTAATAGGAGTGACCTTGAAAAAGAAAGTTCTAGTTATCTGTTTTTAAACAAATGTGAGATTTCCAAGTGAGGAATAACAGCAAACATATCTGTTATATCCCCCTTCCCCATCTACCCCCTTACTCCCCCCTCAAGGATTCTTGGTATGCTCAAAAAATGTACAGGGCATCAGCTTCAAAGTCAGCAGTTGGTGTGTATTTGAAAAATGTGGTCTGACACGATGAACTTTTGGATCAAATCCAGGCATTCAGCTCTCTCCTTTGCGAGTGTTGAGACAATCTCTCCAGTGTTTATTTACTACAGTCACTGATGGTCCTGTTTAATAATGTTTCTTACTTCTCCCTTCAAAGATGAGGGGGAAATGCAGTCTTCTCTGTGTGTGAAAGTTCAGAAATGTAGTTGGAATTAATAATTTTTCAAAGATATTAACCATTAGTAATACTGAAATATACTATCAGTATGGTCATTTTTTTGTCTGGTATGCACATCTATTAAACGTTTTGAAAAATTAATTCTAATCCAGTTTATAGTATTGCCTTGAACCAAACATAGAATGAATAGGTAGTGCAAAACCTTTTGTGCATGTTTATAGCCATGCAAGTGTTTTTTATTTTTATACACAATCATACAGCCATATAATCTAGGCATTTTGTCTGAGATAAGTTTGAGTTCATTTTCTGCTCTTGTTCTCAACCTAGATCTTTAGGATATATGCCATATTACCCAAAATGGCAACTGTCCCTAAATTGGAGTTTAATTAGGTTGGTTTTATTAACTAAAATCCCTATTGGTTAACACTGATTTTGCTTGTCTTAAACAAAAAATGTGCATAGAGTTCTTGACCTTAACATCCTGGGAGCTGATAGTAATTATTATATCCATCAAAAGCACATGCAATTGTAAAGTCCTAAATTCTGGTTTCAAATGATTAATTTGCTACAAAAATCCCATTAAATTAAGTAGTTATTCAAGTAAATCATAGTTCTTAGAAGAAAATCTGTGAAAATAAATATGAATTAAATGACAAATTAAGTCTCTTTGCTTTTTGTCCACTACCTTGTTGCTTGGCAAAAAATGGCTGAAAAATTCATGGGTTTTTTTGTTTATTGGGAGACCTTTTAGTGTTACAGCTGGGATTCATATGTTTAGTATTACCATAGATATTGCTCTTTAACCATTCTGGATTAACAAAAAGCTTATTCACTGTTCAGAAACACATCTCTGCGTACAAAGAGACTGCAAAGAGTTATTGATTAATCAAGGGAGGACGTTTATTTAGTTTTACTTTGAGTAATCTGTACAGGACATACTCTAAAATTCTTCTTTAACATTGACTATTTCCTGAGTACACTGAAACTAAGAATTTTGAAAATTAAATACAATATTTTTGTCCGGGTCTTTTTAGTTTATTTTTATAATGTGATATTATATATCTTTTCATAAATATCGCTACAGGATGACTTCTCCATTTTTTGGACTTATTGGACAATTTGGAAAAGGACTTAATCGTGTGTTAACCATAAGTATATACTTAAATCCTGTCAATTTAAGTTTAAGTGTAGGTTTAAAATTAAACACATGCTTCAGTCCTTTGATGAATTGAGGGTAGTAAATGTGTAGGATTGAGATGTGAACGAGATTATGAAGATTTGCTCCTGAATTATGTTGAATATATGGTACTACAAAAGCTGATATCTCACCTCTTACTGTAAATATGATACTCATCCATTTTTAGTTATTCTCTGTTGGAGAAGAAATAAGTATTATTATAATAGAAGCATAATGAACTGTTCACTACAGCTGTTTGAAAAATACTTTTCATCTTCAAAGTGCCATATAGACAATAGTCATGAGCAGGAACACAAATTTGATTATTCATGTAAAAATATCTATACACACTTTTGAATGGTTAATGGAGGTTTTCTTTTTCTTTCTTTCCCCAAGATTATTTGCGGAAAAAACCTATCACTTTATTTCTGTACTTGCTAAGAACTGTGAGATCTCTATGAACTAGGTACTGTAGAGTCACTTCAGATGAATGGAGGTTTTGAATAATCTTGATTTATAAGATTAATAAAATGTTTATACTTAAACTTTATTTGTAAATTTAAGTTATGATTAGTAAAGTAATTGGGAGTGTACCCATGCAGTCAGGCACAGGAATAAAAATAGCTCAAGATCTAAAGTTCTCATTCTTTCTTGAATCTTGAAAAGTACTCAAAACTTTGTCACATTCAACCTGGAGGCCTAAATTCTCAACCATCTGGTCAAGGGGTTGAAATAAATGACCCTTAAGGTCCCTTCCAAGCCATATAGTTCTGCAAGAGAGCAGAGCCATAGATCCTACCATCTAAAACAAACACTAGGCAGGCCTTGTGCCATAATTATAGCTAATATTTCAGTAAATGGAAAAAGTTTCAATACACAGTACCAACAAACATGCAAAATTCATGGCCTGTCACCCCAACAGCTTCTCTGTAGGTGTGAGTTTTGAGAGACATATGTGTGTGTGTGTATATACACACACACACACACACACACACTTTTTTATACTAGATACAAAAGTGCAAAGATTCCCATTGTTAGTTTGGTCCCTGCATCTCTGATATGTGTAGGAACTCACTGGCAAATAATGCTTCTAATGGAGTTTGATTGCCTGTGAACTTAATTCTCAACAAGTGGAAAGAGTTTCTCTTTAGACCTAATAGTCAGTAGGGTGTGCAAAACAGCAACGTTTCATTTTGACTTCTATTTCACTGTTTTAAAGAGACAGTGTTTCGTTTCATTGTTTCATTTCATTTCGAAGCACTGTTCTGTTTCGTTTTGTCGAAAGTGTTTCGCTGTTTGGATGCCTTTTGCTGTTTTGCCCATAGGCAATAATGGGGAATCATGAAAATGCTTATTAACTTTGTCATTTCTTGCCTGATTCAGATGGAAATTGTAGGGACGATAGCTCCTTCTGAGGGCATGAAGCCTTCCAAGTTTCAAGGAGATAGGTGCAGGGGCTTCTGGAGAACTGCACCTCAAACTTCTGACAAGCAAAACTTGTACTATTTGCTGGCAGCGGCAGCCTACTGGCACCCCGCGTGCAGATCTGGGGGCCTGTGACCCCTGGGAGGGCTGCAGTGCTGTGCCAGACTCTTCCCAGGGAGCCTGGGCCCCCAGATCTGTGCGTGGAATGACATCAGGCTGTCGCTGCCAGCTGGGACCAGCGCTGTGCATAGCCTGTACCGAGCACCAGGAAGCCTGGTGCTGCTGCAGGCCCCAGCCATGAGCCTGCTGTCATCCCACGTGCAGATCCAGGGGCCACACTGCAGCAAGCCCAACTTCAAAACTCAAAATGTTTTGAAACTTTCAAAACGTTTTGAGTGAACCTCGTTTTGTTTAGAAGCTGTTTCAGAGACTTTTGTTTCATTTTGATTTAGCTGTTTCAAGCTTAAAATGCATCAAAACAGTTTCGAAATGAAACACCCATCAAAATTTTGCACAGCCCAGTAGTCTCTGTTGCAATTGATAGGTGTCACATTTGTGCTGAGAGAAATGTCTTTCTTCACAAAAACAAGTGTACAGGCATTAAAGGTTCTTTTCATAGAAGAAAACAAGCTGTGCCACAAAAAAAAATAATAGCATTTCCAACCAAAAATTTCTCCAGAGAGAAAATTTTCTACCACTAACTCTAACACCTCTGTATTTCCTTTGGGGTCTCTCCCCACACTCACCAGGACCCACTCATCAGTTAGTTGGCAAGAGTAGGTAGGGAGGGGAACATTCCTCCATGACTCAAAATCTCCTGGGACAGTTTGAGCCCCGCAACCTCTGCTCCCACACCCTTTACACAGAACCAGGGTGACAGTGATAGGCAAGTCCAGGGCAGCAGCCAAGGCTGTAAACTCAGCCCCAATTCATCTGCAGGGGTGAGGGGTTGCCGCATCCCATGCCACATCACCACTGCCAGAGGCTGTGGGCCATGTTTGACAACCCTGGTTGCAGCTCTGGGACCAGTTAGGGTCTCAGCACAGCAGCTGGGTTTGCCTGCAAGAATGGGAAGAGAGTGGACAGCATGCCCCACCCCCGCAGCAGCTGCATGCTGAACACAGCACTGGTTGGCTGTATGAGACTGGTCACAGTCCCTACCCAGGTGGTCAGAAGCTACCTTTCCCCTGACCCCCACCATGGCATCAGATGAAGACAGCTTGCCAGCCATGAAGGCAAGAGAGGAAAGGAATAACTCCCTGTCACCCTTTGTCTAGAGAGCTCCCTTCTAGGGTGATTTGGTTGTTCTCCAATCAGAGGACTGGAATGCCTGCACATCTTCCTCTCTATGTTTTCCAGTGCTGTAAGTTTTCCATAAATTTGAAGAACTGGTATTGAATCCTTGTCCCTAGCCTGTATTTTGGTGATAAAGTTCCTGGCTCAGTCTTCACTGACAATTAAGATGTTTTCTAGGGCTGTGCAAAGCTTCAGTAGCTGATTCGATCTGGAGGAGATTCAGCCTGATTCAGGAACCGAATCTCCAAATCTGAATTAAATTGGGAGACCAAGTAAAAGCTCTGAATTGATTCGGAAAAGCTTCAGAAAAAGATATGCCCAATTCAGAGATTTGGCCATAAACTAAACAGACAGCTGACAGATGCTTCTAGCTGGTAGGTCTGTTGGGGTTGGGGGAGCGGGGAAGAAAGGGGTCTTGGGGAGGGAGGGGATCACAGCCGGGGTGGGGGTCATGTTACTCAGGGAGGAGGGTGGGGCATGGGAGACAGGCACAACAGCACTGGGAGCGGGGGCTCTGCCCTGCTGCCGCTTGCCCAACCAAGGCGGGAGGGAGGGCAGGATGCAGGTGCAGCTTGCTCCAGGCAGAAGGGGGAAAAGTCATAGCCCCTGCTCCAGCACTGCTGTGCCCACATCCCACACCCCTGGCTGTGCCTGCCTACCCCCGGCTGAGCCAAACCACCGAATCTCTCCAAATTAGCGCCAAATCTTCCTAAGCTGAGTCAGCCACATCAATTCAGGACAGTGATTCAAATCTCCAAATCGAATCACTGTCCTCCAAATCGGCCAAATCTGAATCGAATACTTCCCTATGTGCACAGACCTAATGTTTTCTGTGTTTGTAGTCACAGTTCATTCCACATCTGTTTAGCACATTGTACTTTATGTACACTATACTATTTAATACCACGTGGTTTATACTAAGGTATTTGAGAATAAACTGTCTTAAAAGTATGTATAAATTGCAAGATAGAATGTTCTTTTTTCTCTTTGCTAAGACCATTTCTAGTTATATTGCAGAATTTTCCATTTACCTGAATTAATATCCCTAGAATAGTGACAATGTCTTAACCATGTATTTAAATATGTTTTAGGTACCACTAAAGTGAATCTTGTGAAGATCCCATCAACTGCTTCCAGTCCTCGGGACACTGCTCTAGCAGCTGTTATATGTAGTGCACTGGCTACAGTCCTCTTAGCTCTTCTTATCCTTTGTATTATCTACTGTAAGAGACAATTTATGGAGAAAAAGCCAAGCTGTAAGTTTCCAACTAATAATATTCATCTAGAAACAACAGTATTGTAGGAGACATTACTAATTTGTGCATAACCTTACTCCAAGGCAATCTCTTTGCACAATTGGAATATTGGGCATTAAAATGTGAATGTAAACCTGCTTAAGCTAATACAAGAGATGCAATGATAGAATTGTTACTTTAAAGTAATATTTTTATCTTAATAATTTAATAAGATAAATGAAAGACAAATCAGAGTTTCTCGTACTTAGCAGTTGTGTCAACAGTTCTTCAGCATAACTTTCAGGTATCTTAAAATTAAATTAACATTTGCTTGCCCTTCATTTAAATTAAAATAAGAACATTGTATTTTCTTTACATCTTAAAAGTTATCCTTAGTTAAAATCCCCTAATGACATGAGTCCCTAAAGAGGGAAATGCTAAGTAGGAAAAGGAAGATGATATTGCCTCTGTATATGGAATGGGTGAGACTACTAGACTTGAAAAATTGAAGAGGGTTCATAGAAAAGCTATAAGAATTGTTCAGGACTGGGGAAATGTCCCAAATGAAGTTTTAAAGAGTTTGGTTCATCTAGCTTAGGTAAGAGAGGTGACTTGGTCTTGATTATTATGTACATAGATTAAATGAATACTACTGGTGGTAGAGGGCTATTTAATTTAATTAACAAAGATAAAGAAGTACGTTCCATCAGCTGAAGCCAGGAAAAGTTACATTAGAAATATGTCACAGGGTTTGGTTATGGGTTTTTTTTAATACTGAGATTAGACTAACTGTTAGATCAGTTGTATTCTCAAGAGGTTCTATTCAAAATACAGTTTCTTTGGCTTGATGCAAGAATATCATTTGTTATGCAAGAAGTCAGGTCACAAAATTATCATGGTCACTTCTAGCTCCGAAACTTATGAATGTGAAATGAAGCTCTGAGTACAAAAAGATATTTCTTACTGATACATTTTTCCCCCATTTTATTCAAAGGGTCTATGAGATCACAAGATATTCATTACAATGGTTCTGAACTGTCATGTTTTGACAGACCACGGCTTAATGAATATGATCGCAGAACATGTTGCCAATGCCAAAGAGACCCATCACAGACATGTGGTAAGTTAGGTCTTAGGCAATTTTGGGAGAACAAGGGGTCCAAGCAGCATGAACACATGGAATCATAAGCATTTATCTAGCCCTTTAGTTGTTATGCTTGGTTTCTAAGGTAGAACTGGGGTTGTTCTTATGTGGGTTATAAGAATATGGCCATCTCTTTAGAGGGCTAGAATTTCCAAGCAGCTGTTTAGACAAGCTTTTCCTTATTATTTTGTTTCAGTTGTTTCCTTACTTCAATAATTTTTGTGTTTAGATACATGTTTGTTTTCTGCTCCTCATTAAAAAAAGGAGTTTTAGTTCATGCTTTGAGATATAAATACACGTGTGTGATTTGTATGCCTCAATTTACGCATTTTCATAGTGCTTCTAATCACAAACTACATTCAATGCTTGCACATTCCAAGTTATTCAGATGTAGTAAACAGATATCGGAACAGAGACATTATCACCACGTGGTGCGCTCTCCAGCTATAAGGGACTGCTGGTTGGGCGGTAGAGGCCAGACTGTCATTGACAGCCGCTGCTTCACAACTGGATCCTAGTCCTTGTCCTGCAGCAGCAGCTATCAGAGACAGACTTGTGGGTGGCTGGAGATTGTATTTGATAGCTTCCATTGCATCCCAGCAGGGAGAGGACTGTTCCTTCATCTGCAGTTTTTCTCATTGCCACTACTGCTGCCAATGGGGACACCAGCTCTTGCGGACACCCCTGCAGTGGCAGCCGTTCCTTCTGCTGCTACCAAGGAGCCACCAGGTCTTGCTGCTGTTCCTGTGGAAGGAGCAGCAGCTCTGGTCCTCACTATTGTGGCAGCAGAGTCCCAGCAGGGTGCTGTGATAGCCCACCATGCCTAGGAAGGCTGTCAGGGTGCCAGCTACTCTCCCTTCACTGCTTTCCCAGAGGGGGAGGGGGAAGGAAAACAGAGCATTGTGGGATGCTGGTAGTCTGAGACACTGTATAGCACTACGTGGCTTACAAAATAGTGCTACAGTAACGTTCCATTTCAAACAGGAACATTTCTGTAGCTCTGGCACCATTTTTGTTACACTTGTGACATTTTTATAGTGCCACAAACAATGTGAGTGTTGGTACACCCACTGTTTATAGCAGTACAGGGGCATTTGTAGTGCTGCAAACATAATGTGTGTCCACAACTGACCTGCATCAGCACATGATTACTACTCACGATACACCAGCCCACGATACACCAGCACGATACACCTGCCTTGTTACTCTACAAATAATCTTAGCTGCGCCTCACCAGGCATGTGTCATACAAGTCTGATTGGCAAACTGATAATCCCCATGCTTCACTTCTTAACAAAATCCAAGTTTCTACTTGTTTTGGTCTTGCAATATATAATGTGCATGAAAATGATACAATGTTTGCCTACATTTGGGGAGAGAGAATGTTCTGATGTGTCAGCTGCCTGCTCACTTTCAGAGGGTGACAACTCCAGTGCCAGGGATGAAACTTTAATATCAGCAACACTAAGTACTTCACTGCTCATTAAAACATGTGACAATAGAAAGCAAGCATCAGCTTATAAAGATTAAAAGAGCGTTATGTGATGGTTTTTATGTTATGTGATGGCTCAACAGGGCACAAATGTTTTCATTTTCCTGAAGGTTTGGGCTTTTTAAAGTAACACTATTTTAAAAGAATAAAAGAACCAATTTTACCATGATAGATCACACCTCCATGAATCCATAGTCTAATATAAAATTGGGAAAAGAATAAACTGCCTTTGAAAGAATAAAAATCTTAAGCTTATGGTATAACATAAATGAGGATGTTTTACTTCTATTCAAATAAAATTTTTATTTTGCAGGGCCGGTTCATTTGATTCCATCACTGTGCTGTGATGAAGCCTGTAGCATAGAGCACAGCAGTCACAGTTGCACTTTCCACTCACAGACTACACTTCATGAAAGGTAACTTGGTTCCTTAGACTTGTATCAAACACAAACTCTTTTGCATGGTAGTCATATTAATATTCATACAGGATACACCAGTTCTGATTCAGCTGAATAAAGGATTAGAATTGCTGGCAGATCTTTTTACAGATTCATAAAAAATGTATATTAAAGTGAAATAAGCACTGCATTTTCACACAGAATAAAAAAATTACATTGTTCAAGCCTTGAGATTGGGCACTAGTAAGAGAAAATTATACCTTTCCTCACACAGTGTCTTCATTTCTACACAGATGAATGTTCCTCCTCTCTCTCAGTCCTAATTGATAGCCCTCCCCTCTTTGCTGCAGAGCTAGCAAGATTTTTGTGATCTCATTCCAGTTACTGGTTTCCTGGAATGGAGTTCTTGCAGGGAACCAGAGTTATTGGAGCCAGCAGCATAACTTTTAACTTCCATGAACTCAAGGTTTTATATATAAGTTCACAAACTTTAAATTATTCCCAGAATTGGAGGAGCAAGTCTAGTATTTTTGAGATTCTATGAGATCGTTTTTTGATTTAGGTATAAATGCCTTCTATTGGAAAATGTGATGTTGATGTGTCCCACAGTTCTAAGCTAGCTATTTACTTCTAATCAATTTTGTCTGGTTGAATATACACACAGTATTGGGACGTGCATCACAAATTCCATGCTGTATGTAAAAATAAAAAGCTTTTGATGTTATCTAATATTTCCTAACTGTACATTTAATGCTGGATTTTTAATCACAATTATTTTCCATATTAAACTCAAATTGGCTTCTAGCTGTTTTCTTCTTGTGGCCAAATGTAGCTAAAATTTTAGATGTGGCTTTCAAATAGCTGCTGTTTATACAATATAGCTTAGTGGTATAAGCATCAGATGTATTAAAAAAACAAACTAAGCTTTCTGAAAGCATATGTTTCGATGTCAGCAAGGTTGACACGACCCCCTCCATTCTATTTAGATCAACAAAATGAGTTTCGTAAAATTAGTGCAGGGTCTTTGGTTTAGACTTTAAAACTAGAGCTCACATCCACTGTTTGCAGACATGAAAGATCTTATGGTGACTTCCATACAAATTAGGGTTTGTCCCAATTCCCTTTGCCAAAACTTATCTTTCCTTCAGCTGTTGTTCAGTGTTCTGGCTGCTGGTCTCCAGCTGTGAGGATGTTTCAGTGTTTTTTTGTGTGTATTCTGGAACCGGGAAAGCATTTTAATATTTTTGGGATCGGGCTTTATAAATATTAGGGTAAGGATCATTAATTCAGGATATGTTTTGGTTATGCACATCCTTAGTATATACTAGGTATAATAACTTAGTATCCTTAGTATATATTAGGCATATTAGGTATAGGTTCTAAAAATACTACAGGTATTTCTTTAAAATAGTAAACATTTGAATACATTATTTTCTGTCATTGCTTACTATGATGTATTATACTAAAGCACAGCCAGTGTTGTGATCTCAGTAAAGGTATTTATAGTACACTCTTGCATTTAGATACTGTGGTGATAAATATCTTAACAATATTGAAGATTATGATTTGCCTGGAAACTGCTTCCAGTTGCTTTCTGCCTCAGGCAAAATAAAAATAGTCCTCCTAAAAATAAAATTCTTAAAAAAAAATAGCTGACACTAATGCAGGGGTGAGCAAAATGGCCAATCCGGCTGGTAGCTGGACTCCATTTCCCAAGAGCCCCTGCCCATGTGGCTGGGGCTGGTCTCCATGGCGACCCTAGCCACAACTGTGGGGGGATATCTCAATGCTGGGGTTGCCATGGAAACCAGCCACAGCTGCACTGGCAACACACATGGCAGAGCAGTGCAGGGGACTGTTCTGACGCTGCTAGGAACTTGTGATGGGGGCAACTCGTTCCAGAGCCAGGGCAGAACTGCGATCTGTAGCCTGCACGCTCTGAGCAAGAGCACATAAGCTGGGGATCACAGCTCTGCCCTGGCTTCTTGCAGCGGTGACCTCGTGGTCTGGAGCAGGGGCAGAGCTGTGATCCCCTGCCTGCTCGCCCCTGCCCAGAGCATGCAGGCTACAGATAGCAGCTCTGCCCTGGCTCCAGAGCAAGCTGCCACCATCACAAGTTCCCATTGGCTCTGGACCAGCCCCCTGCCCTGCTCTGCCACTCGTGCTGCCAGCGCGACTGTGGCAGGTATCCATGGCAACCCCAGCCTTGAGCTTTCCCACACAGCTGCAGCTCCATGGAGACCGGCCCCAGCCATGCACAGGGGCAGCTGGGAAACGGAGTCCAATGCCTGTCCCCACTCTAATGTTATGTATGCTGACTATGAGAGAGAGAAAAAGCATTTTTTTTCATGTTAGATACCACTTGCAAGGTTAGCTGCACAGTGAAGTCTAAAGTAGAGGGATGCTGGGCATGTCTACCCGTGACACTATGTCACCGTAGTAATGCTCTACATATATGGGCAAAACCTGTGATGCCGCAGATATGTCGCCATAGCAATATTTGATTGTACATACTATCTCTGGAGTAACATTTTAATAGAATCTTGTTCTTATTTCAGTACCTACAGCTGACATTTTGGACAAAATTTTGAACCTGTCCCTTTTATTTCATTGCAGGGTTTCAAATTCTGTTGGAGAAATGATTCCTGCCTTTCTTGGTTCTCTTTCACATACTGTCTGTGGAGATCTGTCAGATGTTTGGCCTCTTATGAAAAACCCTACTTCTTGTGATAGTATCTCTTTCTGTGAATCTTACCCAGAACTGACTGGAGGAACTGCAAATTCCTTCCAACCAGAGGCTGAAAACACAGTCGATATAGATTCAGACAATGAGCAGGATCTAAGTGATGTACTTATTTCAGCTGAATCTGACTCTGAAAAGTGTGCAGAATCTATTGAAGGTTCCAGACATAGCACATGTATGGATGCTTCATTTATGCAGGACTCAGCAGCTGCTGAAAACCAGCCAATGACAGGGCATGACAGAACTGTTAATGTTTCTATAGACTGATAAAAAGGTAAAATACATTTCTGTAAATAAGAAACAAAATCTGTGGTACACCCATCTGCTCACATTAAGAACCCTGAGAAAGACAAAGAGTACAGATGCAGGTGTCCACCAGCCTCACTGAAAAAAATAATCAAATTGTAAAAGATGGCAAGGTTCTGTCCATCCTTGGGCTGTGTCTGAGCATTGCTAAAGTGAATATGTTCTCAGAAGAAATAGACATTTCAGACTGTCATATTTTAAATCCATTTTGAGTATTTGAAAAGTATAGTTTCCACCATAACAAAGCAGTCATGTGGTTATTTATGCAATTGTAAAGTTCTCTTACTAGAGAGATTTTAACAGAATATATTTCTGTTTTATCATTGTATGTTAGATTATCACTTAGTAAAGTTCATCTTTATTTTAAGAAAGTCTAATTATAGACATTTGCAAATCGTTTTCAGTGTGAAAGGTCATACAGCATCATAGAGTGTAAACTCCTTTGATCTGTTATTGTTTCTAATAATAGATGTTGTACTAACAAAGATACTGTTTTGTGTTTAGAAAGCCCAGGGCCTGCTGGCACTTTGGGGCAGAGACTGCTTTTTCAGTATGTGGATGTACAGCACAGAACAAAAGAGGGCTTCATTGTTTTCCTGGGGCCTTTTTTACCAAAATGTAAAATAAGTGCTAATTTGACTAAAGGCAATTCATATAAGATGAACAATTTTGAATATATTTTGGAATTATGTGTATGCATAATTAAATTTAGACAAGACTGAATTTAAGACAGAAGTTCAATTTCAGGGTTTTTTCTTTTTTATAGTATGAGAGTGAATTAAGTTAGATGTTTTCAGTGTTTTATATAAAATAAAGGATTTCATATGGTATTTATAAGAGTGTAACTACTCTTTTATCACTTTCTCTAGGAAGCCACAAATATTTCTACTGACACTAGAACTGCATGCTATCCTCCTCTTTCTTTGCTAATGCTTGTGAATAGAATGTGGCCTGGTCCTCAATGTTTCCTAGTTTCAAAAACAGCTGAAATAAATTGGCAGCATTTTAGACCTTTCAGGCAGTTGCATCTGAGCCATAACAGCTGTAAGTTGAAACTTCGAGGAGCAATTGGAGAGAAGACTGAAGGTGGATTCATGATATTTTGCAGCTCTTCTAAACAACAATCTTCTGTTCTTCATGGGTGTTTGAAAAACGTAATGGATTGAGCTGGCAGCTATGTATAAATACTATAAGAAATAGAATTACATTAGCGTGTTTAGACTGATCTGTTAAACATAGCTACAGATGTCAGATGGTGTGGGACAAAAATTTGCCAGTTATTCTGCTTGCAAATTTAAGTTTGCATTAGGTTTTTTTCCTGGCTGGCTGTAATCTTAACTCACATTTTTATTTATGTAAGGGTTAAAAAACAAACAATTCTATTTACGTAAGGATCATGCATCAGCAAACGGAAGCTTGTATTGTATTACACATTAGCTAAAAAGCTGCTTTAATGAATCAAGGAATTTGCATGCCCCAATAATATGTATTTTTGAAGTCCCTTAAAAATCACCATTTTCTTATGCCAGATTAGCCTTAATTTAGATGTAGCTTTGGTGTAGACAGCACATTGGACTTGTAGCTATATTATATGACTCTAAATGTTGAAATAATAACATTGAAATAATGAACTCTCATGTCAATATCAAATTACAGCAGATACAGCATGAAGCATTCACACAGCTGAAAGTCACTGAAAGGTTGCCAACAGGGGACAGTTTTTAAGGGTTAGTCTACAATACATCATAGGGCATGTATACACATCTAAGTCAATTTAAAATAAGGTGACTTAACTAAGTTGACTTGACTAAGCTGACTTAAGTCACATCGGGGATACACACATACAGTTCTTTGACATAATGGTAGCAGTCTTGTGAGCCCTACCCTGCAGTAGCCCCTGGCTGAGTTAAATCAACTTTGCATACACACACATTTAAGTCAACTTTAAGTCAACTTAACTAATGCGACTCAAGATAATACACCTTGGAGGTATATTACCTTGTGCCGCATTTAAGAGGACTGTGCTCCACATATATGTGTATGCTCTGACAGTTAAATCAACTTAAAAAAGTTAAGTTACTTAACTGCCAGAAATCTAGTACATGTGTATGCACCCATGGTGACCTAATCCTTTTATTCTACACAGACTTTTTTTTCATCAATGCCAACACCTCCTGTAAGTATCTCCTGAAATTTTCTACCTTCCTCACTACACACAAAAGTGAGTTGACAGCAGTTGTTTAAAAATACCATTCACCTGAACCACAAAATTACACGGATACCCAAACTGAGTAAGCTTATTATCTTATGGCCGCAACTCTGACACTTTTCTCTGTAATTTCTTATCTATAACTTACATTGCATCTTATACTGGCATTTATTCTATAAAAACCTTCTATCAGAGGTACTATTTTTTCCTACTGGGAGGAGTCCCAATGAACTCCATTAAGTGTTACATTAGGCAGGATCTAGCTCTGAAATTGTGAATTCTTATAAAGCATTCAGTATGCTCTTAGCAAAATACAAATTATCAGCAAAATGATGCAAATACGTGGTACATTTTCTTCCTTGTTGTAAATGAATTGTACAACAGTTTGCACAACTAATATAACATTCTCTTTCCTTAAAGGAAAGATGCTTCTGCTGGTGACATATCAGGCAGAATTTTGGGCCTGTAAAAGAATAAGTAAATGCAATACTGAAAGCAAAGATGACAAGATGCTTTGCCAAAAAACAGTGGAACCTGTTGTTCAAGTAACTGCTACTCATCATGAATAACACTTGCATGATATGGCCCAAGGTTAGTGAAGAAATTTCCTCTGAATATTAAATGCTACTATTGACTCCTTGACTTATTATTGTACTAAATAAACAGTCATGCTTGTGTTCAGTTGTTAAATACTTTGAAAGACATATGCAGTTCAGGCAAAATTAATTTTCACATCCTTTTTACATTAGATAAACATGTCAAAATATTATTTTCCAACATTTTTTACTTGAAGAAATGTTTGGTGTTTTTGTATATGCTTTCTAAATAGCAAAATCCAATATGCATTTCGGTATATTGCAAAATATTGCTAGAGTACATATGGAGATTAAAATTTTAACTGTCAGGAATACCATGAAATGGTATGATCCAAAACTTTTTGCCAGTATCTGTCACCAGTAAGTATGTTTCCCATTGGAATTTTCACTTTGTATGATCATTTTTGTCCAGCAACTACTATATTTACTCATACACCATATGCACACACCTTTTGCCCAAAAAGCAGTCCTCCGAAATTGGGGTGCGTGCTTTAAGTGGAGAAGCTGATCTTCTTTGCTGAACTAGAAACATGGACAGGGGCGTGTCTACATGAGATGCTACTGTGCAGCCATTAATGCACATTTTTAGTACTTGTATTAGCAAGTACTAAATAAGTGCACAGTAACCAGAGTTACCATACAGTATCACCAATGAACATCTTTCAAGTCACACTATGGTGCAGTAGCGTATTAGCACAGTCCGTCCGGTAACACGCTACTGCACAGTATTATTCGACTACTGCACAGTCAGCATTTTGTGTACTCATGTCCAGGCTACGCTGCAAAATAGTTACTGCTCCTCTCTGGGACAGCAAGCCAGCAGAGGCAGTATCCTATGTTAACCTTTTCACAGCTGCTAATGAATTATCAGTAGCTTTTTTTATATTCTGCCTTGCCACAATAAGGTGTGTGTTTTATTTGGGGACACGAGGTATGCAAGAAACTATGGTGTATATATAAAATTCCTGTACATGAGTGAGAGCAAATTTTAAAAAGAATTCAAGATGCAGAATAGCGATTTTTACAAGTATTTGTATATTATGTATATATTTTTTTAACATAGTTTTTCTTAATTTAAGCAGATTGATCGCATTTATATTGCTTGTGCCAAGCAATGTTGTACATGCCAATAGAAAACAAATACCACCAGTGCGATTTGACATACTTTTTAAATCTGTAAATTACAACCATGTAAATTGTTTTGTAATACTTTTTTTATTTGTGAATAAACTGTTACATGAATTGTTCTTGGTTAATTGGTCTCAAATTCTTAATATTACCAATACTCTGTATAAAGATGGGTGACACTGGGACAACATTTTTTAAGCAGAATTCCCCATTGATTTGGGTTAGATGTGCTATATTCAAACAATGTGGTGATCTGGCTCCACATTGTCAAAGTTGGAATTATTGTGCCTTCAAACTGTGAGAGGTTAAAGAGACAGTAATATAACATCATCCCTGAAGTTACAGTGCCTCAGATCTGGTTTTTAGCTAACATGGAGAAAAAATTATTTAGTGAGACGTCAAACGCAAGTGCTTTAGGGCGCTTGTACGTGTGATGAAATTGGCCTTTTAAGCGGTTTAATTGCCCTTTTGTACCATTTTAATGGAGTCACCATATACACTTGCAGTGATGTATTACGTTTTAATTTTGTCCTGCTGTGTGTGTGCAGTGGTGTATTTTGTTTTAAATGACTTGGTTACATAAGCAAAGTAAAACTCATCAGATGTGTTTTAGTTTGCTATGTAACAAATTGCAGCGATTATATATCTAGAGAAGGTGGCAGGGATGGTGCACAGGGTGCTGGAAGCCCAGGCATATTTGGGGAGGCTCAACTTGGAGGGCTTCCAGCACCCCACGCACCATCCTCGCTACCGTCTACAGCTGCCAGCACATGCAGCCATCCTCCTGCCACCTTCCCACACTGCCCTAGGCGCAAGCCAGCCCATTCTTGAGCGGTGCCAGGCAGTGGGAAGGCAGTGGGGATGATGGTACACGAGACACTGAAAGCCTGCCAAGCCCAAGCTTCCCCGAGTACGCCCAGGTGTCCAGTGCCCCATGCATCGTTGGATCAGACTGGGTGCTGCCTGCGAGCTGGGGCAGCACCCGCCCACTTGCACCCCACCTGGGTGGCTGCAGGGGAGCACCGTTGTCATGGAAGGAAGCACCAGTCCTTCCTGGAAGCTCAGGGCCTGCACAACCTGGCAGCAGCTTGCACAGGCAGGATCTTCTGTGGGAAGGAAGTGACAAGGGTCCCACTTTTTCTTTTTTTTTCCAGCAGAGCCTGCCTGGCTCTCCCATGGCCAGGAGGCAAGCTGCCAGTGGGTTCTGAGCTACAGGGCCCCCAGACTTGCCCTCCAAAGCAGTAGCGCCCCTCCCCTGGGTAGCACCTGCCCACTAGCACGCTGCCTAGGCAGTCCTGGGGGGCACTACCACCACAAAGGGAAGCACCAGGGTCCCCTGCAGCTCAGGGGCTGCTCAGCCCACCAGCAGCTCACCCCCAGCCATGGGAGAGGCAGGCAGGCTCCAAGAGGAAAAAAGGCCCCATGCTACTTTTTTTTTCATCAGTGGAGCCTGCCTGCACCAGCTGCTGCTGGATCACACAGCTCAGGCCCACCAGCAGCTCACCCTTTGGCAGTGGGAGAGGCTGGCAGACTCCAGGGAAAAAAAGGATTGAGCCCCTCACTGCCTCTGGGCTGCCCAGCACGCGAGCTCCAGGAGGGCAAGCGGTGGGGGGGAGCCACAGCTGCTGCCACCGTGCGCAGCCCAAACAGGCAAGCCTGGAGCCAGCGTGGGACCCAGGCTGGTAATAGGGCTGGGTTACAAACCAGTGCCGAGCATGGGAAAAGAGGCCCCCCACCCGCCCTGTGGCTGGTGCCCCACGCTGCAGCCACTCGCAGCCTCTGTGGGGCTGCCTATGCCTGCTCAGGACAGCCCTGCGTAGGCTGCGAGCAGTTGCATCAGGGAGCGAGGGCCACTGGGCAGGGGAGGGGACACTTTTCCCTGGATGCCTTCCTTGCCCTTCCCCCAACCCCCTTAGCTGAGTTTCCAGTGCTGTGCAGTCACATGGTCCCAGGCCAGAAGCTCCTCCTGTGGCTTTCGGCTGGGGGGGGGGCAGGGCCAGGCAATCCCTGCTGTTGCAGGAGCCTGCTGGGCTTCCCCTGGGTCCCACTGCCTCTGGTTTCTGTCATTTTTTTTACAGGAACCAAGGACAGTTCAGTATTAATTTTCTAAATTTTGAGGGGCCCCACGGGCCAGATAGAATGGCCTTGCGGGCCAGATGCAGCCTGTGGGCCATATTTTGCCCACCCCTGGCATTAGTGCATTAGTGAAGCCATTACTGAACTGTTCTGTTCAGTTCTGGTGACCAGATCTTAAAAAGCATGATGGTAACTTGGAAAGGACAGTGTGGCTTGCCAGCTCTTTCACTAACCTGCTGAGTGACCTTGGACAGGTGTTAGCAGCCTGTGTCCACCAGACTGGATCCAACCTGTAAAGAGATTGGATCCAGCCCACAAAAGTCTGATTCAGTCTGTGTTTTATTAATGGTGTGCTAATGCCCAGCTTTCAATGCAAACATAATTTATGCCCCTCAGTGTAATTTAGGTGGTAAGAACGTGCAAAGATAGTTTCATAGTTTCATAGTTTCTAGGGTCGGAAGGGACCTGAGAAGATCATCTAGTCC
>NW_017729032.1:42625664-42629699 GCF_001723915.1 Gavialis gangeticus
ACTATGTCCACTGCTACCCCTGCATCTAATGATCTGGTGATCTGATCGTAAAAAGCCACCAGATTGGTCTGACAGGACCTGCCACTGATGAACCCGTGCTGATTGCCCCTAAGCATGCAGTCCCCTGCTGTCCCCTCCTGGATGTGTGCCAGAATTATTTTCTCAAACAGCTTGCCTAGGATCGAGGTAAGACTAACTGGCCTAAAGTTTCCCAGGTCCTCCTTCCTCCCTTTTTTGAAGATTGGAACCACATTGGCCCTCTTCCAGTCCTCCGGCTACATTGTACTAATGTTACTACATTGATTAAGATTACATTAAGATACTACATTAAGATACTACATTGTACTAATGATTAATTTGAAAACTTCATAATTAAAATATGGTTGAAGTTTGATCTTAAAGGATTAATTCTTTTTTGTTTGTTTCATGAATGAACATAAATGAGTATAATAATAGTTAGCAGGGTTGTTCGCTAGGATTTTTGAACTTGAAATGCTCATTTTTTTATAAAGGGGGGGTGGCAAGCTGGTATGGAGAAAGTTTCTGAAGATCTTGAAACCTCAGGATTGCAGCCATTGTGGAGCCAGACTGCCTGTGTTGGAGTTTATGTAAAATTGCCAATATCTGAAATTGTTTTCAGTGGCCAAGGCCCAAGTAAATTGGGAGCTGCTCTGTCCCTAGTGTTTTGTTTATTCCCATCATCCATTGTTATTTTCTCCAGTTGCTTAATTCTATAATCCAGGGCAGCCAGAAAAAAAGACATTGCAAGACTCATAACAGCTATGCCTTCCTTTTCAACACATTAAAAGACTTAGGGAATCCACCAAAAATATGTTAGCATTTAGGAACATATGTGCGCACACACAAATAAACAATCATGCTAAAGGCTGCCTTCTAATAGACAGGTTAATTAATCTAGGGTGGACTAATTAGGTCATCCAAAGCACTGCATGCATACAGCCTCACTGATTCTAGTTAGGATCAGAGTGGTAGTGTAGCCAGGGTGGTCCAAGAGACATGCAAGAAACCAGATTTGCATATAATTAGACCAATTGTATACTATTTTTTTCTTGCAGAACAAGTTGTTTTTTTAACCCTAAAAATCTGCCCTCCCAAAACTGGGGTGTGTAGCTTTAGCAGGAAAGCTCCAAAACCAACTGCTTTGCAGCAGCATTAGCATTTCTTGTCAGGCAGCTGAGGGAGTCAAGTGACTAATGGCTCATTATTCTTCACTCAGCAGGTGTTAACTATCATCTCACCTTTTTAAGAGTCCTGATGTTTTACTAAGCAAGCTAATCAGCTGGCATTTTGCTATCTCCTAGTTAATCCTGGTCTCTCCCTCTCTGTCACAGCCTTGCAGACTGTTTTTTTTTAGCTGTGTACCTATGCAGCTATAACTTTGGAAGTATCCTTTCCTTCACTCTGCCATCCCAAAAACAAGGTACATATTTTATTTCTGTGTGCATTGTATGCAAAAAATACGCTATTTAGCATATGCTGTATCAGACACTTCATGTCCAAAAAACCTTATCTAACATCTCTCCCAACTCCATAGTTGGTCTAATAAAAGAACAAACTTTGCTTCTGGTTTAGGACATAACCTGCTCAGAACAGGGCTCAGAACATCAGTATATTCCAGGGTGGTGTTGCTGGGCATAGTAAGGTTACAATGCAGACCTAGTCCTTCTTTATCTTGCCTTGAGTGACTGTTGCCTCCTGGATCTGGGGGGGCACCCACAGAAGCTGCCAACCCTGTCGGGGGGGCACCAGCCCTACTGACAGCATCAGTGTCGGCTGTCGGGGGGGCACTGGCCCCATCAGGGGGGCACATGCACTCCATACCAGTCACCTATGCATCTTACTAATGTTCTGACCCACTATAATAATCATAATCGTAATAATATGTCCAGATCCTTTTCTGCAGAACTGTAGCTTTACCAGTCTTTCCCCGTCTTGTATTTGCAGAGTTGATTATTCCTACTTTGAACTTGTCCTTATTAAATTCATCTTATATATTTCAGCCCGGTTCTCCAATTTGTCACAAATATTTTTAATTTGTCACAAATTATTTTTAAATCCTTGCTTCCCCAGTGCTTGCAGTCCTGCCTCCCCTACACACCTTGGTATGATCTGCAGATTTAAGACACCTTTCTGTGTCACTCCCCAAGTTATTAATGAAAATAAAGAAAAATAGCAGATCCAGGACAAACTCCTGCACAATGCTTCCCTCCCCACTTTTCAGTTTGACAGTGAATCACTGATAACTGTTCTCAGAATCTGTTTTCCAACCATTTGGGCATGCACCTCACAGTACTTTCACCTAGACTACAGTTCCCTAGTTGGCTGGGATTATCCTCACATCTGCTTCTACTCCACACAAAGCTTGTTATCCTGGCATAGAAGGAAATTACAATATCTTGACATGACCTGGTCTTGATAATGTCATGTTGGCTGTTACTCATCACCTTGGTGATTATTGGTAGGTAGTTTCATCCAATTCCTTGCTGAGAATTAAAGTTAGACTGACAGGTGTATAATTCTGTGGGTTCTCCCTTCTCCCTTATCTTTAAAAGTAGGAGCCACATTTAGCCTTTCCCAGTCTTCCTGAAGTTCAGATCACTGAAGAGCTCATGATTTCATTTCCCCCTCCTCTTGGAAAATTCCCTATCTTACCTTTCTATTGGGATAGTTTGTTTTCGTACTCTAAATATTATGAAACTGCTGACTCCCCTGAGTGCCTTTTCCCTTACACTTACTTCCCATATAGGGGATATTACTTACCTCTCTAGATTTCTTGAAATCTGCTTTTTTGAAAGCTAAAATCTGGATACTTAAAATTCAGTGACAAATCTGTCTGAAGTTCATTTTTACATACAGCAGAGCTGTCCAACTGGTGGCTCACAGGCCACATCTGGCCTCCAAGGGATTACCCAGCAGCTCCCCCAGGCTTCTGGTCCAGGTGCTGTCCTCCCCTGCACTGCACTGCTTTCCTGCTGGTGTTCTGGAGTTTGTAGGCTCATCCTTCTGCCTTTCGAGGTGGAGCAGCATGGTTCACTGGGCTGAGGCAGAGAATGGCCAGCAGGATTGGGAGAACCTGGGCCCATGTGATATGGGAGCACTGGTGCGGTTCCCTTGCAGCTATGGGGGGCTGGGAGGTAGCTATGCAGTGTGCCATTCAGCTTATGTGGCATCCAGCCTGGGACCCCCACCTCGCCCACCAGCCACTCAAAAGTTAAACAGCTCTGAGATAGAGGATGTTAGGACAAGAACAAAGATAAGGTGAAGAGTTTTAGTATGATAGGACAGGGTGTTAATTGTTCAACAACCCACATATGCACAATATGTAAAAACAAGTATTTACAACCCCTATGTTGGGTATGGAGATGGCTTTCCTGCAGTATGGTTGATATCTGGCAATCCCATGTTCCAGGGATTTTGCTGGTCCCCAGTATAAAAGAAGGAATTTATTTTACCTCATGAATGCTATTGCCTTCCAGGGTTTTTCTTTCCTTTCCCTGCCTTCCTCTGAAGCATTTGGACACTGGCCAAAGCTGAGTGTGGTTTTTGCCTGGGATGTACTGGTACTCCTAGCAGTCCTGCCAGTACTTGGAAAACTCAGAGGTCCCTAGTGAAGTCTTGCTTTTCTGGTCAGGGTCATACCAATCTCCAAATCTGGTCTTATCAACCGCATCTCCTTTTACAATCAGGTAACTCACCACCCAGATAAGGGAGAGGAGTTTGACATTGTATACCTTGATTTCCAAAAGGCCTGTGATCTATGTTCTTGTGAGTAAATTGGAGAATCCTAATGAATGGATCTGTGTCATCTTGCCAAGAAGTGGCCAGTGGTGTCCCTCAGGGGTCAGTGCTTGATCCACTGCTTTTCAACATTTTTATCAATGATTTGGATGTGGGAGTGAAGAGCTCACTGGCTAAGTTCGCAGACAACACCAAGTTATAGGGGTGCATGGTCATGCTTGAAAATAGGTTGCAGATAGAGTCAGACCTAGACAGCCTAACAAGTTGGACGGATCA
>NW_017729032.1:42634699-42635143 GCF_001723915.1 Gavialis gangeticus
CTAAGTTCGCAGACAACACCAAGTTATAGGGGTGCATGGTCATGCTTGAAAATAGGTTGCAGATAGAGTCAGACCTAGACAGCCTAACAAGTTGGACGGATCAGAATCAAATGAAGTTCAGCATTGAGAAGCGTAAAGTGCTCCATCTGGGGACAAAAAAGCCTCTACACACCTACAGGCTTGGCAATGCCAAACTGACCAGCACCACGAATGAAAGGAACCTGGGGATAATAACAAACCACAGTATGAATTTGAGCCAGCAGTGTGACACTGTAGCCAACAGGGGAAATAATACCCTGGCATGCATCAATTGATGCATCTTCAGCAAAACTAGAGAAGTGATTCTTCCACTCTACTTGGCATTGGTAAGACTGCAGCTGGAGTACTGCGTCCAGTACCGGGCTCCGCACTTCAACAAGGACATGGTAAAGCTCAAGAGAGTCC
>NW_017729032.1:42635154-42637361 GCF_001723915.1 Gavialis gangeticus
CCTACCCTGGAAATCTTCAAGAGGAGACTGGACAGTCATATCACTGGGGTCACCTGACCCCAGTTGTCTTTCCTGCCAGGTGCAGAGAGGCTGGACCCAATGATCCCCCAAGGTCCCTTCCAGCCTCAAAATCTATGAATCTATGAAATGTAAGGACTGAGAAGCGTTTGAGATCATGGAAGACAGGGCAGATTGAACAAGCATCAGACTGTGATCTGTAGTAAGAGAAGGAGGATTGAGCTGCTTTGCGTAAGGATAAACCAATTAGGAGATCTGGGGTATGCACACACAGCACATACGAGGTTGGGTCTGCACAAGTTAGCTCTTGAACCTGAAGCACTGTAGTCACATTAATATAAGTCCAAGCACAGCACATGCAGTGCTGGTGCTGGGTATCTGCACTGCTCATAGAACATAGATACTTTGGCAGTAGGGACCATACAAAAACATACAGATTTAAAAAAAATATGAGTAAGTATATAAACCTGAGTATTTAGCTATATCAGTGTACAGGAATACAAATTACAGGGATAAACCATAATTTTCACATAGAGGATTCATGAGTAGAACATTTGAATAGCTTCCTTTTTTACTGAAGAACTAGCAATTAGTATTTACCACCAGCTAAATATTCTAGATATCATTAATGCAAAGGCTAACTTGTCATAGATCTGCATATTTAGTCCAACATAGATCACAATATTGCTTGAGCTACTGTCATCAGTGCAGGCTGAATTATAGACATGCTACTGTGCTTCAGTATATTAGGATGATAAGCAAAATGTTTTAAAACATAAGGTCTGGTTGAGATAGAGCATAGCTTTATCAATAAACCCAGATTACAGAAGATAAGCTTGTTAGGATGACTGTATTTGGATCTTGGGGAGCACTGGATTTGCAGCTGAATAAAGGCTTTAATCTGTGGTTTTAGCAAAGCTGCTGACCACAAGGCAGAATGTTATATTAAAAGTAACATTGCAAATGCTTAGGCAAGCAGTTTTCTAACAACGTCATAGTGTTATAAAGTACAGAGCCCGTTGTGTAAGGAGAACTAGGTGCAGCCCACCAGCTATCGTCAGAAGATAACGCAGAAGTAAGACCTTGGAGATGAAGGAGTCAGCAAGAAACCAGAAAGAACCAGCAAGTGACCAGATGAAGCAGAGGTCAAAGTCTTAGGCATGCGTTCATAGCAAAAAGGCATGTAAATAAGTGAATGCATAGGCAATTCCATGCTAATGAAGTAAACAGTAAACAGAAGCAGAGCTTGAGATAGGAGGAGAAATGAGTGGAACAGAGGATAGGCAAAGGTGGAGTAAATGTTAATGAGTATGAACCAAGGTGTATAAACGTGGAAAGAACTAATGTTCACTGTGGCTCCCCGGTTTCTTTGGGAGCTAGTCTGAAGCTGTCTCCATTTTGAATAAAGCTGTTGTCGTGCAATTTTTGCTGGTGTTTGCTCCCTGTTTGCTCCCCAAACAGCTGGATCCCTGAGCAATTAGATCGTCGTCTCCCTAGTTGTTGGGTGCCATATGGAGTCAGGGTCTAACAAAGTTCATAATTTAGATGATGATGGGAAATCTTGAATCTCTTTAACTATATATATTAAACAAACAACTCAGCTATGGATAGCTAAGAACACCAAACATTTACTCAATTTAGGATGGTTGGTTACCTCCTTAGTGGTGTAAAGTTTTGCTTCAGTGCACACATGCATGCAGTGTTTAGGTTACCTCTGTAGCCAGATTATTAGAAGTGTGCGAAGCAGGCCCTATTTGATTCAGATATGGCACAAATCAGGGACACTAATTTGATTCATTGATTTGGATCACTGTCCCTGATTTGATTCAGCTAAATCTGAATCTGAAGCTGTGATCCTGAGTTGGAGAATCAGTGATTCAGACATAGACACAGCTTTAAAAGTTTTTTCTACATACCTTGAGGTAGCAGGTGCAGTTCATGATTGCTGTGATGCTGGTATGCATGGAGCATCCCACAGGAGTGGGGGCCCTCCACATGCTTGGTGGTGAACCCAGAAGTGGACTGGAAGTACTTCCAGTCTACTTCCAGGTCTGCTGGGGAGTGTGCTAGGGACCTCCTGCTCCTCCCTGGCTTGGCGATTGCCCACAGGGGGACCTCAGGTGTCCCCACCCGCAGACCCAGGAGGCACCAGTTGCCGAGCCAGGGAGGCGTGGGGGGGGGGGGGGGGG
>NW_017729032.1:42637384-42640333 GCF_001723915.1 Gavialis gangeticus
GGGGAGGCAGCACGCTCCCTGGTGTACCCAGAAGTAGACCGGAAGTGCTCCGTGCTTCTGTGGGATGCTCCATCCGCCCCAGCATCACAGCACTCATGAGCCCCTGTTAGCTAGACGTATGTAGAAAAAACATTTAAAGTTGTGTCTATGTCCAAATCTCTGAATCTTTCCAAATCTCTCTGAATCGATTCAGAGGGTTGTGATTCGATTCAGAGAGATTAAAGGGTCTTCTGATTCAATTCAGATTCAGAGATTTGGCCACCAAATCAGGCCAAATCTCTGTCGAATCAAATTAGGGACTGAAGCTTTGCACAGATTATGTGCTCTTTTGAAAGCCAAATTAATAAGGTTATTTAAAAGGCAGGTAAAAAGTCATAGGATTTTTTAGAATTGTTTTAGTGCCAGGGTTGCAATGAATCAAAGGCCTCTAGAAACAACACATGCCACAGTTTGTTATGTTCCATTTGAAAACTTTAATTTGTTTTGAAAAAAGAAAGCAGCACTTCTGCCTCTGCCATGTAGATGCTTTAAGGCTAGTGGTTTTGTTATCAGTTTTAGGATAACAATAGGGTGCCCTCATAAAAATATAAAAGGAATGCCTTCTTTTGTAGACAAAGGTAAAATAGGCAGTTCCCCAAAACTCACTAAAATGTTTCTAAGTATAAAAGACTTAATAGATATTTGATCATCCCAAACTCCAAATACACATATAGTAGAATCCAATAAAAAAAATTCTTAAAACTTTTTCCTTGGGTTTCTTTTAAGTAGAGAGATGTCCAGTTCCTTTTTGCAAGGTGGACCCAGCTATTAATTCAATCCAAAACATTACAGCAGGGGCTTGAGATAGTAAGAATTTCCCCTTTGTTGTGGGCTCTTTGGAGGCATTACGCTTGCATTCCTGTGAAGTCCCTCCAAGTGACAGCCCCCTGGCATTAAATTAATCCCCTCTCTGACTTCAGTGACTAAAGCTTAGATTACTACCTGCAGCACAGACCATTTCAGATACTGCTTTTTTATTTTAAAGAAGAGACAAACAAAGACTCCTTATTAAAGCTAGTGAGCTGCTCTAACAGAGAGTGAAGCGAGGTAAGGTTGTGTACTGTGTAACAAAGCCATACAATGAACACTTTGTGCTAGCGGGTGCACTTTAATCCATATTTAGTTTAGGCATGAGTGTTGGCAAAACCTACTTGGCCTTCACAGTACATATGAGCCATTTTGATTATGTCTTATGATGCTCTGCTTTCAATAGGATAAAATAATAGTGGGTGGATTTGCCAGTGATTCTGCTGTTTTTCACATCAGTGGTGAATGATGGGATTAGGGAAAATGTTTTATAATAGTGTATTGACAGAGTGGGTAGTTTACTGAGGACACACTAAGGCTCATAGTAAGTGCCCCAACTTCTCCAATAGGGTCATTTGGTTAAGATTTAGTTTTTCCCATCATTTGAGTTTATATATCCTTCCCCTATAACAGTGGGAACTTTTTGTGTTGGCATTACAAAGCGAGATTCAGCTTGTTCAAAAGTTTGTAAATGACATTTTTTCCCTAAAGCATTGGTTGAAATAGACTGAAAAACATGTAGCTTTTATGAAGTACTTTGCCTTATCAGGGTCTTTGTAAGTTTTCCTCGTTTGCAGGGTGATTGGTGGCAACAGCCACATGCGAGCTTCCCTCCAACCCCTGCATCCAGCTGGCCGGGTGGTTCCTGTGCAGCCTGCAGAGGGGTGCTGCTGCCCTCGTCCCGCCCCCCCCCCGGCCCTACTCCTAGGAGGCAGTGGTGCAGGATGGTGGGTGGTGGAACTCCATCCACACCTGCCCATGCATACCCCCTAGGACCTTTCCAAGTACCCCTGGGGTATGCGTAAACCTGGGTGACCAGGAAAGCCAAGGCTTCAATCAAACTCCATCTAGCTTCACATATCACGGATAATAAAAAGTCCCTTTTCAGATATGTAGGGAGTTGGTAAAAAGGAAGGGTAACATTTGACCCCTGCTGAACCAAATGGGACAACTGATAACGCAGGAAAAAGCCAACCTGCTTAATGGGTACTTTATGTTGGTCTTTCATCAACCCAAAGGGACCGCCCTGCCTAACGTGATGTGGGACAGCCAGGATGAGGGTATATTTATACCCAGCATTGGTATAGGCCTTGTAAAGGAACACCTTGAGAGGCTAGACATCTTCAAGTCAGCTGGTCCTGACAGATTACACCCTAGAGTACACAAGGAGCTGGCAGGTATCATAGCCCAACCATTGGCAAAAATATTCGAAAACTCGTGGCGCTCATGTGAAGTACCTGAAGACTGGAAGAAGGCCAATGTGGTACCCATTTTCAAGAAAGGGTAGAAAGTAGATCCCAGGAATTACAGGCCAATCAGCTTGACCTTAGTCCCTGGTAAAATTCTGGAGAAAATTATCAAAGAGACCCTTCTTGATAAACTGGCTGATGGCAACATCCTGAGGGACAGCCAGCATGGGTTTGTTGCAGGTAGGTCTTGCCTGACAAATCTCATCTCCTTCTATGACCAGGTGACCTATCACCTGGACAAGGGAGAAGAGATTGACATCATGTATCTGGACTTTAAAAAAGCCTTTGATCTGGTATTCCATGATCTCCTCATGGAAAAATTGGCCAACTGTGGCCTTGGCTATACCACAGTCCGATGGCTGGGGAATTGGCTCTGAGGCTGGACCCAGAGAGTAGTAGTCAATGGAAGCAAATCATTATGGTGCTCCATGACCAGTGGTGTCCCACAAGGCTCTGTCCTTGGACTGGTTCTCTTTAACCAGAGAGACTGCGGGACCTGAACCTATTCAGCCTCCACAAGAGAAGGCTGAGGGGGGACCTGGTGACCGTCTATAGACTCACTAGGGGGGACCAGAAGGGTTTGGGGGAGACGCTGTTTCCCCTGGCGCCCGCTGGCATAACAAGGAGTAATGGG
>NW_017729032.1:42645333-42646040 GCF_001723915.1 Gavialis gangeticus
CTATGAAACTATGAAACATCTTTATCAATGACGTGGACATTGGTGTCAGAAGTGCACTGGCCAAGTTCACTGATGACACTAAATTTTAGCGCATAGCGTCCACACCTGAGGATAGGCTAGTGATCCAGGCTGACTTGGATAAGCTTAGTAAGTGGGCGGATATAAACCTGATAATGTTCAATACCAAAAAATGCAAGGTACTCCACCTTGGGGAAAAAACCCTGCAGCATGCTTATAGGCTCCGCAGTGCTATGCTTGCTAGCACCACAGCTGAAAGAGACTTGGGGGTCATGATTGACCACAAGATGAACACGAGCTACCAATGTGATGTCTCAGCCTTGGTGAGGTACTGGACTACTGCATCCAATTCTGGGCTTCACAATTCAAGAAGGATGCTGAGAAGCTTGAGAGAGTCCGGAGGAGAGCCACGCACATGATCAGAGAGTGAGAGAATAGGCCTTATGAAGAGAAGCTGAGAGAGGACTCTTCAGCCTGGAAAAGCACAGGCTCAGGAGTGACTGGTGGCTGCCTATAAGTATGTTAGGGGTGTGCATCAGGATCTGGGGGAACATCTGTTCACCAGAGCACCCCAAGGAATAACAAGGACCAATGGTCATAAACTCCTCCATGACCATTTTAAGCTGGACATAAGGAAAAACTTCTTTACTGTCCAAGCCCCCAAGGCCTGGAATAGACTCCCAAGGCCT
>NW_017729032.1:42646117-42653433 GCF_001723915.1 Gavialis gangeticus
TACTCATTCAAGAAACATTTGGATGCTTATCTTGCTGGGATCCTTTGACCCTAGCTGACTTCCTGCCCTGGGGCAGGGGGCTGGACTTGATGATCTTCAAGGTCCCTTCCAGCCCTAATGTCTGTGAAATCTATGAAATAAAAGGGGCCTAAAATAGCCTTTTCTATTTACAAAAATAGCATTATTTTAAAATCCAGTATCTCAGACCCTTCTAGGACAGAGCAAGTACCACACAAAATCCACTGGGAATGTTCCATTTTTGAACTTATACAGCTATTATGCAGAGGCATTATGAAGGATTTTGGTGCCTTGGGTAGTAGGGAAAGGGGTGCACTGGCATGCTGTAGGGGAAGAAGGGAAAGACTACCTAATGCTGGAGCACTCGCTTTTTCTTATCTGCAATCTTACTTTAGTAGTGTCAGTTGATGGATGTTGCAAACAGTTATATAGGTATTACTTATTTATCTTTGCTTTCCTTATCCAGGATGACAGTCTTCCTTCTGGGATAGTTTTCCAGGGCAAAAGTTTGCAGACATCCAACATCTTCCTTCTCCTGGAGTAGCAGTACCCACCATAGCTTGTTATGCCTTGCTGGGGAGTATCTCCTATGGCCTGATGATTAGTGCACTTTGCTGCAAGTGGGAGAGGCATTTTCCCATCCCTTTTGGCCAAGGGAGGCCCAGAATGTGTGTATCCTCTTTCTAGGGTAATGCCGTAGCCACCTGGGGGGGTTGAATTAAAAGGTAGGAAGACTCTCCTCTTTTGTTTCACTACTGGCACATATACATACATCTGAGCAATCCTGTTCTGCCACAGGTGCAAATAGAAGCCAAACTAAGTGCCAATAATTGCATGTATACCACGCAGGCATAAAAAGGCAAAATGGGACATAGTAGGGCTGTGGAAAACACCATTGTTTCATTTCAACGTCCATTTAGCCATTTCAAAGGGACAGTATTTTGTTTTGTCGTTTCATTTCATTTCAAAGCACTGTCCCATTTCATTTCATCTAAACTGTTTCACTGTTTTGACTAGTTTCAACATTTCACCCAAAGGCTATAATGGAGAATCATGAAAAAGCCTAAAATGTTGTCATTTGTTGCCTGATTCAGATGTAAATTGCAGAGATGGTAGTCCCTTCTGAGGGCACAAAGCTTGCCAAGTTTCAAGGACATAGATGCAAAAGTTTCTCAGAAACTGCACCTCAAAGTCATGGGGAAAAAACTGCTGGCAGCGGCAGTCTGCTGTCATCCAGCACACAGATCCAGGGGCTCGCACCCCCAGGAGGGCTGTGGGGCTATGACAGACTCCTCCTGTGGGTGCTGGCCCCTGGATCTGCACCCCAGATGAGAGGAGGCTCAGGCTGCAGCAGCAGCAATCTTGTCCGGTGCTGGGTGGAGCCCATAGCCAGTGGCTGTCCCAGGTGGGAGAGGCAGCCTGAGCCTCCTCTCATCTGGGTCATAGATACGGTGGCTCGCACCCCCAGAAGGCCTGCCGGGCTGTGCCAGACTCTTCCCAGGGGTACAGGCCCCTGGATCTGAGCTGGATGACAGGAGGCTGCCGCTGCTGCTGCCGCTGCCACCTGGGACCAGTGCTGGGTGCAGCCTGCACCCAGGACCAGGGAAGACAGATGCTGCCACTGGCCCCAGGCAGCAGCGGCAGCCTCCTGTCATCTGGGTGCAGATCTGGGGACCCGCACCTCCGGGAGTGCTGCGGGACCGTACCAGACTCCTCCCAGGGGTGCAGGCCCCCAGATCTGTGCAGAATAACAGAAGGCTGCCACCTGGAACCAGTGCTGGGCTCAGCCCACACCAAGCGCCAGGCTTCATGGAGCTCAGCCCAGCAATGGGAGGTGGAGCACAGCCCCAGTTCTGCCCAACTCTTGCCTCTGGGTTGCGCTCTTATCAGCCCTGCCAGCCTCACAGCGTGCAGCCCGGCAATGGGAGACAGGAAGAGCCGGGGCTGTGCTCCACCCCCCACTGCCAGGCTGAGCTCCATGGGGTTGGCAGAGCCAATCGGAGTGCAGTCCAGCAGCAGGGGGTAGGCAGAACTGAAGCTGTGCTCCCTGCTGGGCAGAGCTACATGGGGCTGTGGAGCCACTTGGAGCACAGTCCTGGCTCTCTCCTGCCTCCTACCACCAGGCTGCTTTGAAACTCAAAACATTTTGAAATTTTCAAAATGTTTCAAGTGCCCTCATTTCATTTCAAAGCTCTTTTGATGGTTTTTGTTTAATTTCTATTTCGCTGTTTCGAGCTCAAAACATGTCTAAACAGCTTTGAAATGAAACACTTGGCAAAATTTTGCACAGCCCTAGGATATAGCCCAATTTCCCTTAGTATGCCTGCTGGAAATTCATGGTGCTGGTGGCTGAGGGCCATCTAGTAGTAAAGACCTGTCTTCAGGCAATGGTGGATATGGCAGAGTCCATTTCAAGGGTTATAGTCACTGTACATCACTCTTTGTGGCTGGTTTACATGTCAACTAAAGATTATGGACTTACCTTTTAAGGTGTGCAAACTCTTCTCAGATTAAAAAAAATATGGCTCTGTCTTCCTTCAAGTATTCCTGAAGAACATTCAGCTCACCTGTAATGTATGCCCCTGTCCCAAAGCAGAGACTGTGCAAGTCACGGTGGGACAGCAAGTTTGGGAGCCATGCCTCAAAATGAACCAACCTGAGCCGCTAAGGGATGATAAAAGTCATGGAGAAAACTTTCTCCCTTGCTGGTTTGACTCTTCAGTCAGCTCCCACAAAGCAATCTATTTCACCACAGCATCAAGAGGAAAAGATCACTGGACCTTAATCTTCTTTGCCCTCTTTGCCCTTTGAGGACAGATTGGGTCACCTCCTTTATGTTTGAGAAGTTATAACAATAGGCAAGCAAATGCTTAACACTGTGGGACTGGCATACTTGGTATAGTTCTATTCTATTTCCCATTCCACTCCACCTCCAATCATTCTCAGGTGCCTCTCATGTGTCTGTACACTCTGAAAAGGTAAAACCTTTTCTATATCTCAGCACTAAAGAGGAAGTGCCCTTACAGCATGAGGAAAAAATTCTGTTCCCAATACTTCCTCATTCCTAAAAAACTAAATATAAACAAAAAATTAAATTGTTGAGTTATCTCTCTGGCTCTCTCTATTCCTGAATCCCAGAGATTGGTAGGCTGCTCTAAACTTACAATAGTGTAAGAGGGATGTTGAAGCCATGATGGTCCAGAAAATATACAAGAGGCAAGGATTTCTTAGAGTGATATCTTTGATTGGATCAGCTATCCAGGATAGAGCAAATCCTTTCCTCTCTTATACTTAGAAGGCATTTACATCAGGTAAATACAATATCAGGTATTCATTCTCCAGTCCATAGGCATTCAGCATTCTCTATCCCCATCATAGGAAGCTTATTGAAATGTCCTTTCTGTCTAGCTGAAATATTCATGTAGTTCCATTATTACACCATTGGAGTGTGTAACAGAGAGTCTGGGCCTCTCTGTTCCTTTAAGAGAAAAGTAGCCCAGCAAGGGAGCACTGCAGGCCAGGGAGGGCACAGCAGCTGCTGGCCACCATGGCAACGGGGCAATGAGACTGTTTAGAAGGCCAGGTTAGTCTGCTGACCAGAAACAGGCAGGGCCCTGGGAGGCATATAAGCCCAGGGCCTGAGCTAACACCTTAGTCTAGCTCTGCCCAGGAGACTACCAGGGGATGCTAGATGGACTGCTATCCTGCCTGTGAAACCCCAGTGAGGCTCAGGGAGCTCACAAGGATAGCCCAGGGTCAGGAGGTATGCCTGGCACATGAGGTGAGGGAAGGTTTTCCCTCTTACAGGAGCAGAGAGCTACTTCCCCTTTTATGTTTATATTATAGCCTGGGGGCTTATTGTTTGTGTTGCAGTTTGGAACCAGTGGTTTGGGTTGGGACTATAGTGGTAGTATATGGAAGTCCCATTGGTGCCCTAGGGGCAGCGCAGTTGCCTTGAGCCCTGCCAGGGGCAGGCTCGAGGCCCAAGCAGAGGTTGAGCCCAAAGCGGAGGTTGAGCCAGAAGCAGGGAGTGTGGAGCCACAGAGCTGCACAGGGGTAAGGGGCCCGGTGCCTGAGAGGGGTGCAGCTACACAGGGGCCAGGGGCCTGATGCCTGAGAGAGCTAGACCAGAGCTGGTACCACACAAAACCAGGTCCAATACAGTGGGCCTGAGCTAGAAGATCTAAGAGGGAAGGGGTGGTGGGTAAGGAGACCAAAGCCCCAAGAGGTGAACACCATCACAGTAACACCTGCAAGGTCTGGGGTGTGGTGTAGAGAAGGAATGGAGCCGTGCAATTAGTCATTAAGGCTGTAGGTACCCTGCAGCATCACACCCATAGAGAGGCCCAGCACGCATGGGCAGCCTTAATATTATTTCATCAAGGCATGGTGGGCAAGACAGAAGGGAAAGCACCCTAGAGACAGAGTGGGGCATAGTTGTGGAGCCACCAGGGGGCATCATGGCCACCTCTGGGACCGCACTGTAGTACAGTGTCTCACAGTCTTTAATGTAATGTTACAAAACTCCTTTGTAGTAGGGAACCAGTACACACAGACAGGGAACTGATGCATGTAGAAGCTAAATTACATGCTCTATGTCACATAAATGTCTGTGGTGCAGCATGGAATTGAACCCAGATGTCCAGAATCTCAGAACAACACTTTGAAGACTTCTGTACAAGATGGCAGCAGCATGTATACTTCTAATGTAAGCCTTTACTGTGTGAACTAAGGGAGTAACACCTGTATTAGGCTTGTACGAAAACAGGCCTCTGGAATGGGACAAAGCCACATTCACCTAGAGTGAATCACATGTTTGGCTTGCCTGCAAGGGATTGCTTGTCCAGAAGAGCTGATGTCTAAGCTTCACTTTTTAACGTTCTCTTGATTCAGGTAACTCTGCCCACACCACTGTGCTAACCGGTTACCTCTCTCCCTCTCCATCTCTCAGTCTCTGGCTCTTGGCTCTCAAGTGTCCAGTTTTCAGGCTCTGTCTCATAGCTTTTTGCTGCCTGCCTCAGCTTGCACACCCCTCTGGTTCCTTCACCTCCTGGGAAGTCTTTCCCTCAGGAGCCATCTTAACTTCCTGTGGGCTAGCTCATTACCTGGATCAGCTGGCCCAGTCCTCCTAGGCAGCCTGTAATCATGTTTCACTGCCTGCAGCTGGCCTGTAGTTCATATCAGCCTGCAGATTGCTCCCACTCTTCTTCAGCTAGCAGTCTGCTGCACTGCTACAGGTACCTTTAGGTCTGAAACTCTGCCACTTAAACTGAAGTAGTTATTTCACTAAAATGGCAACTTCATTAAACTCTAGAACAAGACATAGACATTGTCATACTGTAAGTAACACAAGTATCTGATAGTATTGATGGTGGTGATGCCACAAATCAACCCATGACATGTACATACAAAACCCCAGACCAGTTTAGGAAAATAAATGTAATTTTCAGGTGTTAACATTTTCTAGAGGAGATAATTTTAAAAGCGTAAGTTAAAAACTTGTAAAAAAAACCCCATTTCAATAACCATTTAAGTAAAAAAAAAAAAAAGTTGACCTTTCAAGTAGTAATTAGTTATTTCAAAGAGACAGCCAATGGTAAAAACTGAAAGAGCTGGCCCCAAGATGATCATTCACATATCCATTTTACATTGGAAGGGTTGACAGTGCACACTGAAAGAAAACCTGATCCTTTAAATAATATAATACTTATTTTCTTGAAAGCTTCAAAAGAGAAAAGTCCACAGTTTCAACACTCACATATATTTAAACAATCTATTGGCCTTTTAGAAAAGAGCTCAAGAATGCCATAAATTATATATACTGTGGCTTTCAACAACAAATATATAGTGTTCAAGTTTACACAAAGATGTTGGCAGATCTTGTAGTAGGAATTCCTGCAAAAAAAAAATGTTTGCCAGATGAAGTTCCCTGAGAGACAGAATTTCATTGATAATGAATGTCATATTTACAACCAGCTGGTTTCTTGTCCAATACATAAGTCTTTAATCTTTTCATCTGTGGTACGCAACAGGGGGAGGGATCATAACTGCTGAGAAGCCCAACATGAAATAAAGACTCAGATACGGCAAGAATGAGTTCCAGGGCACTGGATGCAGTTTCTAGGAGGCCAATTTCTACCAATTCTGTTTTCCCAGGGAAGAACTGTTTTGTTATATTTTTGTATGATATCAGTGTTTCCCTAAAGAGTAACCAGTGTTACAGAGGGTACCAATTCCTGCTCTGTGATAGATGGGGCATTTTTAATACCTTAACTTACAGCATGTGAGTCCAAGAAATCAAAATCAGTCTTGTTCCAGCACTACTGTATTCATACCATTAATTAGCCAATTCAAAAAGAAATTGCTTGATGATCTTTGAAGGTGACTAACAATTTCTCATTGATGTAGAAAACCAAAAGATTAGGGATAGAATAAGAATTTCTGAAGGAAATAAGAAAAATACTGGAAAATTTGTTGGGCAAATCTCTCATTTGCATAATAGAAACTGCTGCTAACCTGACCAATAATGACACAACTGCACAGGTCCCAGGAAGGAAATGTAATTGTTGTCTTTATCTTATTCATTGAAAATAACCAAGTATTTTATCCTAATATCCTTATTTAAAACCTCTAATGTGATGTTGCAAACTAGAACCACAGACCCAGCATGCCTGTGTTAGATCAGGAGTGCTTAGCTACAAAACCATACGCGGGACTCAGAAAAAGAGTGTACATCAGCTTAGTTAAAAATTAAACTGGGCTGTAGTAGTTATGCAGCTTGTAACAGCCTGTAATTCATTTAAATTCCTTTTGAAGATGTGCCTAGATGTCTCCAAAAGTTTTTAAATGGGCAATATATCTTGTAATTAAGGACCACCATAATCTGGGCATCAGGGGATTTCAGGGGAAAGCCTGAAATTTAGCATTTCCCCTGAAGCTCCAGAAAACTGTGATTTGTCTGGAAATGGCCTGAAACTACAGGGGAGAGGGCAGGCAGGGAAAAAAGGGTGTTTAAAAAAAACAAAAACAAAAAATCAGAGAATTTAGATTTTACTACTTGGAAAAATTGTCTTCACTTGCATGTATGTTGTTATTCTGTGTAGTTTTTCATTAGGTATTTGACATCCATTGGGACTTTTGCCTGTAAGAAAAAAATCTATTATCACTAGAGCAGTAGTTGCAGGTCTACCCTTTCTTCATCCCACATGAGTGCCCAAGGCTTTCTACATCTGAAACCTGCTGCGTGAAAGAGGGGGAGGGAGGAACCAAATATGTACCTGCCTGGAAAGCATTTTGTA
>NW_017729032.1:42658433-42666394 GCF_001723915.1 Gavialis gangeticus
CCCTACCTGAAGTACAAAGAAGAATGGCAGCAGAGCTCTGGAAAAATGGTGGAAGCCCTATGTGTTTCCAAGGGCAACAGGCTATCAAACACAAAGATATCAAAGGCAAAGTAAATAAATAAATAAATAAAATAAAACCTAAGAAAATATCCTGAGTGGAAAAATAGAGTAGCTAAAAAGGCATCAGACCTGAAGGTCTCTGGAAATACAGAGGTCAAGTGGAGAAGATTTAAACAACAGGAGAAAATATAGAAGAGTTTGTGACTACAGGCAGTCCTCAGACTTATGACACAATTGGTTCCTGAAAACCATCTCTTAAGTCAAAATGTTGTAAATGGAACCAATTTTCCCATAGGAATAATGTTATAAATGGGGCATTGGTTCCTAAACCAAGGTCTGATACCCTATTTTCAACAAAAATGGCCCAGAATTTTGTACTCAATCAATTATAGATGAGTAATATAGCTACATTAATGTATTTATATTGTAAATATCAATCATATTGATTTGGAAGGACTTCTTTGAGGTGCTTTGCTGGACTTTTTGAAGGGCTCTTGGCTGCATCTTCTCAGGAGTTTTGGCAACAGGTTCTTCTGGAGTCTCATCTGCTTTCTTAAAGAAAGGGTCCAAGGAAGTTTGGACAGATGTTCTCCAGGGAGATGGGTGATGTAGTGAACTTGTTCGCTGGCATGGCATGGCGTCAGATCAAGCATTGTAAAGTTGAAACTGACATCAGAAAGTCAAAACAGGGTATGAATTTATAAACATCGTAAGTGCGATTTGTTGTCACTCAAAACATCTGAAGTTGAGGACTGCCTGTAATCTAAAACTAAAGAGCAAGTCTACCTGGCAGCTTTAGGAGATTGAGTTCTGATAAGGGACTAGAATCACTGAATAGTGACTGGGATCTGATTTAGGGAGAGAGAGAAAGACTGCTTGCATGACCAAGGCTGAAAAGAAAACCTCAGGCAGTAGAAGAAAAACAAGCAGGCTTTCAGGATTACAATACTGATCTGATCCCTACTAAGGAAGTACTAAGTGTATATGTAAAGAAATGGACAAAGCTAGTGTTTGAAATACAACCAGAAGGAAAAAAGTACCCAGTCTTCATTGAAAATATACCAAAGCCCTTGGTCACTTCAAGAGGGTACGATCTTTGGAGGATGAGTGAAATGAAACAATTGAGGAAAAGTTTGAGTTGGGGAAAATAGGAAAGCTCTTAACAGACTAGAAGCTAAAGCTGACAAACAATTCCATGATTCACACCGCAGGGAAGGTTCCCTTGAACCTAAGGCAGAGAATAGATAGGCTCATTGCAGAGACTTATGACTAGAATCAACAGATTAGGTATACCTACAGATCATCGGAGAGGAAGAGGAAGGAACCTCTTAATGATGTGTAGACCCAAAATAATTAAATGAAGATGTAGAAAAGGAACATTTTCTATTACCTACAAGAGGAGAAATACTGGAGACAGAGACAATGCCTTGAAATATTTTCTTCCACTTAGTGCTTCTGCAGGGTTCTGGCAAGTGTCCTTAGGAACAGCAGAGCACAAGTCTGTGCACATTCAGCCCTTCCTTTGGGACACAACATTTCTTTTGCCATTTGGGTGATCCAAGTCTTTCACTAGAAAATAACATATATAACAGACTGTAGAGCAAGGGTACTAAAATTATTTACATAGGGTGTGGTCACACAAACACTTAGAGCCCTTTCAAAAGGGGAACATTTCAAAAGGGCAGAAGCTGGTACGTTATGTTATGTGGGAAGGAGCTAAGAACAGTCCATTGTAGCAAAACAGCTCCAACTTTAACATGTTTTCATCCAAAATTAAAGTTGGAGCAGGTTTGCTACATTTGAGTCACTCTCAGCTCATTCACACAACAATTGGAACATACTGGCTTCCCCTTTTGAAAGAGCTCCACACCCACAGATAATATCCTAATCTGGAAATAACATTAGAGGAGCATGACCAGAGATAGCTTTGGAAATAGCCTGGGTTGCTAGGCTAAGGATAAACAAAAAAAATGCTGACAAACCCAAGAAAAAAGTTAACAGAATAAGGTGTACAGGTGTGCGCATTACCAACACAGCAGACATGGAAGGGTAAAAAGGGATGAAGTAGATAGGGAAGCTTGTGTCTAGTTTAGCTGCTTGAACTAATAACCCAAGAGTACTACTATGCAAAGATGTCCACTGACCATAGGACACAAATCAGAACAAATCCAAGAAACTAAAGGACAAGCACAAAACTAAGCTATACGTGGATGTCTCCAAAAAGCATATTGGCACAGACCTGGTCAAAACCAAGGACAACTGACTTGTGTGTTACAGGTCAAGACAAAAAATGAGGGTCAAAATGCTCAAACATAAGGACATGTTATCCAAGTGTAAAGAAAGTAGTCATGTTTATGACTATATTTTCAGCAACAAAGTGCAATTTGTAAATTGAATACAAACCTGGGAGAGATTTGGTGGTTGAAGGCACGTTCTCTAGAGATGACCAAAATGCAATGGAGCAAAGTTCAGAACAAAATTATAACATAGCCATCTGATTTTTAAAAATAATATATGATCACAGCCCAAATATGAGCTGTGATTACTAGAGCTATTGCTAAAGATGATTACACAGCAGAAATTAATTCAGGCTGTTAATACAGGGTGGCTGGGAAAGCACATAGCCAATTCCTATTATCCTATTGAAAAGAGGAGCACTCAGTGCTAAATAGAATTTTCTTTAAGGCACTGGAAGATAAGCCCTAAGGCAGTAGAGAAAAAGTGTATTGGAAAGCCTGTGGTATGCCTGTGGGTACAATTTACCCAGCACAAATGAACAGTAGTTTGCAACAGACTTGGCACAGGGTACCTCAGAAACTATTGAACATTTTGTAGCTAATAGGTTGCTTGTGTGCATGTGTGTGTGTGTGTGTATGTGATGTAATGCAATATAATTCTGTCTTTTGTTAATAGCTGCTATTGTTAGGTTTGGCTGGGGAAAAAAGATATGGGGAACCATATCTTTAAGAAGCTGATAGGAATCATTTGGAAGAGGTGGTTGTGTTGTGCAGAGACTCATGTTACATAATACTGACCAATAAGAGCTCAGATATCAAACAAAGCAGGCTTTGGCTCTGAGTGATTGTTGACTAACAGAGAGAGGAGTTGGGACCCTCTGCTTCTAGAGCCCTTTATCCTTAGCTTGAGGGAGTTCTGAGCTGCCCTCTGCTGAGAAACCTTCAGGTGTGGAGGTCTGAGGAAGTAAATCAGATGGTGTTGAATGCAGGGAAGAAGCAAACACTGGAAGAGCAAGTGTTCCATATTTGAGTCACCTGTCAGGCAGTTTGCATGGCTTGTCTCATCAGGTTGATGACTGAGAGGGTGCCTTTCTCCTGACATGTGAATGCTCCCTCCCTCTTCAGGTGCTTACTACTGGATACTCACAGCATTTCCAGAAACAAGGTATTGTACAATACGATGAAACCCAGATACTTTGTAGGGTTAGGTTCCTTACTCTATCGACTCCTTGTAAAGATGACGGTTTATGAACCAGTTGGAAGCTGCAACAAACAGCTCTATGGCTTGGTCTTCACTCAGCAATTAACTGCAAACTGCAGATATGATAGGCTCTACTGTGTTAGAATCCAAGGAAACAGAAGTTGCATTGGTTGCTTCTAGGCAAATCAATACACCTTTTACCTTGCGTTCATTTAACATGGTCCCAAAGTAAAGCAATGTTGGTATCAGCATTCTCTTTTGCAAAACAAAACATCCTCTGTTTACTTGAACTAAAGCAGTGTGGGACTATATGCTGGCAGCAGTATATGCTGGCTGCCTACTGTGACATCTTCTTCCGTGCAATCAAATTCAGTCATACCAAGTCATGGAAGTAAATATTTTACATGAAAGACTGCCTTTTCTGAATGCACTACTTGATATCTTTCCACTATTTAAATCATTTGATTCTTCCATTGCTGAAAGTTGTGTGCTTCAATGCCATCAGCCCTAAGATGTCGGATTCTCTTTGTACAGTTTGCTGAGCCCTGGAGGGGGCAGGGGCACATTTTTCCCCCTGTACAAATTCACAGAGACTGAGATCCCTTGGCAGAGGCCACACTGTGAATTCCCATCATTTTTGAAAGTGTGCTGCACATTCTGCTAACTGCGCTGTGCAGACAGCTAACCATGTTTTGGAATCCCTCAGGGTACAGGACTGGCACACTGCCCCTGAGGGGTAGACAGTATTTTAAATTGCTATCACTACTTAAATTCTAGATTGTTTTATACAGTTGCATGAGTGTAGTGGGAGATCTAGAAATCAGAGAGGCAGTTTCTTTTCAGCTCAAAGTCCTCTTGGGACGCACACAAACATAGCATATGAAGCAGGACAAATTGTCACAAGGTTTAAACCCGATAAAAAAAAATGCAGTACCAGTGCAGACAGATGGGCTGCCTCCAAATGCTATTCAGTGGGCATGTCTACACAAGACACTTTACCATGAATAAACTAATCAGCTGCACAGTAAAGCATCACTGTCTACACACGTGTGCACCATTTACCGGACAGTAAATTAGTCTACTGTGCACTTAGCTTCTACCTGTCAATACAGGTAGTAAACTAAGTGTGTAGTATCATAGAAACAGAAAATTAGGGTTGGAAGGGACCTCAGGAGGTCATCTAGTCCAGTCTTGCCACCCTGCTCCACTCTCCCGCGTGAGCTGCAGAGACAGCTCCTGCCTATGCCAGTCTGCAAGGCTGCAGCCCCATGCCTGTTGTGGGAGCACAAGTCTGTGAGAGGAACATGCCCCCCATACCCCACACACTGTGGGGATGGGGCCTGGAGGTGGGGAGTAGCAGGTTGGGAGTGAGGGACAACAGCAGGACTGGGGGTTGTGCATTGGGAGTGAGGGCACTGGCAGAGCCAGGGGGCTTTCAGTCAGGAATGAAGGGTATTGGCAGAGCTGGTGGTGTGAGGGGTTGTAGGTTGGGACTGAGGGGCACCAGCAGGGCTGGGGGGCTGTAAGTCAGGAATGAGGGACACTGGCAATTTGCATTGTGCAAATTGGACAATGATTAATTTCACTTGGGAGTAATGGAGGGCAACATGTTGATATTGCTGTTCATGTTTTCCTGTTGATTTTGATTTCTGTCTTTCAGATTAAGACTGTTGAGCTGCTTTAACTTGTGTGTAATAAGTATTTTGAGGACAAAATACTTACGTGTTTTTTACTTAAATTATTTACTGGGTTGGGACTGGCCATCAATCTTTATAAATGGGTCCTAGTACAAAAAAGGTTGAGAACCATTGATCTAGTTCAACCCCATGCTGAAAGCAGGACCATCCCCAACTAGATCATCCCATCCAAGGCTGTGTCTAGTCAGGTCTTTAAAAACCTCCAAGGATGGAGATTCCATAACCTCTCTGGGTAACCTGTTCCAGTATTTTACTACCTGTCTAGTGAGAATGTTTTTCCTAACCTAAAGTTCCCTTGCTGCAACTTGAGACCATTGCTTCTTGTTCTGCCATCAGCTACCACTGAGAACAGTCTATCTCCATCATCTTTGGAAGCACCCTTCAGGTAGCTGAAGGCTGCTATTAAATACCCTAGATCAGTGACTCCCAAACTCTGACAGATTGCACACCACCAATTTAAAATGATACAACCTTAAGTATCACCAGCAATTTTTCAATTCAACCATAAGTACCACCAGCAAATTTTTGTCCCACAGAGCAACCAAGGATGGCTGGCCAGGAGCTGTTCTGCTTCTGGGGGAGCTAGCTCCCCAGATAGTTTAGTCCTTGGCATGACCCCCATAGAAAAGTCAAACCTGGCTAAGGTAACCACGTGTACTTAAAACAAATGTGAAAGGATAAAAAAAAACTTGGATAGATTTTACCATTCAGTGCATGGAATGTGGGAAGGTGCCATCTTTGAACATGGTCACAGTCACTCTTTGGTGACTGGAATCTCCTTTTCTAAGTACAGTGCAAGGGTAATCTCAGTGTCTAACCCAGTGTTTTCAAGGTCAAACAATAAAGATGTTTCCAGTGCCATAGTGACAAAAGAAAGTAGGTTCCCAAGCTCCACATCCATGCCATTGAAATAATTGGTACCATATATTGCCCTACCAAAATAATTATTGAGTTTGTCATATATCATGGGGAAATTCCCTTACCTGCTCATTTCAGAAAAGAAAACTTTATACTCACTGCTATAGATAACTTTGACCATGAAGACCATTCAACAATCAGTGGCATGCACAGTTCCCATGACACAATGAGTGTTCTGTTTCAAATGTAGCCTGGCCCAAGTGAAGTTCCAGTAAAGTCAAAAAAATCTGTAACCGATGTGGCTAGAAGTGGAACCCATTTAATGAATAAGATGCAGTGCTAGAAAATTTGAGATTACAGGCAAGCACCTACTGAAACTCGCCTACCTGCAGATTTCCAGGCTGATGATTCTATTATCAACTTTGTGTTCAAAGTTGAACTACAAGCAAAATCAGAGTTTGTTCTCTCCTTGCTGATGAATGAGATTCTAGGTGAAAGCTCATGAGCCACACCCACTCCTGCATGGGCTGGATGTTGTGCTTTATTATTAAGAGCAAAAACACCACTGATGCATATCTCCTGCCAGTAATTCCAAAACCTGTTACAGATTATGCAATGGATTATACAGCCCTTAAAAACCTTCAAAGTGTTTGCTCTCAGCTGAATCAGACAACCCTACCTGTCTTTTGTGACGAGGGAGTATTCCATATAATCACAAATATAATAATGTGTAACCCATCAGAGTTTACAGACATTGTTCCAATGATGAGAAATTTTCATTGCACTAAAGTTGTCATGCTCATTATTGGGAAGTACCTGCCTGGAAATGGTGCTCAGGATGCTTTGGTGGAATGTGGTGTATTTGGTGTAAAAGTTGTAGAATCAGTTATGAAAGGTAATCACTATGTGAGGTCATATGAGGGATTTCTCATCTTGTCAGAAGTCATACAAAAACTGAAATAGGATGCCTTCTAGAAAATCACTCCTGCTGACAAGTATTCTGCAATCCTCAAAAACATGAATGACTGGTGCCTCCTGAGACTGGGGAGGAGGGCACAGTTTTTGGGCAGCAGCATTGGCAGCACTGGCAGTGGGGTGGCAAGTGGTGACCGCCCGCAGAAGCTAGAGGCAGCATTGGGGGGGAGCAGGGGGGCTTGTGAGCAGTGATCGGTGACCGTCTGCAGAAGCCAGTGGCAGTGGTAGTGGCAGCAGAGGTGGGGTGTAGAGCAGCAACTGCCCACAGAAGCCACTGGCGATGGTGGCCAATCTCAGGGGGGGCATATGCCCCCCCGTGCTTCTCCCTATGAGTCACCTATGCTTGAAAATACACAAAACTTGAAGACATCTCTCACAGATAAGGATGCAAAGACATCTCAGGACACCTATGAAAACCTTTTACTGCTGATTAATGATCTCTATGAAAATTAAAAGGCTTTCAGCACTTCCTCTCAGCCAAAATTTAAAATGTGCAAGTATTGGGATGGTTTCGTAGGCTAGTTCAGATGCTCAAAAATCTAGTAGCCACTAACAGAGAAGGTGATTGGGAATCACATCTTCAAGCTGTACAGGACCTCCTCCCTATGTTTAAAGAGTTTGACAGCATTACTGACTTGTGCTACGCATCTTGGTACCTTGAAAATATGAGATCTTCAGGCACAACATGCAGCTATATACCACAAATTTTTAGATGACCATTTTGTTGTGTGACAACAGAGCAGGTCATTCTGTGCAGTTTCTGCTGATATGAAGCTGAAACAAATTATTCAAAGATCTCAAAAAAGTCCTGGTAGAGGTATAATTGGACACACTGGGCAACAAAAATATGTTAATGAATGGGAACTTGTTTATCATGACATCCTTGCAATCAGCAATACATTCTGAGAATTAACAAGTTCTGACAGAACTAGA
>NW_017729032.1:42671394-42672766 GCF_001723915.1 Gavialis gangeticus
CCCTATGTTTAAAGAGTTTGACAGCATTACTGACTTGTGCTACGCATCTTGGTACCTTGAAAATATGAGATCTTCAGGCACAACATGCAGCTATATACCACAAATTTTTAGATGACCATTTTGTTGTGTGACAACAGAGCAGGTCATTCTGTGCAGTTTCTGCTGATATGAAGCTGAAACAAATTATTCAAAGATCTCAAAAAAGTCCTGGTAGAGGTATAATTGGACACACTGGGCAACAAAAATATGTTAATGAATGGGAACTTGTTTATCATGACATCCTTGCAATCAGCAATACATTCTGAGAATTAACAAGTTCTGACAGAACTAGATATCGTAAGGTATCCACTCACCATGAGTTGCCTGGAAGTTTGGCCTCAAATAATGCATCACATATTTCCTGTGTGTTGCGGTTCATGAAGGGTACAGGGATCCCACATCCAGTCAGATGCAAGTTCACAATTTCATAAGCAAGCAACATGTCCCAAAATAGACGTAGCTGAAAGACTTCTTTCATTTAGAGAACATGCAAAGGAGGCTTATATGTAGTTTAGAGATGGATGTTTCATTAAGAATACAAAGAAGCTTACAGATATGATTAGGAAGGTAAAATGTCCAGGATTTGTTTCTGATGAAATCCTACCCTGTAGATGAGAAAATCCTACTCATAGCAAAGGGTCAAGAACAGCCTGTTAAGAACATTCTACTGCCACCTATAACACGTTATTTGATGACTGTGGCCTTCTTCCTAAACCAGCCAAGTCAGTTCTTTTAGTGGAGCTTGAGAAGAAACTGAAGCCATCTAATCACAAGTTACATCAGAACAGCAACAAAAAACTGTGGTCAGTGTAGTTTCTCTCTCAAGTACACCAAGTCCAAAGCAAAAAAGTGAAAAGTTTGAGAATTTTTCAATACCATATGGAGGAAAGCTATTCAATTCCAACTGGTTCAGAGAGTAGATACTGTTTGACAGTTAGGTGGAGAAGGCATTGAAAGAAGGTGAATGAAAGAGGAGGAAGACTATTACACTAGTAGAATTTGTAAAAATGGATCCTGACAGTCCTTTACCTGTTCAGATGCAGACGTTTGGGCCTTCTTCAGCAAACAAAGAGATATTACAACTGTCAGCCAAATAATACTTTTGTGAAAAAGGAAGAGAGCATAGAATCATAGAAATTAGGGTTGGAAGGGACCTCAGGAGGTCAACTAGTCCAACTCCCTGCTCAATGCAAGACCATCCCCAATTAAATCATCCCAACTATGGCTTTGTCTAGCCAGGTTTTGAAAACCTCCACAGGTGAAGCTTCCACCACCTCTCTGGGTAACATGTTTAAGTGTTTTACTACCCTCCTAGTGAGAAAATTCTTCTTAA
>NW_017729032.1:42676303-42677836 GCF_001723915.1 Gavialis gangeticus
AGTTCCCTGGATCCTCCTTCTTCCCTTTCTTAAATATGGCACTATGTTTGCCCTTTTCACATCATCCAGGACCTCTCCTGATCACCATGAATTTTCACAGATGATGGCCAATGGTTCTGCAATCTCATCAGCCAACTGCCTCAGCACCCTCGGGTATATCCCATCCGGCCCCATGGACTTGTACACATTCAGCTTTTCTAAGTAGTCCCTAACCTGTTCTTTTATCACTGAGGGATGCTCACCTCCTCCCCAAACTATGCTACCCAATGCAGTAGTCTAGGAGCTGACCTTGCCTGTGAAGACTGAGGCAAAAAAGGCATTGAGCATTTAACCTTCTGAAAGAGGATGCAGAAAAGGCTGAACTCCCCCATTCAGCAAGGGACCCACACTTTCCCTAGTTCTCCTCTTGCTGCTTACATATTTATAGAAACCCTTCTTGTTACTCTTCACATACATTGCTGGTTGCAACTCCAATTGTGCTTTGGCCTTCCTGAATTTGTTTTAGGTTTTGCTGAAGATGGCACATTTTCTGAGGATGTAGTTAACAGAGCCAAAGAATACCTTGTTAAGGTCCTACAGCCATCACTTCAGTGCAAAACATTTGATGAGCTTTGTTTTGCATTGTACAAAAGTAAACCTATCTCACAGATTCCCTCAACTTCTTTTTCTATTCAAAATGGACATCTCAGGAGAGGCTTCTTTGTGGCATGTGAATGCTTTAGCCTGGATAGCAGCTACAGAAGTATGTTAAATCTGAAAGATTTTGGGTGTGTTATGAAGACCTGAGTGGAGCTCTTCCTGAACAAAAGTTTCCATTCTGTTCCTGATGAATTGTTGCTAACATGTAACTGCAACATGCAAAACTACACAGTACAAGTGCCAAAAAAATTACTTGTTTCTTGTATGGTAAGTGTGGTGAAAACTGGACAAGGAAAACCAAGTAGTCTAATGGATGATGTGTTGGATCACTCCAAAACATTAAAAGAAAATTTCTTGCAGTAGTCACATTAATTTGTTTAATATCATGTTGCATGTTAGAGCACTTCTTATTAATTTCATATTGATATTCCAATTTTATACACAGCATTTAGGTTTCAACTGGTATGTAAGAAAAATTTTCATAAATAGTGTTGAGATAATTTGCCTTGAGAGAATTGTAAACCCTACTTTCTTTTGTCACTATAACAATGGAAACATCTTTATTGGGTTGTTTTACCTTGAAAACATTGGGTTAGACACCAAGATTATCTTTGTACCATACTTAGAAGAGGCGATACCAGTTACCAAAGAGTGACTGTCACTATTCTCAAAGATGGCATCCTCCCATGTTGTATGCACCGAATAATGAAGTCTACCCAAGTATTTTTTTATTCATTCACATGTGTTTTCTTAAGTATAGGTGGTTACCTTAGTCAGTTTTGACTTTTCTATAGGGGTTTTGACTTTTCTATAGGGGTCTATGCCAGGGACAGGGCTAAGAAGCAGAACAGCTCCTGGCCAGCCCCCAGCTGTGTGAAAGAAGCATTCATGTGG
>NW_017729032.1:42682836-42683074 GCF_001723915.1 Gavialis gangeticus
ACTGTATCAAAAGTCTTGCTAAAATCGTCCACCAGTCTCCCTGCATCCACAGAGCCAGTCACATTGTCATAGAAGACAATCAGGTTGGTCAGGCATGACTTGCCCCAGTGAATCCATTCTGACTGTTCCCAGTCACCTTTTTCTCTTCCAAGTGCTTACAAATGGATTCCTTGAGGATCTGCTCCATGGTTTTTCCAGGGACTGAGGTGAAGCTGAGTGGTCTGTAGTTCCCTGGATC
>NW_017729032.1:42683284-42688469 GCF_001723915.1 Gavialis gangeticus
TTGTATGGTAAGTGTGGTGAAAACTGGACAAGGAAAACCAAGTAGTCTAATGGATGATGTGTTGGATCACTCCAAAACATTAAAAGAAAATTTCTTGCAGTAGTCACATTAATTTGTTTAATATCATGTTGCATGTTAGAGCACTTCTTATTAATTTCATATTGATATTCCAATTTTATACACAGCATTTAGGTTTCAACTGGTATGTAAGAAAAATTTTCATAAATAGTGTTGAGATAATTTGCCTTGAGAGAATTGTAAACCCTACTTTCTTTTGTCACTATAACAATGGAAACATCTTTATTGGGTTGTTTTACCTTGAAAACATTGGGTTAGACACCAAGATTATCTTTGTACCATACTTAGAAGAGGCGATACCAGTTACCAAAGAGTGACTGTCACTATTCTCAAAGATGGCATCCTCCCATGTTGTATGCACCGAATAATGAAGTCTACCCAAGTATTTTTTTATTCATTCACATGTGTTTTCTTAAGTATAGGTGGTTACCTTAGTCAGTTTTGACTTTTCTATAGGGGTTTTGACTTTTCTATAGGGGTCTATGCCAGGGACAGGGCTAAGAAGCAGAACAGCTCCTGGCCAGCCCCCAGCTGTGTGAAAGAAGCATTCATGTGGATTTAGTTTTTCATCTTTAGTCTCTGTCTACCTCCTTTTCATTTTCAATGCATCTCTTCCTCATCCATCATAGCTTTGGATTTTGGTGGGCCAGAGTCAATTTAAGCTTTCCTAACTTCAGCCTCAGCAGCTCTGACTCACTTCTTCAAACAAAAAGAAGTAGGGAAACATTTGTTGAAAACATATTTCCACAAACATATTTTCAGCCTCTATTTGGTAATGTTTGTAAGTTCAGATTCAAGCTTTAAATGGTTTCTAACCCCGTATAATATTTCAAGCAATTTCAAGATAATTTTAGCATTAAAACAATCACTTTTTAAAGCTAGTGTTAATGCTTGTGAAGTGCTAGTTGACTGTCCTGGAAAGGGAAGTCTTCTGTTTTTGCACAAGACCAGCTACAGAAGTATATACTCCAGCCATGATCAGGAGGAATTTTCAAGAGATGGAAGAGTAAAGAAGTGTCCATGTTTATTTCTTTGCTGAGTGTCAATTAGTGGTAGTTGTGGCATCCAGTAGGAACTGGATTGAGACCACCAATTCATGTTACTTTAAGAAGAGCAAGTAACAAAGCTCAACTAGTGACCTAAATGTGAGAGGCTTCGTAGCCCTTCATCTGGTTTCAGAGCTTTCCACACCATTCACACACACGCACACAATTTTGATTTTTTTGAACAGGTGCCATAGTCAGTTACACCATTAGGGATGCGACATAACTATTTGCAATGGAATAGTTATACTATCCAATTACCAATTTTGCTTCCAGCTATGTGGTACATTTGACATATCTGGTTGGAGAAGTTAAAAATATTGTTATGCATTTTAAATAATACATGCAGAGCCCACAGATAGACATCATATTTAGTGCTTGTACAAATTTAATGAATAAACATAAGCAGCTTCCAAACCAGGGGTCAGAACCCCAAACAGGTCACCTAAAATACAGCTACAGACATGATAGCAATTCAGGTAGACTCAATACAAAATTTGTCCATATGACTGCAATGGAGCCAGTGATGTGACTTGTAGCTTCTTGGTCCTCTCAGCAAGTATATGAAGATAACTAAGATTTAGACCTTCTTATAGTCAATCTCAGGGTGTGGATACACAACACATCTCTCTCGAGGTATCCGCCTGCAAGTAGGCAGTATTATATCACCTCACTACTACATGGCAGGGGACTAGGACAAACCTAGTCACATTAAGCAAATGGCTATGCTGAGATAAAACTGGCTAGGACTAAGGACATTCAAGATGTATAACTGAAGCCCAGGTCAAGGAACAGGACAGCAAGCTCCCTGCCAGCTCCTCACACCTGAGTCCCAGGAGTGAGAAAGGGCAGGAGTTTGCCCCACTGCTCCCTGTGCTCTAGGCCTTGAGGCTGAGAGCACAACAGAGGAGCAGCTGCTCCAGCCAGGGGTGGGAGCTTTGCCCCACTGCTCCTCTCCCCTCCTGGACTGGTCTGGGAGGGAAAGGAGTAGCAAAGCACAGTCCCTAGCCCCTTTTCCAAGCCAGGGAAGTACCCTAATGTCTTCTGCCCATGACTCGTCCCCAAGCCACACACTGCTCCACCTGGGGTTGGGGCTAGGGCTTTGCCCCACTGTTCCTTCTGCTCTGCTCCCAGAGAGCAGGAGCAGAGTGGAGAACACTGCTTCCCCACTCTGTTCTCCGGGGCCCAGTCTGGGGCAGGTGCAGGGAGTCTTTTCCTGCTGCTCCCACCCCCTGGGGACCAGGAGGAATGAATAAGGTACTGTTCCTCTCCCTACCCCACAGTGGCAATGTGTAGGGGATGCACAGGCACCCCCTGAGAGTGCTGGTGCACCCCCTGACAGACAGTGTTCCCCACTTAGGCAACAAGCAGGGGGGCAGGTGAGAGTGCTGGTGCCCTCCCCCACCACTGACAGCATAGTCTGCAGAGTGGGGGCACCAGAAAAACCAATCCCTGCAGTCCCACTGTGGTCGATCACACCAACTGGGGGGGCAGGGTTCCCCTGCAGCTGATAGTGCCGACCTGGAAGTCAGCACGATCAGCAGGGGGCTCACTTCTCCTGACATCCACACTCCCCGGGGGAGCTCCCCTGGTCACTGACTGGCTGCTGCTGGGGAGGGGACAAGTGCCCCTTCTGACTCAGGAAGAACCAGTTGCCCATGCTTCCCCAGGTGAGGATCACTGCAGTCTTGGGAAAGCAGAGAATAGGGGAGAGGGAGCAGCTGCAGACTGAAACTCCATACTGCTCCCTCTCCCAGAAGGATTTCCACCAGGGGAAATTTCTCAGAAGTGAAGATCTGTATGCAGTCTGAGGAAATCCTGATGGCATATCTCACAGTGCACAGACAGAAGAGAGGGAAATGCAATAGAAGGAGAATGAAAATGAAACCTGTGTCTTGCTTGTAACTTACACTAATTGTCCCTTGTAGACTGACTGAGCAGAATTCAGAGATAATGGGGGGTCATATTGATACAGGGTATATGTGTGTGTGTGTGTGTCAGTCTGTCTCTTTCTCTCTCTCTCTAAATTGTCAAAATTGGCCCAATAGGAATGTGCACACAGGAATGTGCAAATTATACTAGCTTAGACTAACTCCTGAATTTGGCCTAATACCTGGAGGCAAATTTGCCACTGGATATTTTAAACATAGCTATAAAACAAATAAGGATTTGAAACTTCTTGTTTCAGTAAGCAGTACATGTCAGATGAGAACATTATAATACAAAAAACCAAGAAAGGGTCAGAAGTGTATATCCTGTTTTTGTTAGCGTCTTTCATAAGACTTCATTAAAGATGTGTCATTTTCCATTGCTGTTAATCTTTGTCAACAGAAAGACCATTAATTGGCTGGCCACTCGACTCTTTTCTAGCAAGTGAAGACAGAGGAAGAGAACATGTGCCAAACAAAACAGACCAGATCATAACATGAAGTCCTACTACCAGCATTTTATCCTTTCTAACAAAGGAGAAGATTATGAAACATTATTTATTGTACATTGTCAGGCCTGACTTTAATCTGTGGAGCCAAATATCTAAACCCATATCTTTAGAAATTATTTTATCCAATTCTGAATGCAAAAATGCATGGACATAGTTTGCATATGTAACTACAGTATTTGTGCATACAAATCATATATGCACATTTTTGAAAATGTGAGTCTGTGACCCCTGGTTTTCTGAATTTCTGTTTTGCTGAACATTTGGATTGCATCATTGTATAAACAAATAAACAACAAAGCTAATCTTGTAATGTTGTCTTTCTGTGAGCAATGTCAACATGAAAGATCTTGTTAGGGAGTTACATACATTAAATTATGCTAATTGCAAAAGGGTGGAATCCTCCCTGTGGAGGTGGTAACCTTGAACAAAAATGAAAAGTAGGCATTATAGGCTCAAGGTAAAAGATGGGAGATAAAACCTTTTATGTGCCTCTGGAAAGCTTCTTCTTTTTTAACATGCAAAACCAAGGTGGTCCAATGTAAGCTGCACAAGAAGACCTGAATTGCTTAGTGGCAACATGAGTGCAGGGGAACAGCAGTAATACATCTCTGGAAGTCAGTGCAAAGCCTGACTTCCAATATCCTTCAAGGAAGACTATTTGGGTACTGAAGTTCTCAGTGGACTTGGAGACCCCACAGTGACTAATTTCTTTAAGTTCTTTATATGGCTATAAAATTTTTACTTTGGAAAACAGAGACCTCTGAAATACCTTTCTACAAAATTGGCCAGATACGAGAAATCACCCTAGTCTCTGAAAAGTGTCGCATGGATTACACATTCCATGATAAATGAAATCCCTGATTTAGTGCTTGAGTATATGTTTTGAATTATACATATGGTCAAAGCCCTTTGAGCAAAAGGAAGAAGTCCATGGAGTAAAATAGGGGTAGGCAACTAGCAGATAGGCAGGCAGCAAAAAGCAGATCAGGAGACTAGGCAGGAAGCCCAGGATGAGAAACCTAGCCATATCTGTCATTGTGCTGCCTGTCCATTCTCCCATTTACCACATGCCACACACACTGAGGGTGCCCATGCTACTTCTGGCACCTGTACCACAAGTTAGCCAGTCCTAAAGTAGAGTACCCAAGAGCAGTTTAGTTGTGGTAGCGTGTTACTAATTTATCTTAACAAAAAGCAGGGTAAATTAGTTGGCATTGATTTCCATGCTACTGCAGCTAAACTGCTTCCAGATATTTGACCTTGGTCTTTCCAAACTAGTTTAGGTTTCTGTACCCAACATAACAGTCTACAGTATGGTAATCCCCTGGCAGAAAACAGGGAGAGCAAGGAACTGACATATTAAATCTCAATTTCCTACATTTTAAACAACTTAACTCCATTCCATTTCTGTTTGCTGAACATTTTAATTAACTTAACTCCATTAAAAAATTGGGGACTGTGGTGTCAACACCTACGCAGTCAAATGGGTCGCTAATTGGCTGGAGGGCCGCACCCAGAGAGTGGTAGTGGATGGGTCATTTTCGACTTGGAGGGATGTGGGCAGTGGGGTTCCGCAGGCCTCGGTCCTCGGGCCCGCACTGTTCAACATCTTCATGAGTGACTT